>NC_080704.1:48409201-48727147 GCF_030445035.2 Dasypus novemcinctus
CAATTTTATTGATCTTCTGGAACAACCAGCTTTTAGTTTTATTTTTTCTAGTGATTTCTTATTTTCTATTTCATTTAGTTCTGCTCTAATCTTTGTTATTTCCTTCTTTCTACTTCCTTTGGATTTAGTTTGTTCTTTTTCTAATTCCTTCAGGTATGCAGTTAGGTCTTCGATTTCAGCTCTTTCTCTTTTTTGATATATGAATTTATGGCTATGAATTTCCCTCTCAGCACAGCTTTTGCTGCATACCATAGATTTTGATATGTTGTATTGTCGTTTTCATTCATTTCAAGGTAATGACTGATTTATTTTGCAATTTCCTCCTTGACCCACTGTTTGTATAAGAGTATGCTGTTTTACTTCCATATCTTTGCACCTAATCTACTTCTTTGGCCCTTATTGATTTTCAGCTTCCTTCCATCATGGTCAGAGAAATTACTTTGTATAATTTCAATCTTTCTGAGTTCATTGAGTATGTTTCTGTGGCCTATATTGGAGAATGATGCATGTGCCCTCAAGAGGAAAGTATATCCTCTTGTATTTGGGTGTAGTGTTCTGTATATGTCTATTAGGTTCATATCATATAGTGTATTATCCAAAGTCTTTGTTTCTTTATTGATTCTCTTTCAAGATGTTCTGTCTAATGGTGGTAATGCTGTATTAAAACCCCCCACTATAATTGTGGAGGCATCTGTTTCTCCACTTAGTCTTTCCAGTGTTTGCCACATTTATTTTGAGGCACCCTGGTTGGATGCATAAATGTTTATGATTGTTCTTTCTTCTTGAAAGACTACCCCTTTCACTAATATATAATGTCTATTTTTGTCTCTTATAAGAGGTTTGCATTAAAGTCTTTTTTGTCTGTTATTAATATAGCTACTCCCACCCTTTTCTGGTTAATGTTTGCTTGTAAGATTGTTTTCCAGACATTCACTTTCAGCTTCCTTGAATCCCTAGGTCTGAGGTGCGTATATTGTAGACAGCACATAGATGGGTCATATTTCCTTATCCATTCTTCCAATCTGTGTCTCTTGACTGGTGCTTTTAATCCATTAGCATTCAGTGTTATTACACTCAAGGAATTACTTACATTAGCCATATTTTCTTTGAATTTATGTATATCATATGTTGTTTTTCTTTCTCTTTTTGTCTTTTTAGTTGTTCTTCATGCTCCTCCAGCTCTCTCCTGTTTTTTCTTTTCAACCTGAAGAACTCCTTTAGTATCTCTTGAAGGGCAGACTTCTTATTGGCATACTCTCTTAATTTCTGTTCACCTGTGAATATTTTGAATTTTCCATCATTTTTGAACGCCAGCTTTGCTTGATAAAGAGTTCTTGGCTGGAAGGTTTTATTTTTCTTTTAATACCTTACCTATGTCATACCACTGCCTCCTTGCTTACATGATTTCAGATGAGAAGTCAGCACTTAATCTCTTTGAGGTTCCTTTGTAAATGATGGTTTTCTTTTCTCTTGCTGCCTGCAATATTTTCTCTTTGTCTTGAGCATTGGACAGTTTTACAAGTATATGTCTTTGAGTAGGCCTGTTGGGATTTATACTGCTTGGGTTGTGTTGCACTTCCTGGACATGTACATCCATCTTCCTCAATACAGTTGGGAAGTTTTCAGCCATTATTTTCTCCAAAATTCCTTCTGTCCCTTTTACCTCCTCTTCTCCCTCTGGGATGCCTATATTTCATATATTTGTGCATTTTGTATTATCATTCAAATCTCTAAGCCCCTGCTGGATTTTTCCTATCTTTTTACCTATCTGTTCTACTATATATTTGATATCAGATGTACTGTCTTCCACATTGTTAATTCTTTCCTCTGTCTGCTCAAATATGCTGTTATGTGCTTCCCATCTATTCTTGACTTCTTGCATTGTGTCTTTTATCACCAACATATCCATTATCTTTTTATGTATGTTTACAATTTTTTCACTATGTTCTCCCACTGTCTTCTTAATATCCTTAATCTCTTCCTTCACTTCATTAAGTTGGTCCCTGATAATTTTTGGACAGCTTTGATTAGTTGTTAGATGGTCTGCATCTTTTCCTGGTTTATCATTTGTTCATTGGACTGTGCCATGTCTTCCTATTTCTTGGTATGGTTTGTAATTTTTTTTTGCTGTTGGTCATGTTTTTATCTTGATGAGTTTATTCTATTGATTACCTTCTCTCTTTACTCTAGGGTTTTATTTAGCTGCTGTTTGTGTGTGTGTGTTAATTTTTCTCTTTGGCACTTTGTCCTTCTCATCATATTTCCTTTTGATTTCTTTTTTTTAAGATTTATTTTTTATTTATTTCTCTCCCTGCCTCCCCCAGGTGTCTGCTCTCTGTGTCCATTCATTGTGTGTTCTTCTGTGTCTGCCTGTATTCTTGCCAGTGGCACCTAGAATCCATGTATTTTTTTGTTGCATCATCTTGCTGCATCAGCTCTCTGTGTGTGTTGCACCATTCCTGGGCAGGTTGCACTTTTTTCATGCTGGGCTACTCTCCTTACAGGGCACACTCCTAGGGCATGAGGCTCCCCTACACAGGGGACACCCCTGTGTGGCAGGGCACTCCTTGCATACATCAGCACTGCATGTGGGCCAGCTCATCACATGGGTCAGGAGGCCCTGAGTTTGAGCCTTGGACCTCCAATGTGGTAGGCAGACACCCTGTCCTTTGGGCAAAATCCACTTGCCTCCTTTTGATTTCTATGTTCCCTTGAAGGAAGAGATTAGGGCCAGAGAAATTGAAAGAGGTAAGAGAAGAAAAAGTATAAAGTAATAATAATAGTAAAAGTTAGAAAAGGAACTATGTAAGACCTAGGAAATGAATATTTAACTCATGTAAGCAGTGTAGACTAATAGGGATAATAAAATGGGTTATCTACAGTGAAATGGGAATCTAAATAGAGAAACATATATTGAGTGAATTAAAAGGCCAGAAAGATGAGGGATGAAGGAAAGAGAAAAAAAAGGACAAAAAGAAAATAACCTAATAAAATAAAGAAAACAGAATAGATGAATTAGAAATATAAACCAGAAAAATTGAGGACTAAACAGAGAGTTGGGATATAAGAACAACAACTGAAAGTGGAAGATACAAAGCTGAAGGATGGAAAAGAGTTAGCATTGGTAGACAAAATTGGTATATACACAGGTAAGGGAAAATCATGGAGGAGGAAACACAGCAAACAAGAAACAATCCAGCAGCACCTAATTTAAAAAAAATAAAAGAAGAGGGTGGAGAAAGAGGAAAGGGAAACAAGAAAACAAAAAGAAACAAACAAACACACAAGCAAGCAGTCAAACAAACAATAAGGGAGAAGAACCTCCCTTCTTGGCCCCTGTGGAGCTTCTCAGGCTGTAGGTGCTCATCAATTAATTACCCTGCAGCCTTCCCTCTGAAGGTTTTGAAGTGGGTTTTAGTGAGTAAGCTAAGTTAAATTTTTAAAAACTAATCTTTTTTAGGAAAAATAAGAGACCCAAGAGTAGCTAATACAAGTATAATGTCTGTTTTCCCTGTCCTAAAATATTAGCTGGGTGTTTGCTATCTTGATGATTCACTGCTCTAAAAAGAGCCAGAAATCCAACTAGGGACCTCACATATTCAAGGTAGAAACTCCTCCACTGAGTAAACTTCCTCATTGGGTCAGTTAACGCTTCAGAAAGCTATCCAGTCATTTTCCCTCAGGTTTGTCCCTGCCCCATTTCTATTCTCATTACCTTCTCTCTCAGGGCAGCAGGACACAATAGCCTGTGGGAGGGAATGCCTCCTCACCTGTTTGAGTCAGGTTGAGTTCCCTCTTGAAATTCATATGGGACCCTAGTCACTGAATTCCCTGGAGAAAAAGACTCTCAATCCTCTTCTAAACCATCCTCTCCTCCCAGGGAACACTAAATATGCTCTTGGAAGCTTATTAAGCATTTCCTACTGATTATCTCCCCTAGGGGAGCTGAAATTTTGATAATTTTCAGCACAGAACTAGCCAATTACCAGATTCCACCTTATTCCAGGCCGAGTTTCTTTATCCCAGGGCTGTTAGGAAAATCAGGCTGCCTCAGCAGATTCACCTTTTCCTCCTGCCACCTCCAGTCAGCTGGTATGCTCCTTAAAGCTCAAACGGGGTCCAGGCAAACCTACCCATAGAAAGAGAACCCCTCTCCACCCTTCACCAGAACACTCCCACTCTTGGAGAATGCGTTTTCTCCTGCTGGGTGGCCAGTGGGAGTTGGGGCTCACAGCAGTTTATTACCTTAATGGTGGGCTTAGGCTTCCCATCCCACTATGTCCAACCTCAGAGTCCAGAAACTCAGGGTTTTACCTTGAGAAATTTATCTCTTTGTCCAGCTCTCTCCAGATCAATACCCTGAATCTTCCTGCTCTGTGGGTTTCCAAAATAGCTCATTCAGGCAGGATCTTGCCCCCACTCAGCTCTTTTTTGTGAGAGAAGTTGTGAGTGCATAGTTAGATGGCTGCTATCTTTCCCTGGCTCCTAAGATGGTATGGTAAAAATATAGAAAGGCATACATGGAAGGTTATTAATTGCTGCACTTGCACCAAAAGATTTCAATTGAAATCTTTGAAAAACTGCTGTACATCCACACAATGGAGTATTATGTAGCTATTAAAGGAATGATTTATAACTATTCTGCTGAAGAATGGCTTCCAGCATACATTATCATGTGAATAAGCAAGATGGAGAAATTGTTATAATATGCTATCTTTTATCTAAGAAAAGGAATATGAATTTGTGTGTGTATGTATGTACATGTATATGTTAATATAAGTGTGCATATTGGATTATATTTTAAAAAGAAGGGCAAACTTCAGGCTAAATATATATATATATATATACATATATCTTAATAAAAAATGTTATTCCACTGGGGAAGGGGAGTAGGAGACAAGGTAAAGGGGAAGGGAAATAAGTGGGGCTTCTTTGACTATACCTTGTTTGTAGATTTGTCTTTGGAGACATGCAATTATTTTACAAATCATAATACAAAATGAAATTTTAAAGGCAATCCCTAAGAAGAAAAATCAATATGAAAATGATAAAACTGTATATTAAGTTTTTATATCAGTTTTGGCATAACCACAGAAAGAAGAACTTTCCATATGATTTTAATTAAATGGTCATTTGACTGTACATTCCTAGAGTTATATATCCCAAGAACTAAAGAAGTGTAAAAAGATCTTGGTAATGTTAGTGTTATAATTCTGACATTATTATGTGTGTAGTGTGGGATAAAGAAAATGAGGAGGGGAGGGAACTGGGAGTTTTGGCTTGGAAAAAAGGAGATATAGTTATAATATAGATTAGATTAAGTAAAAACCTTGTAGTCTTGAATAAAACATTAGAGGAACCAGACTTAATGGACTTATACAGAACATTACATCCACAAAAAGCAGTATATACATTATTCTTGAGTATTCATGGATCATTCTCCGTGATAGACAACATGCTAGTTCATAGAGCAAGTCTTAATGAATTTAGAAAGATTGATTATGCAAAGCACTTTCTCTGACCACAGTGGAATGAAACTGGAAATCAATAAAGAATAGAGAACTGGAATAGGCACAGATATATGGAAGTTAAACAACACACTCTTAAGCCATCAGTGGATCAAGCGGAAATTGTTAGAGAAATCAATAACTACCTCAAAGGGAATGAAAATAAGATTACAACATATAAAAATGTATGGGGTGCAATTAAATCAGTGCCGGAGGGATATTTATAGCCCTAAATGCCTACAATAAAAAATAAGAAAGAGCTAAAATCAAATAACTAAATGTATACATTGTGGCAGTTTGATTTTATTTATGAATTCCAAAAAGAGATATTGATTATGTTTGTGAACTGGTCTGTTCCTCTGGGTGTGATACCCTTTGATTGTACTAACTTCAAAGGTTTTACATTTACTTGTTTATGTTAACATTAGGGCTTTGATTTGACCATATCATTAGGGCATGCAAGGTTGAGTCCTTCCCCCTTGGTGGGCTATATAAACGGACACTCACTCAAGGAGAACATGGAAGAAGATACATGAGAATAGAGAACTCCATAGACATGGCGGAGGAGAGAGCTTGATCCTGGAGCCCCAGAGAGAGAGCCATTCACCTAATAATTTTCAGCTGAAGAGAACAGAGCCTTGAGTAACTAAGAAGGCACAGAAAGAAATGAGTTCCCCAGCCTACAGCTGAGATTAGAAGAAGCTGGGCCCATGGGGCACTGAGAAAGAGGAAGGCTGAACCCTTGCAGACATTGCCTGCCATCTTGCTTCAACACATGACAACAGACTGTGGTAAGGAAAACACCTTGAGTTGGACTCTTTAGGGCCTTGTAACTGTAAACTATTACTCCAAATAACTATCCTTTATTAAACCCAACAGATTTCTGGTACTTTGCATCAACACTTCTTTTACTGACTAAACACATGTGGAGGAACTAAAAAAAGAACAACAAACTAATCCCAAAGCAAGCAGAAGGAAAGAAATAATGAAGATTAGAGTGGAATTAAATGAAATTGAGAGTGAAAAAAAGCATTAGAAAGAATTAAAAAAATCAAAAGTTGGTTCTCTGAGAAGATTTCATACAATTGATAAACTCCTAGCTAGACTAACTAAGAAAAAGAGAGAGAGAATGCAAATAAACAAAATCAAAATTGAGAGAGGGAACATCTCTACTGACCCCACAGAAATAGCATATCATAAGAGGATATTTGAGAAGATTTATGTCAACAAGATGGATAATTAGATGAAATGAACTAAAATCTAGATACACATAAATTTGATGAAAGAAGAAATAGAATTCAACAGACCAATCACAAGTTTTAAGATTGAATTAGTCATCAAAAACCTCCCAACCAAGAAAAGCCCAGGACCAGATGGCTTCACAGGTGAATTCTATCAACCATTTCAGAAAGAACTAACACCAATCCTGCTTAAACACTTCCAAAAAAAGGTGGAGAAACATTACCTAACTCAATGCCAACATCATCCTAATACCAAAGTCACATAAAGATGCCACAAGAAAGCTGGAGACCAGTCTCTCTAATGAACCTAGTTGCAAAAATCCTCAACACAATACTTGCTAATCACATCCAACAACATATCAATTGAATTATATACCATCATTGGATGGGTTTTATCCCAGGTGTGCAATGATAGATCATCATAAGAAAATCAGTTATTGTAGTATACCACATAAACAGATTGATGGAAAACATCACATGATCATCTCAATTGACACAGAAAAGGCATTTGACAAAATACAGCATCCTTTCTTGATTAAAAAACACATCAAAAGATAGGAATAGAAGGAAACTTCCTCAACATGATACAGGGCATAGATGAAGAATCCACAGCTAACATTGTACTTAATGGTGAATGGCTAAAGATTTCCCTCTAAAATCTGGAATAAGACAAGGCTGCCTATTGTCCCCACTCTTATTAGCACTGTATTAGAAATATTTGCTTGAGTACTTATGGAAGAAAAAGAAAAAAACGTCATCCAAAGTGGAATGGAAGAAGTAAAACTCTCATTATTTGCAGGTGACATGATCTTATATGTAGTAAGTTTTGAAAAACCTACAGCAAAGATTCTAGAGCTGATAAATGAGTTCAGTAAAGTGGCATGATATAGGATCAACATGCAAAAATCAGTAGCATTTCTGTAAACTAATCTGAGGAAGAAATGAAGAAAAAATTCCATTTACAATAGCAACTAAAACAATCAAATATCTAGGAATAAATAAATAAATGCTTCTGGTACCTGCTAAAATTGCCATGGATGCTTTCATGGAAAAGGGCTTTTCTCCCTGGTGCTGTTTTGTTTTGTGTTTTTAAAATTCTCATTGTTTTTATTATTTTACTTTATTATTTTATTTATTTATTTATTTAATAAATTGTCTCTTTTGAAAGATACATAAATCACAAAAATGTTACATTAAAAAATATAAGACTGGGAAACGGACTTTGGCCCAGTGGTTAGGGCGTCCGTCTACCATATGGGAGGTCCGCGGTTCAAGCCCCGGGCCTCCTTGACCCGTGTGGAGCTGGCCATGCGCAGTGCTGATGCACGCAAGGTGTGCCGTGCCACGCAGGGGTGTCCCCCCCGCGTGGGGGAGCCCCACGCGCAAGGAGTGCGCCCGCGAGGAGAGCTGCCCAGCGTGAAAAGAAAGAGCAGCCTGCCCAGGAATGGCGCCACCCACACTTCCCGTGCTGCTGACGACAACAGAAGCGGACAACAGAAGCCGACAAAGAAACAAGACGCAGCAAATCGACACCAAGAACAGACAACCGGGGGAGGGGGGGAAATTAAATAAAATAAATAAATCTTTAAAAAAAATATATATAAGAGCTTTCCACATACCCCACCCCCCACCCTCCCCACTCCTCCCACATCAACAATCTCTTTCATCATTACGGCACATTCATTGCATTTGGTGAATACATTTTAAAGCACTGCTGCTCTGCATGGATTATAGTTTACATTGTAATTTACACTTTCCCCCAGTACATTCAGTGGGCTATGGAAGGATATATAATGTCCAGCATCTGTCCCTGTAATATCATTTAGGACAACTCCAAGTCCTGAAAATGCCCCCACATCTCATCTCTTCTTCCTTCTCCCTGCCCTCAGCAACTACTGTGGTCACTTTCTCCAGATCAATGCTACTGTTTCTTCCATTACTAGTCACAATAGTTCTATAGTAGAAAAACTCTCAAAGTTGGATATTTCAATATTTTCAAAGCCTTTCCCCTAAAGGAGCTTGTGATAAGTCCCTTTCATATTTGGTTGAAAACTGTGAGTCATTAGTTGCTGCTCATCAAATACTTCTGGATTTTACCTACTCAGAGCTTGATAGAATTGTCTTCTTGGCTTCTTGTGGTTGAAGGGTAGCACATTATTAATTTTGGCTTATAAGATGGGTTGGAAGTGATGAATATCACTTTCAGTCTGGAGCATTAAATTTCTAATGTGAGATCTTCTATAGTTCTTTCTTTCCCCCTCTGCCAATATAAGGGGTAATGTTCCAGATAGTGGTTCCTTTATCAGTCTAGGTCTCAGAGTGAGGATCCCATGGAAAACAGTCTACTGCAAATCTATAATGGCCATGTTGCATGAGTGAGAAATAAACCTTTGTTGTTTTAAGCCATTGAAGTTTGTGATTATGTGTTAATGAAACATTACCTAACCTAGCCTAACCGATACACCTAGCCTTATACTAAACAACCTCCCTTCTTAACCACTTCAGATAAAATTTCTAGGGCAGAGACTAGTTATCTTGACTTGGTCCTAGCTAATTGTGATTTCTTTGTCTATTCAAGGACTCCTCTCAGAACCTGAGGCCATTTCTATCTCCTTTGAGTTCAAATCTTAATTTCCAGGACCTGATTGTTGATCTCAAATTTTATCCTTCATTTGGGTGGATCTTCATGCAACAGAACAACTGGCAACCATTTAATGAGAACCCAGAACTAAAGAGGTGGGCTATAGTTTAGACTCCTCGCTATCCTCCATTCTATACTAACATTGTTTACTTCTTTTCCATTCTTTAACTACAGTCATGGTTAGCATTCTTTCCTCTTTTTACACTTATCTCCTTTATTTCCCTTTTATAACATCTCACTTTTTAATATGTCTGGTTATTTATTGCTACACTCCAATACCCTTCTTTCTCTAAGTGGACTAGTCTTTTGCCTTATTTAGATTAGACTTGCTATTCTTACTTCAAGGCCCTTTAACACTTTTATCAAAGTTAATTCTGTCTGTGGCCCTTGTTTCATTCCAGAATCCCTGGTCTAAATGAGCAATATGCTAAATCTCCTGGAATAAAATAAATAGAGTGTGCTATATAATCATAACAGCTAACCTTTTTGTATCACTTTTATAACTTCATTAGAATCTATTAATTCATTTATAGATCACAGTAGTTCCATAAATTGGGTATTGCAAGCTCTATTTTACAGATGAGATAATAGGCACAGGGAGGTTATATGACTTGTCCAAGTTCACACAGCTTTTAAGTCACAGCCAGAATTAGAAACCATATTGTCTGGCTCCAGAGTCCATGGTTTAATTATTTTATTCTGTTGTTTTTCTATATACACAAAGTTTTAGGTAATGGGATAGTAAACTATGGCCCTCAGGCTATACGTGATCTTGTTCCAGTTTGTGTGAATAAAGTTTTATTGGAACACAGCCATACCCATTTGTTTATATATCATCTATGGCTGCTTTCATTATAGAAGGGCAGAGTTGAGAAATTGCAACAGAGACCACATGGCCTGCTAAGCCTAAAATATTTACTGCCTGACCCTTTCTTTAAAGGATAAATAAAGGTGTACCAGACAGAAAAATTATCCTTGGTAAAGAGAAATGACATGCAAAAAAGCATGGGGGCATCCAACTGCAGAGTTTCTCTGCATCTGCACTGTAAATATTTTGAGAAGAGACTTTTTTCACCATGGTGAGAACAATATATGTGCTCAATAAATGCTTGTTGAAATCTTTTACCCAGTTTATCTGCATTGGTAAACCGTTCATAAATGTATTAATAGCCACTTATCTTAGGTTTCTGACTGCTGTGACAAATACTACACAGTGGATTGGCTTCAACAACAGAGATTTGTTGTCTCAAGGTTACAGAGGCTTGGAAGGCTTGCTTCCTCCTAGGGTTGCTATAGCATTTTGTTGGGCCAGTAATCCTTGGGTTCCCTGGGTTTCCCATCACATGGGGATGTCCTTTCTTTTCTCTTTTGGCTTCTCACTGACTTCCAGCTTACACCTCCTCCACATGGCTTTCTCTCATAAAGCCTCTAGTAATAGGATTAAGACTCATCCTGATTCAGTTGGCCATGCCTTGACTAAAAATATCACCCTCAAAAGGTCCTATTACAATGGATTCAAACCCTCAGGAATTGGGTTGTGATTAAGAACATGTTTTATTTTTCTGGGGTGTGTAACTCAATCTTACCACACTGCTGTACTTATTTTATTTTATTTTTAAGTATTTCCTGGAATTATTGATTATGACTTTATGAGGGTAAGAACAAGGAAGGGTAATGAGTAACCAGTGAACTGATTATATTATGAATTCACATTATCATTACTTTTATTATGTTACATTTATTTGTCAAATTATTTGTTGATGAGTTATATATTTTGTATGCAAATGTAGATGAAAATAGAGAATAGTGTTAGTGAATCTGATGAAATGCAAAAATGAAAAATTTATCAGTAAATATATAGTGATGGTAATGGTGAGGATTTTAGAATGCAGACACACAGACACTCAAACACACATATTTACAAAACCTGCCCCCTCCCCAACAAACACACACTCAAGCACATTTTAATAATTTATTTTTTATTTAGGCCAATTTCAGATATTAATATTTTACTGAAAATAATTTAAAATGTAAATAGAATCAAATGGCTCTTCCATAATATCTTTTTATTATTTAATTTTTTTTATTTTTAAAGAAGTTTTAGATTACATAAATGTTACATAAAAATATAAGGGATTGTTATATGCCCCCCTCCTTCCCTCTCCCACTCTTTCCCACATCAACAACCTTCATCAGTGTGGTACACTAATTGATGGACACATACTGAAGCATTGCTACTAACTACAGATTGCAGTTTACATTACATCCCAGAGTCTTAAATCTTTGATCCATCCAGGTGCCAGTTGAGCCCTGAATTTCAGTAGAGTTACAACACATACTCTCCAGTTCACTAGACTCACCAAGGACAACTAACAAGGAGATGATGATGGAAAAAGACCATCCCAAGGGACAAGAGAGTGTCAGCAAATGCAAGCAAAATAGTTCCAACCATCTGCCCCATGAGATTTAAGCTCCCTCTCAATTAGAAGCAGAGTGGGCATCAATAGCCCCAAAACCTCAAGATTGGGGAGTGAGGAATGGACTAAATTAGACTTATTACTATTCTACTATAGATTTATTATTAGTCTAACAATGGAAGAATACTTGTCATTGATATACAGGCGGTGGCCACCAGAGGTTCTGAGGGAGATGAAAGGGAAGAAAAGGTGTAATATGGAGGCATTTTTGGTCATTGGAGTTATACTGCATGACATTGCAGTGATAGATATATGCCATTGTATATTTTGTCATAACTTACAAAATTATGCAGGACAGAGTGTAAACCATAATGTTTTTCATACATTAAAAAAGAGATGGAAGGTGGCGGACTTGACCCAGTGGTTAGGGCGTCCGTCTACCACATGGGAGGTCCACGGTTCAAACCCTGGGCCTCCTTGGCCCGTGTGCAGTGCTGATGTGCGGCAAGGAGTGCCGTGCCACGCAGGGGTGTCCCCACATAGGGGAGCCCCATGCACAAGGAGTGCACCCCATAAGGAGAGCTGCCCAGCGCGAAAGAAAGTGCAGCCTGCCCAGGAATGGTGCCGCACACACACGGAGAGCTGATGCAACAAGATGATGCAATGAAAAGAAACACAGATTCCTGTGCTGCTGACAACAACAGAAGCGGATAAAGAAGACACAGCAAATAGACACAGAGAACAGACAACCGGGGTGGGGTGGGGGAAGAGGAGAGAAATAAAATAAATAAATCTTAAAAAAAAAAGAGATGGAACATTATAAGGTTTCACATTGTTTATTCAGTTTTCATAATTGTTTATTGTTTGCAGTAGTAGGAAAGAATAATTTTGTGTCATAATTACTTCACAAGACTTTTTAAAAAAATTATTTATTTATTTTTAAAAATTACATTAAAAAAATATGAGGTCCCATTTAACCCCACCGCCCCCACCCCCCACTCCCCCCACAGCAACACTTGCTCCCATCATCGTGACACATCCATTGCACCTGGTAAGAACATCTCTGAGCATCACTGCACCCCATAGTCAATGATCCACATCATAGCCCACACTCTCCCACGTTCCATCCAGTGGGCCCTGGGGGGATCTACAATGTCCCGTAGTTGTCTGTGAAACACCACCCAGGACAACTCGAAGTCCCGTAACCGGCTCCACCTCTCATCTCTTCCTCCCATTCCCCAAACCCAGCAGCCACCATGGCTACCCTTCCCACACCCATTCCACATTTTCTCTGTGGACATTGGATTGGTTGTGTCCATTGCACATCTATGTCAAGTGGGGGCTTAGATTCCACATGGATACTGGATGCACTCCTCCTGCTTTCAGTTGTAGACACTCTAGGCTCCATGGTGTGGTGGTTGACCTTCTTCAACTACATGTTAGCTGAGTGGGGTAAGTCCAATAAATCAAAGTGTAGGAGCTGAAGTCTGTTGAGGTTCTGGGCCTGGGTGTCATATTATCAGTCCAGAGATTCAAATCCCCTAAATATATCTTAAATCCCAGCACCTATTACAATTCCTATAAAGTAGCATGGAAGTCTTGTGAAAAGAGATCCCCTCTGAGTCCAATTCCATCATGCAGAAACACAGGCTCCGAAGAAGGGCCATCTGCCATGACAGTGAACCCCATCTTCCATGACCATAGAACCCGTGGGTCTCTTTATCCCTCAAAAGAACGAATACCTGGGGTTGTATCTACTTTGTCTGTCTCTCAGACTCTGCTCAGTTGTGCACAAGGGGATTCCTTCTGACAACCTCCAGACTCTTTTTTAGAGACTCACAGCCTTATAATCTCATTTCTCCTTTCCATTTCCCCCTTACATTAGGTCAATCAGCATTTTGAAGTCATGTTATTATATGTAGACAGGGATATTCTGCTGATCCGTGTTGAACCTTTAATTCAAGGTCCTTTTCTAGTTGTATCTTCAGCTGGTATGTAGTAGTGGTCCCTCGGTGCCAGGGAGGCTCATCCCCAGGTGTCATGTCCCTCGCTGGGGGGAATGCACTGCATCTACATGATGAATTTGGCTGTGAGAGTGGCCACATTTGAGTAACATGAAGGCTGTCAGGAGGAAACTCCCAGGCACAGTGCTACTCTAGGCCTTGTTCTTATTGGAGGTGTACAGGCTCAAAACCATAGCCATTAGTATCAGGAGCCCACTGTTGGGCCCTCCTTCCTTCCTGGTTCTTGCCGTTGCACCTGGGGGACTGCCGCTGCTCCTCCAGGGACCACGACAGTGACCCCCCGGCCAGGGGCCCGGTACCCCCCCAGCTGTTGTTTTTAATTGTTTCCACTATGAGTATATCTAGACATTACTAAATACCCTGGGCCTATGCCCTGTATAACTCCCTGTTAACCATATATATCTTGTCAATAACATCCTATATCAGTATTCCTCCACTGCCATTGTTGCACCACTCTGTGATCCAAAACTTCCTGTAAAGTCAATCCCAACAAATTGTCAGCTTCACAAGAGTCTTAGATCACCGAAATTCATATATACAATATACAGTACTTCCCCAGATCCACCATAAAACCTTTTCCCTTCTGCAGCGATAATCTTTTAACTTATTCATATCATATTTCCTGAAACTGATGTAGAGATTCCAAGACAATAGCTTTCAAACAAGGTGACAGCTGTACTTACTATGTGGTCCATACTTTAGGTTGTACAGTTTTCTAAATTTTTTAGTTATCCTATGTTTTGCCTTATGGTTTACATTATTAGTCTATCGTCCCCTATATGTTTTTGGTGTAATATTACATGTTTTATATTCATCTTCGTGTACTCTCACAAAACTCCTCTCTTGCCCCCATATTTACCTTGGCTCCATCCATTCCACATCCATTTTCCCCTCCCCTTGGGACCCACAACACCAGCCAATCTCCATTTCCCAAGAAGCCATGTCCAGAGATACTTGCAGCAGTATTCAGTGCCTGACTTTCTCAACTGCCCTGTTGCCCTGGGAGCCATCCTCTCTCACGAGAGATACAGTTCTCTCTATTTGATGGCATTAGTCTACTCCAGGATGTGGGTCCACCCCAACTCTCACTTCTTGGGTCTCTTCCCAATGGTACTACGCACCTTGGCATAATGAGCCTTCAGCTATTCCCCTGGAGTCCTTCCCGCATCAGACCATACCCCCTGAGCATCCTAAACAGGTAACCCTCCTACTTATACTTTGATACGAGTTTCTCAACATTTTGTTCTCAACAAACACCTGACACTCTCCCATGTTCGTATGTTGCCCCTCCCTCCCCCCATTTTTTGGATAATATTACCCCTCTGCCCATCCCCAGCCCCCCTCCAACCCACAAAGCCCCATCCGAAGGCAACCCCTTGCCCCCATTTTGTCCCTTCTTTGTGCTCATACTTACCGCCAGCTCATCACAGATTCCCCCCCTGCAGACGTTAACTCACATCCTTCTTCCACCCCCCGATTTCCTGTAAGCCTCTTTTCCACACTCTAGCTCTCTGAGGCAGTTTGCTTATTTCATATCATTGAGGTCATGTAGTATTTGTCCTTCAATGCCTGGGTTGCTTCACTCAACATAAGATTCTCAAGGTTCATCCATGTTATCACGTGTGATTGTAGTGTATTTGTTCTTATAGCTGAGTAGTATTCCATTGTGTGAATATACCACATTTTATTGATCCACTCATCTGTTGATGGACATTTGGATTGATTCCAACTTTTGGCGATAGTGAACAATACTGCTTTGAACATTGGTGTACATATATTGGTTTGTGTCCTTATTTTCAGTTCTGATGGGTATATATGCAGCAGTGGTATTGCTGGGTCATATGGCAAATCTATGGTTAGTTTTTTGAGAAACTGCCAAACTGTCCTCCAGAATGGTTGGATCCTTCTGCATTCCCACCAGCAGTGGATGAGTGTTCCCCTTTCTTCACTTCCTCTCCAGCATTTGTATTCTTCTGTTTTTTTCATAGCTGCCAATCTTATGGGAGTAAGATGGTATCTCATTGTAGTTTTGATTTGCATTTCCCTGATAGCTAGAGATTTGGAGCATTTTTTTCATGTGCTTTTTAGCCATTTGTATTTCTTCTTTGGAGAAGTGTCTGTTTAAATCTTTTTCCCATTTTTTAAATGGGTTGTTTATCTTTTTGTTTTCAAGATATATGAGTTCTTTATATATGCAAGTTATAAGTCTCTTATCAGATATATGGTTGCCAAATATTTTCTCCCATTGTGTGGGTTCCCTTTTTACTTTCTTGACAAACTCCTTTGAGGTGCAGAAGGCTTTAATTTTGAGGAAGTCCCATTTATCTATTTGTTCTTTTGCTGCTCTTGCTTTTGGTGTGATATTCATGAAGCCATTTCCTATTACAAGGTCCTGTAGATGATTCCCTACACTGCTTTCCAAGATCTTTATGGTCTTGGCTCTTATATTTAGGTCTTTGATCCATCTTGAGTTGATCTTTGTATAAGGTGTGAGATGGTAATCCTCTTTCATTCTTCTACATATGGCTATCCAGTTCTCCAGGCACCATTTGTTGAATAGGCCATTCTCTCCCAGTTGAGAGGGTTTGGTGGCTTTATCGAATATTATATGGCTATATACTTGAGGTTCTATATCTGAACTTTCAATTCAATTCCATTGGTCTGTGTGTCTCTCCTTATGCCAATACCATGCTGTTTTCACTACTGTAGCTTTGTAGTGTGTTTTGAAGTCAGGTAGTGTGATTGCATTTTTTTCTTCTATTTTTGTCTTTTTTTTTGTTGCTCTTATACTCTCCTCCAGCTCTGCCTGTCCTGTTTTTTCCTTTCTTCCTGCAGAACTCCCTTGAGAATTTCTTGAAGGGGAGGTTTCTTGTTGGTATACTCTTTCAGTTTCTGTTTATCTGCGAATATTTTGAACTCTCCATCATGTTTGAATGCTAGTTTTGTTGGATAGAGTATTCTTGGTTGGAAATTTTTTTCCTTTACTACCTTGACTGTATCGTACCACTGCCTTCTTGTCTCCATGGTTTCAGATGAGAAATCAGCACTTAATCTTATGGAGCTTCCCTTGTATGTGATGGTTTTCTTTTCTCTTGCTGCTTTTAGAATTTTCTCTTTGTCTTAAGCGTTGGATAATTTGACAAGTATATGTCTTGGGGTGGGCCTGTTGGGGTTTATGACCAGTGGGGTGTGCTGTTATTCTTGGATATGTACATCTGTCTCTTTCAGTAGATTTGGGAAGTTTTCAGCCATTATTTCCTGCAACACTCCTTCTGACCCCTTTCCCTTCTCTTCTCCTTCTGGAATGCCTATGATACGTATGTTTGAACGTTTTGCATTATCATTCAGGTCCCTAAGTCCTAGCTGGATTTTTTCTATCTTTTTATCAACCGATTCTACTATCTGTTTGATTTCTGATGTACTGTCTTCCACATCACTAATTCTCTGCTCTGCCTTTTCTAGCCTGCTGATATTTGCTGCAAGTATATTTTTGATTTCTTGAACTGTGGTGTTCATTCCCATCATATCTGTTATCTTTTTGAGTATGTCTGCAATTTCCCCTCCAAGTGTTGTCTTCATGTTGTTAACCTCTTCCTTTACTTCATTAAATTTGTCGGTGATAAATGTTCTGAGATCTTTCATTACTTATGTGAAGTTCTGCTCCCCTTCCTGATTTTTAGTTTGTTGATTGGATTCAGCCATATTTTCCTGATTACTGGTTTGGTTTGTAGATTTTTGTTGCTGTCTGGTCATCATTTTATCTTGACGGGTTTAATCAGTTCCTTAGCTTCTTTGTCTAGTGTTGGAGATTAATTAGCTGTTGTTTTTGCGTAAATGTTATATCTTCTCTTTGTCACTTTGTTCTTCTTATTCTAATTTCTTATTGCTGGTTGAGTTCACTTTAAAGGAAAGTATTAGGCCGGGGAAAGGCAATTGTGTAAGTAAGGATAAAGTGTAAAGTAGTATTGGTGATATATAACAGAGCAACAATATGAGATCTGGGAGGATGGATGTTAGATTCATGTAAGTTGTGTAGAGTTATAGCAGTAGGTAGATTACCTATAATGAGGTAGTCGACTGAATATAGGAGGAATATCATATGAATTAAAAAGCTATTGTTTTTGTGAGAGAGGGAAAGAGAAAAGAAAGGCAATAGTTTCAAGAGTGGATAACCGACAGAAAACAAAACAACGGTATTAGAAATTAAGAGTTAGACACTTTGTGGATCAAAGAAAGGGAGGTGGAATATAGGAGATACCGTAGATGATGGAGGATATCAAGATGTAGGGGAAAGGGGATAGTGTAGGTAGCCAAAATCTATTCACACAGAAATGAGGCAGTGGAGGATGAGGAAACCCAGCAAATGTGAGGTGTTCCCTGCCGCAGCTATTGTATAGTTAAGATAAAATAAAATAAGAAGAAAATGAAGGACAAGAGAGAGAGAAAGAAAAAAAAAGGAGAAGAAAGGAAGAAAGAAAGAGGAGGAGGGTAAAGGGCAAAGAACAGGTAGGGAAAAGAAAAAAAAGATATACACCTACCACTACAGCCACAGTAACAATAAAAAAAAACCCTAAATAACTGAAAAAAAAAAGACTTTGGGGGATACACTGGGAGAAAAGACTAGGGGATAATGCAATGTTAGCAATCAGGACATTAAAAAAATAAAAAATAAAATAGAATAAAAATAAAAACAAAACAAAACAAAACAGAAAAGAAAAAATGCAAACTTTGAGGGCTAGGACATTCAAGGACCTCAGATGGACCTCAGGGTGTGATGGATTCAGGGATGGAAAGTCTGAGATATTGAAGACTCAAGAGGTGTGAGTCTCTGGGGTGTGGGCCACCAGGGTTTAGGGAACTCAGACCTGGCAGCCTCATGTCCAGTTAACAGGGAGCCTGGGAGCACTGCAGTGCATCACAGCCTTCAGGGATCCCCGCAGCTGGGTGCCAGCCCTATGGATGAGGTCACATCCGCATGCTCTATCCTGTGTGTCTGTACCCCACAATTCACTCACTCATTGGGGTCTATTCTGTGGATGTATCACCAATTCGACTTCAGGACCCCTCCCACCCTGCGATCCCCCGGAACGGCCAGCTGGGGGCACCTCTACACTGCAGCCAATTTAATGACGCAGATCAATAGCCAGGCCTGGGGGTGGGGCTCCAGCCGGAAACGGTAATAACAGAGTCCAAACCCGAAATTCCCACGCTCTGCAAAATATTCCCCTAATCGGCTTCCAAACTTCTCCCACTCTTCCAGACCCTGGTGGTGTCTCTTTATTTCTATCAATTTAAGTCCACCTAGATGGTAGATCAGCAGCCGGGTTTGGGGGGGGCGGAGCTCTAGGCGGAAGCGCTATTGTGTCCGCAATCAAAAATTCCCCCGCTTCGCAATAAAACTCCCATTTGTCTCCCCAACTTGGTCTGCAAGCGCCTCCTGTGTTATTAACCCCCCAATAGGCCGCTTAGGGCTTATGAATTCCCCAGTACTGCAGAGCCTCCGAGAAGAAAAAAAGAAAAAACCAAAAAAAAAAAAGAAAAACGCCATGGCTCCACCCACCCTAGGAGGCAGCGTTCCGCTCGCAGCCCAGAGTTCCGTGTAAAGAGTGTTAATTATATTTTATAGACGTATTTTCTCTGTTACCTTCCCACCAAATCAACGTCCAGACAACTCCTGTCCTGCAAAAATCCCAAAACAGCCTGGTCCCGAAGAACCTCCAACGCCGCCCAGCAGGCTCTTCGCAGGAGATATTATCAGGTAAGCTCACTCAGCCACCATCTTGCCCACCTCCTCACTGAAATTATTAAGATTTGTTTGAACATTTGTTAATATGATCACTTTCTCAACTTCTTTATCTGGAGGCTGAAGGCTTAGCTTTTTCCTTGACTGGGCCATCTCTTCCTGTTTCTTGGTTTAAAATTTAATTTTTATTGGTGTCTTAGCATCTGATTTACTTGATTTATTTATTTATGACTCAGTTTCTCTCTTTAATGTATGGCTTTCTATTTGATTGGCTTTGTGCTACAGCCCCTCTTTGATACTTGGTTCAACTTAATTTTGAACTTTATAGTGACTTGTGTTTAGCCATTCTCATTTTTTTCAGCTCTTTTGCCTCAGGAACTGATGAAGCTTCTACCACCTTTCTCCTTTTTCAGGGGTAGAGGTATAGCTGCAACCATGTGCACTAATACAAGCTGTGCAGGCCCAGACTGTCTGTATTTGCCCAGAGAGGCTGATGAAGCTCCACACTCCTAACTTCCTTGCATGAGGAAGGGATGGAGCCACAGGCATGGGAAGTAAAGTAAGTCATGTGGGTCAAAAGTTACTGCAGTTGCCTAGATAGATGGATGAAGCCCCCTCTTCCCTGCCAAGTTTGGGGATGTAGCCACACGTGTGTGCAAAGAATCCTGTCTGTCAAGGCCAAAAGTGAATGCAATTGTTCAGAGAGATTGAGGGAGCACTGTCTTTCCTCCTGCCCTCTCAGGGGCAGGAATGGAGCCACAAATTCATCCAACAATCTAATTATACAGACCAAAAACATCTTCAGTTGTACAAAGAAGCTGAGGGAGTACCATTCCTTTTCCTCACTGTTGGAGACAGGACAGATCCACAGATGTGTCCAACCATCTAGTCTATTTAGGCCAACAGTGGCTGCATTTGCCCAAAGAGGCTGAGGAAGCACTGGCCCTCTTCCTGCCCTATCAGGGGTGTGGATGGAGCCACAGATATGCCCAACAGTCTAGTACACATGAGCTAAAAGTGGCTGCATTTGCCTGAAGAGGCTGAGGGAACACTGTCCCTCTTGTCTTGTCATTAGTGGGGATGGATCCACAGGAGCACCCATAATCTAGTCTGTGTGAGTCTAAAGCACTTGCATTTGCCCAAAGAGGTTGAAGAAATACCATACCCCCTGTTGTTTAATCAGAGGTGAGGATGGAGCTGCAGGTGCCCAATAATCTAGTCTATGTGGCTGAAAGCACCTGCAGTTGTCCAGAGAGACTGAGAAAATACCACCGTCCATCCTATTCTATTGGGAGCAAGAAGGTAACGAGAAGGTAACCACATGGATGCCCAACAGTATAGTCTCTGTGGGTCAAAAGTAACTTAATTTACCCAGTGAGACTGGTGCAGATCCCCTCAGCTTCCTCCCTGCCAGAGGTGGGACTGGAGCCCAGGCTATGGCAACAATCTGACCTGGGTGGAAAGAAGCTGGTTCCTACCTTCCTTCCCTGTGATTTTCAATCAGCCCCACTTACCCTCATGCTGGGTGCAGAGCTAAAATGGAGGCTACTGGGCTCTGTCTGGTTTGGTCAGGTTCAAATTTTAGCAGTTCTTAGAATTAGACTTTATCTAGCTGAATTTATTAATCAGTAGCTCAAGTTGGTGCCTGTCTCTCCCCCATTTTTTAGAAATGGAGCCTCCAACTCCAGTGAGGGAATCGCTCTTAAGGTAACTTATGCCAACAGCAGGGGATGGGCTCCAGTCTCCCCAGCATGAAGTGCTCTACTCACAGATCTTCACTGCAGATGGGCAGTCTCCTCCTTCTGTTCTTCCAAGGATGTTGCAGGATGCCATTTTCATCTCCTGGGCCCACCAAACTGGTGATTTAGATCATTCTTGCTGATTACTAACTGCACTGTAGGAAGATCTGATTCCTGGAATTCCCTTCTCTGCTGCCATCATGCCCATCCTCTGGATCATGTGTTTTTATCCATTCTGCCACTCAGTGTCTTTTGATTGAGGAGTTTAATTCATTAACATTAAGTGTTATTATTGTAAAGGCTGTACTTATGGTAGACATTTTGTCCTTTAGTTTTTATATGTAGTATCTTTTTCTATCTTCTTTTATTGCAGTCTCCCTTACTGTATAGTTTATTTTTTTGTGATGTATCTGAGTACTTTCTCATTTCTCTTTCTGTATATTTTTAAATTACTTTATTTGTTCTTACCCTGGGGAGTATATTACACAATGTACATCTATAACTTCCTAATTTGAAAAGATACTAATTTATCTTCAATAGCTTACACATTCTCTGCTCTCATGTCCCTCTGTTTCCCCTCCCTATGTTGTTTTTGTTCCACTTTATATTTCACAAGCCCATTATCAGGAAATATTCCTTTTTCTTATTCAATTGTATTCTGACTCTCATAGGAATTGAGAGTAGAATTGTATATTCAGGGTACAGAGTGCTATTGGGTTTTGCATTTACCCCTTTAGTTACCTTTACAAATAATCTTCACTTCTTCACACTACTCCAAGCCACTCTCACCTATCTTTTACTTTCAGACTGCAGAACATCCTTTACTAATTCTTCTGGTGCAGACTTTTATTGATGAACTCACTTGATTTATGCTTATCTGTGAATAATTTAAATTCCCCATTTAAAAAAATTAATTTATTGAAGTATATCACTCATACATAAACATACATCAACAATAAGTGTTTAATAATAGTTGTGAGCTGACAAAACAAACATATATAACATTATACAGGACTCTCATAACTCACCCTGCCACCAATCACTTGTATTGTTGTTAAACCTTTTAAACTAATGATTAAAGAGCATTGTTAAAATATTACTACTAACCAAGTATTTTCCCCCAACCACTCTATTATTATCTTTATATCATTTATATATGAACATACATAAAGAATTAAGTGTATAATAAAAGTTGTGAACTTACAAAGCAAACATGCATAACATCATACAGAGGTCCCATACATGAACCTTCCACCAGCACCTTGCATTGTCATGAGATGTTTGTTAGAAATTATGAAAGAATATTATCAAAATCTTACTACTAATCATAGTCCTTATCATATATTTGGTGTGTTTTCTCCCAACCCACCCTATTATTATTTTTTAAATACATTTTTTTTTATGACAGAAGTTGTAAACTTATAAAACAATCATGCACATGTGCAGAATTCCCAAACAACACCCCTCCATCAACGCACCACACTGTGGTGGAACATTTGCTACAGATAAGATAATATCATCTGATTGTTTCCATATCCATAGTGTACATCTGGCCCACATTTTCCATACTGCCTCATTAGCAATACAGTACATCTTTTGCATAGATACAAGAATATTATATTATTGTACTAAACACAGTCCATAGGTCACTCCAGCTCTATTTTTCCCATGCTTTTCCACAATCCCAACACCCTGCAGTAGTGATAAACATTTGCTTTAGCTCACAGAGGACACTCTTGCATCTGTACCATCAACCACAATTCTCATCCATCTCTTGGTTTACTGTGCTATTCAGTTCCTAGATTATTCTCTAGCATTCTGTCAGTTGGCATTTACATACCTAGACGACCATTTTCAGTCACATCCCCATCTATAAACTGTTACTCCCTGTGTGTTACCATCCACTCTATATATTTCCATAATTTTACAGCAAAGCCAATTAAAGCTTCTACATACATTAAACATCAGTAGTCCACTCAGTCCTTCTCTTGTCTCCTTTAAGAATCCACTGCCTACTACCAGGTCTTGAAGATATTTTCCAATAATTTCTTTTAGAAGTTTTATGGTTCTTGCTTTTATTTTTAGTTTTTTGATCCGTTTTGAGTTAATTTTTGGATAAGGTGTGAGATAGGGGTCCTCTTTCTTCTTTCAGCTAGGGGTATCCAATTCTTGAAGCCCCATTTGTTGAATGGATTGTTCTGCCTGAGCTGTGTGAGTTTGACAGGCTAGTCAAAAATCACTTGACCGTACATGTGAGGGTCTGTTTCTGAACCACCAATTTCATTCCATTGGTCTATTGTGTTCGTCTTTAGGCCAGTACCATACTGTTTTTACCACTATAGCTAGGTAATAAGATTTAAAATCTGGAGATGAGGGTTTGCTTTTCCTTTTTATGATATTTCTGGCTATTCAGAACCTCTTACCCTTCCAAATAAATTTGATGATCATGTTTTCAATTTTTTCTTTAATGCTTGTGGAATTTTTATCTGGATTGCATTGAATCTATGTATCAATTTGAGTAGAATTTACATCTTAATGATATTTAGTCTCCCAATCCATGAGCATGGAATGTTCTTCCAGTTATTTAGGACTTTTTTGATTTGTTTTAATGTTAAGTTTCAGTTTTCTGAATACACATGCTTTACATCATTGGTTAAGTTTATTCCTGACTATTTGAGTTTTATCTGTCATATTTTATTTTCACCACTCTTTTGACACTTTTAGTTACTTTTATTGATCAAATCTTCAGTTCTAGACTCTCTTCTAGGCCTCTCTCTCCTTTTATTTACATCTTTACAGGCTCTAGCACACCCATTAGTATTTCCTGAAAAATCTCATTTCTTGCTTAGAAATTCTCTCAGTTTTTCTTTATCTGTGAATATTCTGATCTCACCCTCAGTTTTGAAAGATTCTTGGTTGGGTATAAGATTCTTGGTTGGAACGTTTTCCTCTTAGAGTATCTTAAATATATCAGACCACTGTCTTCTTGCCTCCATGGTTTCTGGTGAGAAATCAGCACTTAATCTTATTGGATATCCCTTGTATATTATGCATTGCTTTTCTCCTGTTGTTCTCAGAATTCTCTTTGTCTTTGGCATTTGTCATTCTGATGAGTATGTGTCTCAGAGTTGGTTTATTCAGTTTATTTCTGATGGGAGCACGTTGTGTTTCTTGGAAGCAGATATCTATGTCCTTCAATAGGGTTGGGAAATTTTTTACCATTATTTCTTCAGATATTCCTTCTGCCCCTTTTCCCTTCTCTTCTCCATCTGTGATACCCAGGACACATATGTTTGTCTATCTTTGCTGTCATTTAGTTCCCCGAGACCTTTTTCAATTTTTTCCATTCTTTTCTTCATCTGTTCTTTTGTATGTTCACTTTCAGAGGCCATTTCTTCAAGTTCACCAATCCTTTCTTCTGCCTTCTCAAATCTGCTATTATATGATTCCAATGTTTTTTAAATTTCATTGATTGTACATTTCATTCCCATAAGATCTGCTATTTTTCTTTGTATGTTTTCACATTCTTCTTTGTGCTCACCCAGTATCTTCTTAATATCCTTAATCTCTTTAACCATCTCATTGAATTTATTAAGGAGATTTGTTTGAACATCTATGATCAGTTCTCTCAACTCCTTTATGTCATCTGGAGGCTTATCTTGTTCCTTTAACTGGGCTGTAGCTTCCTGTTTCTTGGTGTGGATTATAATTTTTGGTTGGTGTCTTGGCCTCTGGCTTACTAGAGAATTTGTTCTGGGTGCAGTTTTTCTTTAGTTTAGGGCTTCTTGCCCTTTCTCCCTTGCTGGTTGTGTAGTAGGAGCCAAGCATGTAGTTGGTGCTGTAAGTTGTGGAGGCTTAAGCTGCCCTCATTGTGCCAGGGAACAATGAAGCTACTTCCAACTTTCTCCTTTGCCAGAATCACAGGTGTGTGGAATAATCCAAGTCATGCAGCCCTAGACTGTAGTTGCCAAGAGAGACTGATGAAGCTTCATGCCCCTTTCTCCCCTGCCTGTGGCAGTTATGGAACTGCAGGTATGGGCAGAAATCTATGCAGTGCAGGTCCAAGATGATTACATTTACCCTGGTAGACTTCTGATTTTCAATCTGTGTCAACCAATGTTAATTGCAGTTACCTGGATAGGCTGGTGCATGGCCCACCAGCCTCCTCCCTGCAGGAGGTGGGACTGAGGCCTAACTAGGGCTGCAGGCTGATATGGGTGAAAGAAATTGGTTCCTACTGTCACTGTGATCTTTGGTCAGCCCAGCTTCCCCTCAGGCCAGGGGCAAAGTTAACATGATCAAATGCCTTCCCCTTTCTACCTCTATAAAATAAAGGACTTGGACAAGTAAGCTATTCTCAATCTCAGTATCCATCATAATGCATTTCTGAGGTTTATTGCCAGTAGTCATAACTAATTATAAAATTTCAACATTTTCAAGGGATTTATATTTTATAAGGATAACTACAAAATATGCAAATTTATTCCCTAAAATAATGCTACATTCCTTTGCTGGCATTCTCATATGACTTCTTGAGAGAAGACAAGGACTACAGTCAGTTGTCACATACAATAAATTCTTGGGTGTGCCCTTCACATTGTGTTACTTTCATCAACATCATCTTTCATATGTATCACAGTGGGAAAATGTATAAACCATCAAGTCCATGGGATCTCAAAAGTTGCTGTCAAATAGAAATTCAGAAGACTTTCTTGCATCTATTATAATTTAGCCTCATCATCTTGGAGTACCAGAGGTGACACCTTTAAAAAATTTTGTTGAGATTAAGGCTAAATGTTATCTAATTTTTTAAAAACTTAAAGTGACACAAAAGGAAATAATTCCTAAATGAAAATGAAAATTTTGGTATAGTGTAAGTGCTGTCCATACAATTTCAGTTCCAAGAAGTAATTGACTATCTAAACTTTTTTCTTCTCTTTGAGATCAAAGAGCATTGAAGACATTGTAAGAGAGAGGTATAAGAGGAAACCCATTCAACATTCTTTTTCTGCATTCATTTATGGTCACCCTACCAAGGTCAAATGCAAGACAAGATAAGCCTCTGAAGTGACTTGTAACCCATAAGGACCCACCAGGATGTGTAAGTGGGGAAAGGGAGGTGATAATGAAGCCATGGAAGTCAGAAGCTGAAATCAGTGGAACACTGAAGGTGAGAGGAAGCCACTGATGTCAGAAGCTGAAATCAATGAAGGAGAGATTAGTGGATGCTGCTATATGCCTGATTGCCCACAGCTGCACATCTTCTAATGATTCTGCCATGTCCCTGATTACGCACCATTGCAACTCAAGGATAAAGTCTGTCCTGATGATGCCTTGATTTGGGCACCTTCATGGCCTTAAAACTGGAAGCTTATAAGTTAATAAATCCCCATTGTAATAGCCAACCCACTTCTGGTATATTGCCTTGGCAGACTTTACCAAACTAAAACAGTCATATTCACAGGTTCCAAGTGGAAATGAATTTTGGAGGGACACTATTCAACCCAGGAAATGTCCCTTGCAATTAGATGACCCAAGGCTAGAACCTATGCTTTGAGGTCATCCTCCTTAAAGGTGATTCCTGTCCCAGCTGCAGTAGCCTGGGACAGGACATGTCACTGCCAGCAAGTGTAGTCCCAGGAGATGGGAATAAGTAATGCCAAGATCTAGGGAAGGGTAATGAGAGCATGTAGCAGGATCCAAGCCATTGAACTGAGTTTTCTTGCTAGCATTCCCATCTGTGCAAAGACTGACATTCATTGCCCTGTCTCAGAGGAACTGGAATACCATATGGTCTCTTGAAAATAGACAAAAGTCCTAGCAGTAGTACTAAGGAATAATGTCAGAACATGGTCTCTGCAAAGTTGTCTTGAGTCACTTGAAAACAAGAGAAGTTTACAATCCTTTGAGAACAATTTCAGTCCAAAAGTCGAGGAAGTAGCTAGGGCCTACATTGGAATTCAAGAGTTTCCAGATATGTAAGGGGCAGCTGTTGTTTTTGTCTGTCCAATTCCCTTTTGTATCTTTCCTCTATAAATATTTTTGTGAGAAACATTTTGCCGTACTTAACTAATTTCCCTGTCTAGCATTAATTGTGCCATTCCCAGGCAAAACTCAGAAATGATCAGTGTTAATATCCTATCATTCTGACATTTCCCTCTCCCCATCACAAAGAAGTTTGGACAAAAGGTACTCTGCAGCCTGACTCAAGGAAAATCATCTCATGGGCTTGGGTGGGGCTGAACTTGGTAACAGGGATAAGCACGTGCTGGAGACCTGGAAAACAGAATACTCCATCTTCTTAGCCACAGTGATTGGATCATTCTCAAGCCTTGCCCCTGCCACATCAAGCAGCATTCTTCCAGAAATTTTCTTCCAGAAATTTGAGGATAGACTATTATTTCTTCTCTAATGGCTGAGTTGGTAAGATCTGATGGTAAAGCTTCTGGCAGCTATCTTGATACTATTGGATGAGAAGCAGAGGATGGATTCTGGATACAGTCCTACTAATGTTAACTTGATCGCCTGGTTTTGCTGGTTACTATGCCAATAATTCCCATCCCCTCTTATTTTCTTAAATTAGCTTGAGTTAGGATTCTGTCACCTCTAAATGACAACTTCTTGACTAATCCAGAGGAGCCATTGAGTGAGAAAGGGAACAGGCCATTGTGGGGACTAGGTCTGCATTATTGATCCAAAGCTCAGCTCCCTAAAATGCAAGAGGGAAAGGCTGCATAAAGTCCTCTGAAAGCAGGAAGGAAATAATGAAATCATAAAGACTGAAGCAAAACAGATTAGATGTAATTCAATTTATGTTTCAAATAATAAGTAAAGGATATTATAAGGCTTTTGAAATTTTAGTTGTGGGTACTGGGTAAACTGAACTGACTGGATTAAAATCCCACCTTCACTACTTATTAGCTACATGATATATTTATCTCTCTGAGTAACAACCTTATCTGTAAAATGGAATAATGGTGGTGCCAAAGTCATGTAGCTGCTGCAAGAATTAAAAGTTAGTTCATGAAAACCTTATAGAAAAGTGTGTAATAAAGCTATAATAAATGGAACTTATTATTAGCTGTTATTATTCCTAACATTTGTTACTGTTACTTTTATTTGTAAGGGAGCAAGGATGGTATATTTATGTAGACTCAAGAATGTGTGGAATGGAGCCAAATCAAGAACTTAAAGATAGACCCTCACCTCTTCATTCAAGTGATTTTGACAAGGCTGTTAAGCCCACCCAGCTGGGCCAGAACAGTCTGTTCAACAAATGGTGTTGGGAGAACTGGATAGCCATATCCAAAAGAAAGAGGAACCGTATATCACACCTTATTCAAAAATTAACTCAAAATGGATCAAGGACTTAAATATAAAAATGACAACCATAACACTCCTAGAAGAATTTGTAGGAAAACATCTTGAAGAGTTTGTGGCAGGCAGTAGTTTCTTAAAACTTACAACCAAAGCACGAACAACAAAAGAAAAATAAACAAATGGGATCTCCTTAAAATTAAACACTTTTGCACCTCAAAAGACTTTGTCAAAAGGGTGAAAGGGCAGTCAAATCAATGGGAGAAAATATTTGGCAATCACATATCCATTAAAGATTTTATATACATGATATATAAAGAGATCAGAGTTGGGAGGGAGTTCTCCAGGGCATATATACAGGGTACATAAAAATATTTGGATATTTTCATAGTGGTTAAAGTTAAAAATGACAACTGAGGGAGTACTGAGTTTCTAGCCAGAGGAGCTCTATCACATTCCCCAATGAAACAGCAACAATCGCCCAAGTGCAATGGCAAAGACAAATAAAGAAGGATGGTCCAACAATGAGCACTTGATACTGATGACTATGCTTATGAGCCTGTGCACCTGAAATATGAACTAGACCTAGAGCTGCAGGATGCCTAAGAGTTACCTCCTGAGAACCTCCATGTTGCTCAAATGTGGTCACTCTCTAACCAAACTCAGCATTACCTTCCCCCCAGCATGGGGCATGACTCCCAGAGATGAGCTTCCCTGGTGCCAAAGGATTACTACCAAGCACCAGCTGGTGTTGTAACTAGAAAAAGACCTTGAATAAAAGGGTCAACTAAGACCAGCAGAATATCTCAGCTTTCATGTAATATCAGGTGTTAAAAACTGCATTTTGACCTTGAATAAAAGGGGAAATGGAAAGGACAAATGAGCGTATATGGCTATGAGTCTCCAAAAAAGAGTCAGGAGGTCATCAGAGGGGTCATGCTTATGCACAACTCAGCAGGGTCCCAGAGACAGCCAAAGTAGATACAACCCCAGATACTGGTTCTCCTGAGGACTACAGAGACCACAGGTTCTATGATCATGGCAGATGGCTCTGGAGTTAAGTGCCATTTCAGTTGGCCCTCTTTGGAGTTTGTATTCCTGAGTGAGATGGAGTTGGACTCAGATGTGACCTTTCTACACATGCGTTCTCTGTCACTTTTACTGGACCTGTGGTTGGCACTGGGGTTTGTGTATACTCAGGAGACCTGAATCTCTGGACTGTTCATGTGATGGCCAGGCCCTGAGCCTCAGCAGACTTGCAAATCCTACCCTCTGGTTTATTGGACTTACCTCAGCCAGCTAACAGGGAGGTGAAGAAGGTCAACCACCACACCAGGGAGCCAAGAGTGCCTACAACTGCAAATAGGAGAATTGCATCCATCATCCATGTGGAATCTAAGCCCCTTCTCGATATAGAGGTGGAGTGGACATAACCATCCCAGGGTCCACAGGTTGGAGGAATAGAGTATGGATTAGAGTGGACTTACTGATATTCTACTATGGAAATTTTGTGACTAGTAATGGAAGAATTATAGCACTGATGTGGAGAAAGTGGCCACGGTAGTTGCTAAGGGTAGGGAGAGCAAAGAAGAGATATGATGTGGGGGCATTTTCAGAACTTGGAGTTGTCCTGGGTGGTACTGCAGGAACAGATGCTGGACAATGTCTGTCCTGCCATGGTCCACTGGGTGGACTGGGGGAGTGTGTAAAGTACAATGTAAACCATTATCCATGTGGTGCAGCAGTGCTCCAAAATGTATTCACCAAATGCAACACATTTCCCATGATGATGAAAAAGGTTGTTGATTTGGGAGGAGTGAGATGAGGGGTTGGGGGGTATGTTGGAACCTCTTATATTTTTTGAATGTGACATTTAAAAAAATAATGAGAGAGAGAGAAAAAAGAGATCATACAATTCAATAATAAAAAGACTAACTACTCAATTAAAAAAAAACAGAGAAAAGACTTGAAAAACAATTGTCCAAAGAAGAAATACAAATGGAAAAAACCATGTGAAAAAATGTTCAAATGTTAACATTGCTAGCAATCAGGGAAATGCAAATCAAAACTACAATTAGATATCATTTCACACCTACTAGACTGGCCACTACTGAAAAGTTAGAAAACTGTAAATGCTAGAGAGACTATAGAGAGATAGGAACACTTACTCACTGTTGGTGGGAATGCAGATTGGTACAGCTGTTGTGGAGGACTGTTTGACAGTTCCCAAGGAAGTTGACTAGACACTGCTCATGTGACCTGGCAATACCATTACTAAGATACACCCAGAAGAACTGAGAACAGTGGCATGAGTAGACATCTGCATATTGATGTTCATGATGACATTATTCACAATTGCCAAAAGTTGGAAGCAACCCAGGGATCCATCAACTGATGAACGGATAAACAAATTGTGGTATACACATATGATGGAATATTATGCAGTTTTAAGAAAATTAAAGTAGTGAATAATATGACAACAGGGATAAACCTGGAGAACATTATGCTGAATGAAGCAAGCCAGGCACAAAAGGACAAATACTCTAGGATTGTGCTATTATGAACTAAATATATTATGTGAACTCATGGAATTAATAATTAGAATATAGATCACCAGAAAATAGAGTGAGGATAGAGAATGGAAAGCTGATGGGTAATCTGTGCTGAATTAGTAAAAGGTAGTTTGAAAATCTTTGGAAATAGTGAAAGCACATCATGGTGTTGATGACTAGCAGAGCTATTATATGGGTATGACAGTGGTTGAAAGGAAAAGTCTAAGGATATATATATTACTAGAAGAAAAGCTAAAAAATATAACATGGAACTATATAACATAATGAAATGCTATGTAAAATACAAATATGGGTGATATTGCATATATAAGACAGTTTTAAAAAATATAAATACAAATAAATTAGAGAGCAGGAAACAGTAGTAGCTATGTGTAGCCTGGGAAGCATAGATGGAGAGGTGATGAGTTTTTTTTTGTTTGGTTTTTGGTTTTGGTATTATTATTGTTATTATAGGAATAATGAAAATGCTCTAAAAATGATTGAAGTGGTGAATGCATGAATATGTGAATATACAAAATACCATTTATTGTACACTTTGGATAGATTTATGCTTTACTAATAGGTATTGATAAAATTGATTTATTAAAAAAAATGTGTGGAGGACAAAAGCCCAGTGGATGATTAAGGACCCTGGTGGACAAGGCTTCTGGGGAAAGGAAGTGGGTAAATCATGAGCATATTGACTCAGAAATATTCCTGGATGTTCATTCTGGGAGAAGGCATGTGAGAATCAGATATTTATAATGTAAAGGTAAAGATACTGAGGACCAGAGACTGATGTGTCCAAGGCCAAACAGAAGTTACAGGCATAGCTGAGAATTGAACTCAGTTCTTATGATCTTAATTGGATGCCCTTTAAGGTTACCACAGTGTGAGCTCCTTGAGGACAGAGACTGTGTCTGCTACCTTGGGATTTTGAAGAAATTGGTATTGGATAAATGAATGGGTCTGACCCAAAATGGCTGTTCTGGTAACTGTTGTTGTTTAACAACTACCCCAAGCTTAGTGGCTTAAAACAACCATTTTATTATGTTCATGGATTTTGAGTCAGGAATTCCTGAAGAGACTGAGGTAGGCCATTTTTCCTTTCCGTCTCACATGCAGTTGCGATCAAGTGTTATCTGAAGCTGTAGTCATCTGAAGTCTTAACTCAGTAGGATGTCCAGGATGGCTCACACACATGACTGGTGTCAGCTGGGAACTCAACTAAAGCAATCACATGGGGATTCTGTATGCATCCTCTTTGTGTGGCTTAGCTTTTTCACAGAATGGCTGCCTCAGTGTAGTTGGGCTTCTCACGTGGTGGATGAGGTCTTCAAGCACTAGTGTTGTAAAAATCTGCTTTACCTTTTCTGACCTAATCTCAGAAGGCACAAGCATCACTTTCACAGCATTCTCTTAGTTATAGGTGAGCCAAGCACCTGCCCAGTTTCAAGAGAATAGGACAGAGAGCCTACCTCTTGATAGGCAGAGTAATGAATAATATGTGGACTTTAAACATAATAATAGACTTCCAGGGAAGATGACAGAGTAGGGAGCTCCAAGGACTCAGTCCTTCTACTAAAACAACTATTAAAAAGGCAGGAACTGTGTGAAACAACTATTTTGAAACTCTGAAAACCAGAAGAATTCTTTATAGCATCCAGGGAATAACAGGAAGGTGATAAACTACAGTAAAGAACAGTAAATTGTTCTCTCTTTGTGGTGACTACTGGCACACATTGCCCACTCTCATGGAAGACTGCTAACAGGGCCAAGATTTGGGTAACTTGCTAGTGTCAGAACAGTATACACATATCCTCTTCCACATGAATAGACTTAGGCATTGATGATCACTTATCATGGCTTTGATTAATGAATTTGGATCACTGTGGGCTGGATCTGAGGGCCACTACTGTTTCAATATACCCTGGACAAATTCAGTGGCAGCTATTGTTTTAATACTACTCCTGATCAAGGCTGTGCCAGCCATTGTTTCAACCTTTCTTGGACAGGGGTGGAGGTGGTGGAGATTTAAAGATTCAGCACTTCCTTAGGGGTGCAGGAGGCAGCTGAAAGGCCCAGGACAAGACAGAGGTTCAGAAAGACAGAGAAAACAATGCACACTGCATTCAACTTGGATAGACCTTCCTGATAGGAGGGCTGAAGCTCAAGAAAATCTCTGTCTTATCACCACCTGGTTACAAAAGCAAGAAACAGACACCTCAGGGAGTAAATTACAGAGCTAACATTTAAAAATAAAATTATAACTAGGTACAGTGTGCCGTAAAAGAGTACAAGACAAACGAAGAACAAAGAAACAAGAAATTATGACCCATTCAAAGGAAGAGGATAAAAATGTGAGACTGTGGACATTCTGGACAAAGCCTTTAAAAAATGATCTTAAAAATGCTCAAAGAGATTAATGAAAGTACAGAGAAAGAAATAAAGGATATTGGGAAAACAATGAATGAGCCATATGAGATTCTAAGTAAAAAGATAGAAATTTTATAAAGGAACCAAACAGAACTACTGGAATTGAAGACCATAATAATTGAAATGAAAAATGCCCAGGGGAGTTTCAAGAGCAGACTGGAGCTGACAGATGAATGAATCAATGAACTTGAAGATAAGACACTTGAAATGAGTCAGGGTAGAAAGAAAAAAGAAAAAAAAGACATATTAAAAATGAAAATAGGAAGCAGATTTGGCTTAGCTGATAGAGCATTCTCCTACCATATGGGAAGTCCAGGGTTCAAACCCAGGGCCTCCTGACCTGTGTGGTGAGCTGGCCCATGCATAGTGCTGATGTGCACAAGGAGTGCTATGCCACATGGGGGTGTCCCCCACATAAGGGGTGATCCACACTCAAGGAGTGCACCCTGCAAGGAGAGCTGCCCCATGCAAAAAAAGTGCAGTCTGCTCAGGAGTGGTGCTGCACACACAGAGAACTGATGCACCAAGATCATGCAACAAAAAGAGACACAGATTCCTGGTGCCACTGACAAGAATGCAAGTGGACAAAGAACACACAGCAAATAGACACAGAGGGCAGACAAGGGGTAGAGGAAGGGGAGGGAAATAAATAAAAAATAAATCTTAAAAAAAAGTGAAAATAGCCTAAGCAGCTATCGACACCATCAAGCATACAAATATAGACAGCATAGGCATCCCAAAAGGAGAAGAGAGAAAGGAGCAGAAGGAACAGTCAAAGAAATAATGACAGAGAACTTCCCAAACTTAGGAAAAGATGTGAATATGCACATCCAAGAAGCTCAGAGAACACCAAACAGGATAAACATGATGAAAATACACCCCACCATATACTGATCACACTATTAAATTCAAAGGACAGGAAGATAGTTCTGAAACCTGGATGATAAAAGCAACATATTCTACTCTAGTGCACATGGATCATTTCCCAGGATAGACTAAGTGTTAGGTCACAAAACAAGTCTCAATAAATTTTAAAAAACATTGAAATGATACAATATATATTCTCTGACAACAATGGAATGAAACTAGAAATCAGTAAAGGAGGAAGAAAGGGAAAATTCACAAATATATGGAAATTAAACAACTTATTCTTAAAGAATCAATGGGTTCACATACATACATACATATATATATATATATATATATATATATATATATATATAATAATCGGGGTACCTGGTCTACATCACAGACATCATCCATGTGCAGAAAGGACCTCTTACCAAACTAAGGAGAGTAGGGGCACATGTGAAAAATGGAAAATGGAGATTGAAAAGGCTGATGGCATTCATGATTGCTGGAGCATTTTCTCCTTTGCTACTTTGTCTGAAATTCACCAGTTTTTCCATCAAAATCGAATAAGAGAGTTAAATCACTGATTCAGCATTTCTTGCAACAAATAATAAAATATTTTCAAAAAGTGACCTAGAAATTGAAAGAAGCTCTCCCTAAATGGGATGGTGTTTAATAACTGGGCATTGATTTATGGATTTTTTCAGTTGTACAATAATTTCTACAGTGAAATCAAGACTGCTATCAAGCACCTATTGACAACTATCAGTGGTGGTACATGAATGATTTTGTGTTCAAATGAAACCCAGCTGAATATATAATTATGTAGGAAACAAACAGTTAATATGAGTATGTAGTAGAAGCAGTAACACACATCACATTGTAACTTAATGGTACTCTATACGACTATACTAGCATTGTGACTTTTAGGATAATGATTATTCTATTTCCCTTATTGCTTTGAAGTATGGATATTTTAGAGGATACTTTGTAGACCTCAAAACCCATGAAAGATCTGAAATAAACTGTCTGAATAAAAAAAAAAAAGAATCAATGGGTTAAAGAGGAAAACAGAAATGAAATTAGGAAATAAATTGAGGCAAATGAAAATGAAAATAAAACATACTAAAACTCATGGGATGCAGAGAAGGCAGAAATTTATAACTCTAAATACTTACATTGCAAAAGAAGCAAGACCTCAAATTGAACTGGAAAACCTCAAAAAAGAAGGGCAAATCAAACCAAAAGCATGCAGAAAAAACAAAGATCTGAGGGGAGATATATGAAATAGAAAAAAGAACAACAACAACAATAGCAGGGACCGACAAACCAAAAATTTGTTCTTCGAAAACATCAATAAAATGGACCTTCAGCAGACAAACAAGAAAAAGAGAGAAGATGCAAATAATGAAAATCAGCACTGAAAAGGGGACATTACTAATGATCCCATTGAAATAAAGAAGATAATAAGTGGATAATATGAACAAATATATGACAATAAATTTGATAACCTAGATGAAATGTATAAATTCTTAGAATTACACGAACTACCTATATTGATTCAAAAAGAAATAGAGAATCTCAACAAACCAATTACTGGTAAAGAGATTAATCAGCAATCAAAACCTCCCAAGAGGGGAGTGGATGTAGCTCAGTGGTTTAATGCCTGCTTCCCATGTACAAGGTCCTGGCTTCAATCCCTGGTACCCCCTGAAACAGAACAGAACAGAGCAAAACAAAACAAAACAAAACAAAACAAAACAAAACAAAACAAAACAAAACAAAACAAAACCTCCCAAGAAAGAATAGCCAGGACCAGATGAATTCAAAGGGGAATTCTACCAAACATTCCAAGAAGACTTAACTCCAATTCTGCTCAATTTCTTCCAAAAAAATTAGGAGGCGTGAATACTCCTTAACTCATTGTATGAGAGTTAAATCACCCTCATATCAAGCCAGGTAAAAATAGCATAAGAAAAGGAAACTACAGACAAATATATCTTATGAACATAGATGCAAAAACTCTCAACAAAAAATACAAGGAAACTGCATATTAAATGAAATATGCACTATGATCAAGTGAGATTTATCCCTGGTATGCAAGGTTGGTTTAATATAAGAAAGTCAATTAATTGAACGAATTAACAGAATGAAGGAAAAAAACCCAAGATCATCTCCAGAAAAGGCATTTGACAAAATACAGCATCCTTTCTTGACAAAAACACTTAGAAAAATAGGAATAGAAGGAAACTTCCTCAACATGATAAAGGGCATATATAAAAAACACTTCCTTGTACAAGTACAAGCTTATCATAGATTTCACCCATGTAGATGTCGGCTTACACCCTTCCTCTACACCCCAATTTCCTGTAAGCCTATCTTCCAGTCTTTAGCTCTCTGAGGCAGCTTGCTTATTTCATATCATTGAGGTCATGTAGTATTTATCCTTCAATGCCTGGGTTGCTTCACTCAACATAAGGTTCTCAAGATTCATTCATGTTATCACATGTGTTTGTAGTGTATTTGTTCTTGCAACCGAGTAGTATTCCATTGTATGCATATACCACATTTTATTGATCCACTCATCTGTCGATGGGCATTTGGGTTGATTCCAACTTTTGGCGATAGTGAACAATGCTGCTATGAGCATTGGTATGCATATATCGGTTTGTGTCCTTGTTTTCAGTTCTGCTGGGTATATACCCAGGAGTGGAATTGCTGGGTCATATGGCAAATCTATGGTTAGTTTTTTGAGAAACCACCAACTGTCCTCCAGAATGGTTGGATCCTTCTGCATTCCCACCAGCAGTGGATGAGTGTTCCCATTTCTTCACATCCTCTCCAACATTTGTATTCTTCTGTTTTTTTCATAGCTGCCAATCATATGGGAGTAAGATGGTATCTCATTGTAGTTTTGATTTGCATTTCCCTGATAGCTAGCAATTTGGAGCATTTTTTCATGTGCTTTTTAGCCATTTGTATTTCTTCTTTGGAGAAGTGTCTGTTTAAATCTTTTTCCCATTTTTTAAATGGGTTGTTTATCTTTTACTATTAAGGGAACCTGGCATTATATTGGGCTTCACTTTTCAGGAAGTTTTGGATCACAGAGTGGTTCAACAATGGCAGCAGAGGAATACTGGTATGGGATGTTATTGACAGGGGACATAAGGTTGACAGGGGGTTATACAGGGCATGTATCCAGGGTGCATGGAAATGTTTGGATATACTCATAGTGGAAACAATTAAAAACAACAGCTGTGGAGTACTGGGTTCCTGGCTGGGGGGGCGGTTCTGTCGTGGTCCCTAGGTGAGCAGTGGCAGTCCCCCGGGTGCAACGGCAAGGACCAGAAAGGAATGAGGGTCCAACAGTGAGCCCCTGATACTAATGACTATGCTTGTGACCCTATACACCTGAAATAAGAACAAGGCCTAGAGCAGCACTGTGCCTAGGAGTTCCCTCCTGAGCCTCTGTGTTACTGAAATGTGGCCAGTCTCGAAGCAAAACTCAGCATGTAAATGCACTGCCTTCCCCCCAGTGTGGGACATGACACCCGGGTATGAGCCTCCCTGGCACCGAGGGATCACTACCAAATACCAGCTGATGATGTAAATAGAAAATGACCTTGAATTAAAGGTTCAATGCGGACCAGCAGAATATCCCTGTCTACATATAATAACAGGAATTAAAAATGCTGTTTGACCTAAATTAAGGGGGAAATGGAAAGGACAGATGAGTTTATATGGCTATGAGTCTCTAAAAAAGAGTCTGGAGGTTGTCAGAAGGATTGCCCTTATGCACACATGAGCAGAGTCTCAGAGACAGATAAAGTAGATAGAACCCCAGGTGTTGGTTCTTTTGAGGGCTAAAGAGACCCACAGGTTTTATGGTCATGGCAGATGGAGTTCACTGCCATGTCAGATGGCCCTTCTTTGGAGTTGGTGTTTCTGTGTGATGGAGCTGGACTCAGATGTGATCTCTTTTCACAAGCCTTTCATGCTACTTTCCATGAATTGTAGTTGGTGCTGGGGTTTAAGATATATCTAGGGGATTTGAATCTCTGGACTGACAATATGATAGCCAGGCCCTGAGCCTCAACAGACTTCAGCTCCTACACTCTGATTTATTGGACCTACCCCACTCAGCTAACATGGAGTTGAAGAATGTTAACCACCACACCATGGAGCATAGAGTGCCTACAACTGAAAGCAGGAGGATTGCAGCCAGTATCCATGTGGAATCTAAACCCCCTCTTGACATAGATGTGGAATGGACACAACCAAGCCAAGGTCCACAGGAAGGAGGAATACAGTAAGGATTAGAGTGGACTTAATGATATTCTATTCATGAACTATTGTGGTTAATAATCGAGAAAATGTGGCATTGGTGTGGAAAAAGTGGCCATGGTGGCTGCTGGGTGTGGGGAATGGGGGGAAGAGATGAGATGTGGAGGCATTTTTGGGACTTGGAGTTGTCCTGGGTGGTGCTGCAGGGACAATTGCTGGACATTGTATGTCCTCCCATGGCCCACTGGATGGAACGTGGGAGAGTATGGGCTATGGTGTGGACCGCAGGCCATGGGGTGCAGCAATGCCCAGAGATGTACTGACCAGATGCAATGGATGTGTCATGATGATAGGGGAGAGTGTTATTGTGGGGGGAGTGGTGGGGTGGGGGCAGTGAGGGTGAATGGGGACCTCATATTTTTTGAATGTAATATTTTTTAAAAAATAAATAAAATAAAATTAAAAATAAATAAATAAAAAATAAAAAATAAACTGTGGCTAATATCTTACTTAATGATGAAAGATGGAATACTTTCCCTTTGAGATTAGGAACAAAACAAGGTTGTCCACTCTAACCACTGTTATTCAACAATTTATTAGAAGTTCTTACCAGAGCAATTAAGCATGAAAAAGAAATAAGAAGCATCCAAATTGGAAATGAAGAGGTAAAATTTTCCCTACTTACAGATGAAATAATCTTATATACATGAAATCCTGAAAATTTCACAACAAAACTTCTAGAGCTAGTGAATTAATTCAGCAAAGTGGCAGGGTACACGATCGATGCCTTCAAATCAGTAGTGTTTTTATACACAAGCAATGAACAATGGGAAGATGAAATTAAGAAAAGAATTCCCCTTAAAATAGCAACTAAAAGCATTAAATATCTAGGAATAAATCTAATCAAGTATGTAAAAGGCTTGTGTACATAAAACCACAAAACATTGCAAAAATAAATTGAAGAAGACCTAAGTAAATGGAAGGACATTTCATGTTCATGGACTGGAAGACTAAATATCACTGTGTTGTCAATTCTACCCAAAGCAATGTATAGAGTCAATACAATCCCCATCAAAATTCCAACAACTTTCTCTGCAGAAATGGAAAAGGTAGCCATCAAATTTATATGGACGGGTAAGGGATACTGAATAGCTAAAGCCATCTTGAAAAAGAAGAATGAAGCTGGAGGACTCACACTTCCACTCATAACTTATTACAAAGGAACTGTAAACACAACAGCATTGTACTGGCACAAGGACAGACATATAGACTAATGGAATAGAATTGGGAACTCAGAGATCAACCCTCTTTTGTATGGCCAGCTGATTTTGACATGGTGGCTAAGACCATTCATTCAATTGGGAAAGGATAATCTTTTCAACAGATGGTGTTGGAAAACTGGATGCCCATGTGCAAAAAGTTTAAGGAGGACCCTTACCTCACACCTTATACAAAAATCAATTTGAAATTGATGATTGACTTAAATATAAGAGTCAGAACTATACAAATCCTAGAAGAAAACATTGGGAAGCATCTTCAGGACCTTGTGTTAGACAATAACTTTTTAAGACTTTATACCCAAAACACAAGCAACAAAAGAAAAAAATAGATAAATGGGACCTCATCAAAATGAAAAGTTTTAAACCTCAAAAGACTTTATCATGAAAGTAAAATGAAAACCTCCACAATGGGAGAAAATATTTTGGAACCACACATCCAATGAAGGATTAATATCTATATATATAAAGGAATCCTTCAACTTATTAACAAAATGATAAACAACCCAATTACAAAATGGGCAAATGACTTGAATGGACATCTCTCCAATGAATATATACAAATGGCCAGAAAGCACATGAGAAGATGCTCAGTGTCATTAACCATCAGAGATATGCAAGTCAAAACCACTATGAGATACCCTTCCTCACCCATTAGAATGGCTGCTATTAAAGAATACAGAAAATTACAAGTGTTGGAGAATGCGGAGAGAATTAGGAACATTTATTCACTGCTGTGGCAATGTAAAATGGTGCAGCCATTTTGAAAGACTATTTCTCAGAAAACTAAGTTTAGAACTGTCATATGACCTAGTAATCCCCCTAATAGGTATATACCCAAAAGGATTGAAAGCAGGGACTCGAACACTGATTTGCACACTGATATTCATAGCAGCATTTTACACAATAGCCAAAACATGGAAGCAACCCTAGTGTCTGTCAGCCAGTGAATGTTTAAGAAAAATGTGGTATATACATGCAATGGATTCTTATTCAGCCATAAAAGGAAATGAAGTTCTGATACATATGACAATACAAATGAACCTGGAAAACATCATGTTGAGTGAAATAAACCAGATGCAAAAGGACAAATATTGTTTGATCATACTGATTTGAAACAGTGAGAATAAATAAACTCATCGAATCAGAATCTAGAATATTGGTAACCAGGGGTGTGGGGGCATTAGGGAATAGGACATTAAGGCTTAAAATGTGTCAAATGATGGAAATGTTTTGGTAACGGATGGTGGTATGGTAGCAAAACATTGTGCATATACTAAACAACAATGAAATATATAACTGAATATGATTGAAATGGGAAATGTTAGATTTCATATGTGATAACAGATTAAAAATTAAAAAGAAATCCAATGAACCCTAAACTAAATCATGGACTTTAATTATTAAAATATGCTATCACCAATTGTAACAAGTGTTCCACATTAATGCAAGTTGTTGGTGGCAGGGTGATGGGTGGTAATCCTGTATTTTATGCATGTTTTTTCTTTATACCCACAATTTCTCTAATAAGGAAAATAATAATAGTAAACCTCCCACAATGACTGTTAATTTCTGAGGGCTGACATAAAAAAATGCCACTGACTGGTTGGCTTAAAACAACAGAAATGTATTCTCTCACAGTTCTGGAGGCTGAAAGTCTTGAAATCAAGGTATAGGGAAAGTCATGTTCCCTCTGGCACTCCAGGGGAGAATCACTCCTCGCCTCTTCCAGTTTCTAGTGGCCCCAGCCATACCTTGGCTTGTGACTCTCAGTATAACTTGAATCTTTGCCTCCATCTTCACATGGCTGTCTTCTCTCTGTGTGTCTCTTAATATCTTCTTTTCTTCTTACAAATTCACCAGGCATATTGGATTAAGGGCCCACCCTATTTCTATGTATGACCTCATCTTAAAACAACTAATTACATCTGCAACATCCCTATTTCCAAATAAGATAACAATCTGAGATATTGGGTTAAGATTTCAACACATCTTTTGAGGGAACACAATTAAACCCATAACAATGATCTTCCCTATATTTGTAAGTTTTATCTAGACCTTGCAAGGGACCATGAGCTACTCTCACACTCTTAAATATAATTGTGCCACAACCAGCATATATATCACTGCCCAAAATGAAACTTCAAGATAAGATTAAACAAGAATTTTAAGCCTCAAGGAAACTATTTGTGAACAGTCTAAAAGAGGAATAATGGAAATTTATAAGGTAGGCTGGAAAATGAGATTCAAAGGAATATTATGTTCAAACTATATGTTATGGTTAGAATGTCCCTGAAACTTAGAAGGAAAAAATCATGAAATTAGTAAGCTAGTCCTTAGGAGTTGAAAGATGTGGTAATTATCATGGTTGTGATTAAAGATACAGGTAATTCATTTTAAGTAACAAACCACTGTATTTTTCTTCCTGAAATCTCACAGAAAAGTAATTTCAGTAAGAAGAAAAGCATCAAATTGAAAAAAATGGTTTTTCCATCACATCATAGACCAAATAAAAAAGACTGTAGAACTGATTGCTCTAATTGTGAAGAAATGAATCGGCCAAGAAAAATGAATCCCCCAGAAGCTAATCCAGAAGCAAGCTATAAAATTGGTGGGTATTTTTCTTAATTCCTTTTCATTTGAGAATTCAGAGTCTTTTATTCCTCAGATGATAAAAGAGTACTCAGGAATAACAAATGAACTGCTGTGATGGTGCAGGTAAACATTATTTGGAGGAGGTCTGATAGAATTAGGCTGGTCATTGAAGATGGAAGAGTTGGGGAGTCTTTGTTGTGGGTGTTCTATTTGGCTGTGATAGTGGGAGATGTGTGGTCCATGGTGGGAAAGCCTAGATCTTTCCTAACTGTGGCTCACTGTTGCATGTTAGCAAAACAAGTCACTTTGGAAAACATTGCTACAAGATTCAATACTCTTGTTAAGAATTTCAGGAGTTAGAAACTTCTCATAATGTTGGGTTCAGAGGGATAAAAATTACCATTGGGTGGAAAAAATCTGGTTCTTTCTTGAAGACATATTAAGTTCAAGAGATTATGGGTGCTGCCTTACATGACTTAAATTGATCCTTTTAAAGGTGGGCTGTGTGTTAATTGAGGCCACTCAAAAGGCTAGCTGTGGAGGATATGGCCTCTAATATTTGTTCAAGGTTGTTGCACTCTCCAGCTTCTCCTTGCCTTCTGCTACCTCTCTGACAGCCCCAGTGATTTCCTCAGAGCCCACGCCCTCAAGGGACAGAAAAAAACACTTCAGATGGCATCTTGAATTTTGCTTTTGATTTCTAATTTATTTTAGGAATCTGTTTTTTTTTCATCATGTTATTTGTTTACATAGGAAGCTCCCCAAATAACCAACATCTGGCTAATCAGAATCCTTATTTGCAAGAATTTTTGCTTACAGAAATGGCTGCTAGCTCACCTTGTTCCACCACCAGTCTTAAGTCTCCTTTGTACATTAAAAAAATTCTTGAAGCATAATTTTGGGAAATTTGTGAGTATACAGTTGAAGGAAGCAATGAAACCATACAAAGAGGGTATGCTGTAAATCAGGGATAGGTAGTACTTCTTTCCTGCCATCTTTCCTATCCCTCTGTTCATTTTTACTTTTTTTCCAACTTTGGTTGAAATAAGCAAATAAATTATGTTGGGAGTGCAGGCACTTTGCTGATCTCTAACTCAAACTTCTTCTCTGACCTCTAGATCCATAAATCCAACTGTCCATCCAAGATCTCTACTTGGATAACTCAAAAAAGGCACCTCAAACTCAACATACTCAATACAGAAATCACAATTTATCCCCTATCATCTTCTCTTATTGCTCTTTCAGCCATATCTTCATACAGCTACCTACATTAGCCATTAAATATCTAAATCAATACCTTTAATAGCGTTGCATGGCTCTTAGAATCAAAACTGCCTAAAACAGCTTTCCATGGCTCTTAGACTAAAGACCCAAATCTTTTATAAGCTTACATTATCTGGTCCCTGCTAACATCTCCAGGCTTTTCCAGGATTTTCCAGCAGTGGACACTGAGACAGAGTTTGGGGTATATGATGATTATTAACAAACATCAATATCTATGAAAGGAAAGGAGGAGGAAATAGGGTTGGGCAGAAGAAAAAATTGAACTTCAATATACTTCCTAACCCTGTGAGGAGTTCCAGAATGAGTTTTGCACATCAGAGGTGTCCTAGCTCACATCAAAATGGCCAGGGCTTTATTTGGTGGTTAGCATGACCTTGGGTGTGACCATGGGCAGAGTGGCTCTGTACAGCCCAGACAGATAGTGGAGTAGCTGAGAGCCACAGACTGTCTGCTGAGAGTTGGGGCAGTGAGGCCTTCCCTGGAGGGGATCTGGGTAGTGCCTATCCTCTACCACACCCATTCTCTGTCTTCTCCTGCCATATTGAATCTCTTCAGTTCCTCAATCTTCACAGAACACTTTCCCCCAAGTACCTCTGTATCTGCTATGATTTCTTTTCTTTTTAAGATATCTTTTTAAAAAAGGATATTTAGATTGCATAAATGTTACATAAAAAATGAAGGGGATTCCCATATGCCTCACTCCCTAACCCCTTCATACTTTCCCACATTAACAACATCCTTCATTAGTGTGATACATTTGTTACAATTATGAACACATATTGGAGCGTTGCCACTAAGTGTGATTCGCAATTTACATTATAGTTTAAACTCTCTCCTGCACAATTTTGTAAGTTATGACAAGATATATAATAGCCTGTATCTTTCCTTTTCTCTTTTTTAATTACATCTTCTATATGTATGTCTCATAGTTTGTAATTTGTACTTTTTAGGGAAGTAAATTATTTAGCTAATTATCTATGTAATTATTGTATATTTACTATTTCCCCTACTATACTGTATGCTCCACGAGAGCAGGATTGTGTATAGTTTAGCACCAGAGCCAAATGGGGTGCTCAACATATAATAAATGCTCTGTAAATATTTGTTGACTGCATGATTGAAAAGGCAACATGGGGGCTCTGGAATCCTACAGGCAGAAGTACTGGAAGATGGGAGAAAGGTATAGATGTAAAGATAGAACCACATGCAACTAGTATATAGAGCTTGCTCCTTAACAATAAAGAATATGATGTTTTCCATCCAGAAATTTAAAATATCAATCATTCTACTCTTACAAGCCACATGATTATCATTTTCACAATGTTCTTGAAATGAGCTTATATTTGGGATCAAAGAAGCCATTTTGGGAACAAAATATCAGTTTGGAATTCTTCATTTTTAACACTACGTGGAACTACATGGGAATTTATGCCCAGATTTATGACATAATGACTCTATCAGAAAGTGCAGGCAGAGTGAAAACAAGTGCCATAAATCCAGTATTTGCTGGGCCTAGTTGAGTGTTTCCATGTGGGAAATCTTTTCTGGTATTTCTCAGAAAACAAGTTTTTCTCAAATAAAAAATCCTGAGAAAAATCAGCTGGGAAATCAGGAGAAAAATTATATAATTCCTCTGTAAGAATTAAGGATTAACAATAAAAAAGGATGCTACTGAATTATTGATTCTAAGGAATCGATGGTATCATATGCAAAGCAAGAGCAGGAAACACTGAAATGCTGAATGGGAGGTGAGGGTCAACATTTTCAGGGCAGGAGCACATAGAAGAGAAGTGGTCAGGATCTAATTAGTCAATTTGGCTAGCAACTGTTGCCATCTTCTAAGTTATGTTTGTGGCCTTGTCTGCTGCCAACTGTGAGTCATGCTTGTGAATAAAATAAATATTAGTAAGTTTATATGCACAGTATACTTTACACAAATCCTATGAGTGATGTTCCAAGAAAGAATGTTTTAGAAGCAAAATAAGCCCTTAAATTGACAATTTTGATGAGTGATTCTATGTAGCGGTGGTATCCTTGCTAGGAGATATAAATGTTATTCAAATATTACCCAATAATGTTTGCTGGCATTTTCATTTTAATATTTGCTATTGGCTACAGTTCTTTGTAAATATTACAAAACTCAATGTTTCTTATTTAACAATTTAAAAAAAGAGATCAGTAATAATAAGTAAAGAGTATGAGGAATGTTAGAAGTATTTTAAGACTAACATGATTTTGAGAATTCTTGGGAATTCTGATTTCTCATTTCTGAATCCCAAAGATTAATATCTATTAGGAACTTGGAAGCACTAAACTGGCATGAGCCCCAAGCTCCACCAGACTCACTTAGCTGTAACCTTCCTTCTTAGTTCCCTAAAGAAGGACTCGGGTCTATGGCTAAGTTTCTGCCTTGATTCCTAACATGACTGTGGCTTTTGCCCCTTGTGCAAATCCTCCTAGGTCTAGCCCCTCTACTTCTGGCAGTGGACATTGTGGATATTGCTCATTGTCTCCCACAGGAAGACTGAATTCTTGTACCCCAAATGGGCCACCTTGAAGAATGATGTGCTTGTTTTTCTCTTTTTGTTCTCCCTGGCCCCAGAATCATCCCCCTACACCTTCTCTGCCCTGTTTAGTGTCACAGGACACTGACTCTGGCAACAGTTTCACTAGGACTCCCTTTGGGTTAGGTTTTAGCCCATGAGCCAAATCTAGGCCACTGCCTGGTTTGCAGCTAAAGTTTTTTTTAAAACAATCATGTTTATTTGTTTATGTATTATCTATGACTATTTTCACGCTACAGTGTCAGAGTTGAGTATTTGTAACAGAGAATATATGGCGTGCAAAGCCTAAGTTATTTACTATCTTGCCCTATCTTGCCAACCACTGGTTTAGGATAATGGAAGGCATCAGCATTAAATCAGGCCAGAGCTCCCTACTTCTGTGCAACAGTTCTGTTGGCATCTCTCCTGAACTACAGTTTTCCCTAGGCACCCCCTCCTCCAAAGATCCAGCTTTCTAGACCTGGAGGCCTAAGAATGATAACGACTTCTTGCTGTTAGATTCTGGGTGCCTCGATGTCCTTTGTTCTTATTAAACTCATTTTTTTCCTTTGTTTTTAAATGTTGCATTGAAAATACAGGGAATTCCCATATACCCCACTCTCTCCTCTTCCCACACTTTCCCCCATTAACAAGGTTTTTTTTTTAGTGTGGTACATTTGTTGCAATTGATGAACACATACTGAAACACTGCTACTATTAATAACTATGGTCTATAGTTTATATTATGGCTTACACTGTGCATCGCATAATTTATAGGTTTTGACAAACTCTATAAATGACCTGTATCCGTCATTGCACTATCATGAGAACAATTCCAATGTCCAACTTCCTTAAAATGTCCTCATTTGAACCATCTGGACTGAATTTTCTCAGCCAAGACCCTGACTAATGCAACTTGACTACATGCCTCATCTTGACCATGTACTAGAGTAGATTCCCTTGGCAAGAGACACCTCTCTAGTTTGTCCCACCATAGGCAAGGTCGCAGTACTCACTGCAGAGTTGGTACCTGCAGTCTAGGCTTTGCACCGAAGAACAGCTTATTCCTTTCCACTGTTGAACCATCCTCAAAGCCCCAGCATGCATTATGACTGAGTCTTGTATAAGTGATACAGGAAACTATTGTCTCATACTTTTCTCTAGTGCAATATGGTGGTTTTAGGAATCTCCTTGTGTTAAGGTTTTAGTTCCTTTGCTGATATTGATTCTAAAAGGGAGTTGAAATAGCTTTTTTCTTTTAAGTTTTAAACTGTCATAAGCACAAGTGATTCTCTGCCTAGATGTGCAGGGGTTTGACCGGGGAAGAGATGCCATGACATCACTTCTAAATCTGACCTTTCTAGTATTTATCTGATGAAGGGATTTACAAATCTATTGTCTCACTATGCAAATAATCCATTCCTGCTGACATTTCTTTCTTTGAGAATTACAGAGGAAAAAATTTTCTTCTCTGTTGGCTATAACCCAGGTTGCCCCAAAGATTTCCCAGAAATAAAAATACAATTTTCCCATTTTCAATTAGACTTGCCATCTCAAGTATTAACTCCAGAATTTAAACTTTGTCAAGGACAGTTATGGAAAGGACAATATATATATATACACACACATATATATATATATATATATGTATATATATATTGAGTTCAATAATCTTATTTCCCATCTTCTCTCTCTTGGACTATTTGAAATTCTGTATATAATAATTAATTAAATAAAATGGTACAATTCCATTCAAGGGGGTTATCTATACATTTTAAGGTTATAAGTCCTTTATCTACTATACTGGTTACCATGAAGATAGTAAGTACTAATGCCTGGAAGATAGTAAGTACTAAGCAAAAGCTTAACAACTAATATTTGTTTAGCTCTTTATAGTTTACCAAGCATGTCCTCATGCATTGTCTCATTGACCCTCATAATAACCTTGTGAGGTAAACATTTACTTCTACATTGCAAATGAGGAAATTGAGGCCAAATTATTTGCTCAATATAATATACCTAGTAAGTTTTCATATCCTTAGTAGACTCAAGACTCTCGTGGAGATGTGAAATTTATGGGGGATCAAGGTGGGAGCTCCAACAGGAGGAAATGGGAGCTTGGCAAACTGAATTAGCTGTAGAGGATGGCCCCAGCAAGAATACCTTGACAGGGAGACTCCAGGAGCTGGCAGGTAAAGCAAGCTTGGACTTGCTTCAGACATTCATCAACAACAAAGGAGAGCCTACTCTAGCAGATAAAGCACATCAGGGCTATTCTGGAGTGTTCAGCAAAGAATCCCAGACAGAAGCTCAGTGTCATGGCCTGGGTCAACACAGGAGTCAGGGAAACACCCATTAGTGGTGTTCCACCCATGGGGGTGCTAAGGCTCCTGTTATGTATCCTGACTGTCCCATCAACTGGCTCTATAGGTGGGTACTTTCAATGGCAGGAGCAGTGATGATGAGGGCAAGAGGCATGTGCGGGGGCTAAGCTTGGAGGAGCTGTTCTTGGTCCTTTTACTCTATGGATTATGTACTTTCCACTATACTCACTACCTATCATGTATGGGGCAAGGCAGCAGATAAAGCAAAAGTAAAGAGACAAAGATCAAGAGACCAGCTGGTGTGTCTTCAGTGTATGTATGAGGGAGAGGGAAAGGAATCATCAAGAAAAGCTTCCAGTCTCGAAGCCAAACTCAGCATCTAAATGCAATGCCTTCCCCCCAGTGTGGGACATGACACCCGGGGATGAGCCTCCCTGGCAACGAGGGACCACTATCAACTACCAACTGATGATGCAACTGGAAAATGACCTTATACGGAAGGTTCAATGCGGATCAGCAGAATATCCATGTCTACATAAAATACCATGACTTTAAAATGCTGTTTGACCTAAAGTAAGGGGGAAATGGAAAGGAGAAATGAGTTTATATGGCTACGAGTTTCTAAAAAAGAGTCTGGAGGCTGGCAGAAGGATTGCCCTCATGCACAACTGAGCAGAGTCAGAGAGACAGATAAAGCAGATACAACCCCCAGATATTGGTTCCTTTGAGGGCTAAAGAGACCCATGGGAGTTATGGTCATGGCCGATGGGGTTAACTACCAGGGCAGATGGCCCCTCTTTGGAAATGGTGTTTATGTGTGATGAATCTGGACTCAGATGGGATCTCCCTTCATAAGACTTTCATGCTAATGTGCTGGAGGTGCAGTTAATGTTGGGGTTTAAGATATATTTAGGGGATTTGAATCTCTGGACTGACAATGTGATAGCCAGGTCCTGAGCCTCAACAGACTCCAGCACCTACAATCTGATCTATTGGACTTACCACACTCAGCTAAGATGGAGTTGAAGAAGGACAACCACCACACCATGGAGCCTAGAGTGATTACAACTGAAAATGGGAGGATGGCATCCAGCATCCATGTGGAATCTGAGCCTCCTCTTGACATAGAGGTGCAATGGACACAACCAATCCAATGTCCACATAGAAAGGGTGGCATTGGATTGGGAAAAGTGGACATGGTGGACGATGGGTGTGGGGAGGGGCAGGAAGAGATGAGAGGTGGAGGCGTCTTTGGGACATGGAGCTGCCCTGGATGGTGCTTCAGAGGTAATCACCGGACATTGTAAATCCTCACAGGGCCCACTGGATGGAATGGAGGAGAGTGTGGGCCATGATGTGAACCATTGTCTATGAGGTGCAGAGGTGCCCAAAGATGTACTTACCAAATCCAATGGATGTGTCATGATGATGGGAACGAGTGTTGTTGGGGGGGGGAGAGGGGGGGTGGGGGGGGTGGGGTTGAATGGGACCTCATATATATATTTTTAATGTAATATTATTACAAAGTCAATAAAAAAAAGTTCAAAAAAAAAAAAAGAAAAGCTTCAAGGTACAAGTGATTTTTTAGTTTATTCTCAAAGGATACAGTATATATGGCCCGATATTTTTTGTGACCCTTGATTAGATTAAATTATGACATCAATTGTACTAAAGCCCAATCATTTATTATCATCACCTCCAGTTTTGTCAAATTTCTTCCAGCATCTCTTCGTTTCTCAATATCTATTCTTAATTCCAAAGACCATATGAAGCAAATGTTCCTACCTACCACAGTCCATGGATATAGAAACTCTTTAGAACTGCACCATTCAGTAACCACTAGTCACATGTGATTATTGAATAACTGAAATGCGGCCAGTCTGAATTGAGGCATACCAAAACTATCAAAATACACACTGTGTTTCAAAGATTTAATATGCAAAAATAATGTAAAATCCCATTAATAAGTTTTATCTTGATACATGTTGAAATAATACTCTTTTGGATATATGGTATAAAATAAAATACATTATTAAAATGAATTCCATCAGTTTACTTTTACTTTGTAAATGTGGCTACAGAAAAATTTGAAGTTACACACAAGGCTTTTGTTATATTTTTATTTCTTCTTGAAGAGAAGTGCCAGGTTCCTAAAGAGAGGCTCCCTTTCAGCCTTTGCCAAATGATTCTGTCCCCTGTAGACCAGTTTTAACAAGTCAAATAATGCAGATTTCATAATTGGTAGGAAGGCTGCAAGTCATTTGGAAATTAGGTGATGAAACTGCAATGGGATCATAACTCCTGAATAACAATTTGCTTTTCTGAGCCTTTTTCTAATTCCAAATGGAATAGTCACTGCTCTGTTCTTTCCTCTAGCTAATTTATATCTTATTTTCTTTCTGTCAGAAGTGTCATTTTCTGTGATTGATGAAACCATCTTTGCTAAGTGCAAAAACAAGGCCACCACTTTATTCAAACAGGATTCCCTACAAATATTTTCATTCTCTGGATTGGGAAGAATTCACAAATTTGCTTGGAAACCCTTTTTTAAAAAAAATCACAATGTTTGGTTACTTTCAGAAATTAAAGTCAGGTTTGCAGGAACAAAAAATTTCATTACCCTTACAATATGAAGAAAATCCAGACGCTATCTGGCAGAACAATTTTTCTTTAGTCCTAGGTCATGTCTCTACATGGCCTCTGAACTGGCCATTTTTTGACTCAAGGGTTTTAGGCCATCTTAATAACGGGTTTCTACATGATTAATTAGATTGACTATGCAATAGATTAAATTCACTTAGAAAAGAGTTGATTCAGATTTTTGGGGCAATTTTCACAAGTCTGTAATATTCATGTTATAAACACATGGAAATCCATAACAGCAAATGTTAGAACTAGATAATTAATACACTTTAAATGAAAAGAAACAGACCCTTTCTCTTTAAGAGGCAACTGGGATTAATTATGTGATTGTATTTGCTCCCATGATGTCTTTTTCTTGCTTTACTTTAGTTAAGTTTTTTCATTGTTTTTATTGAATTTATTAAAATATCAATGACTCAGACATATTTATTACTATTTTGTATTATTATTTTAAGTTACTTATAGTAATTTTCACTTTTTTTCCCTCTACCTTTCTGTGGATTTTAACACATGCATAGATTTTTGTAACCACTGTATCTAACAGGTTATAGAACAATTCCAACATTTCTTCCAAATTTTCTCTTGCTATCTCTTTGCAGTCAGAAATGCCCCCTTCCTTGAACCTTGACAACCTCTGATCTGTTCTCTGCCCCTATACTGTTGTCTTTGAGACAATGCCATATGAATGGATTCATGTGGTATGTAACCTTTTGAGAATAGTTTCTTTTACTTAGCATAATGCATTTGAGATTCAATCATTTTTGCATATATCAACAGTTTGTTCCTTTTTACTGTGACCACCACAGTTTGTTTATTCATTTACTTATGAAGGAACAAACTTATTAAGGGACATTTAAGTTGTTTCCAGATTTTGGCAATTACAAAAAATGTTGTATAAACATTCATGTACAGGTTTTTGTGTGAACACAAGTTTCATTTCTCTAAGTTGTAATCTGGTCTGTTCCTCTGGTTATGTGACCCTTTGATTTAAATTCAAAGTTTTTAAGTTTAATTAATTAAATCAATGCCGAGTATTTGATTTGACCATGTCAGTAGGGCGTGCCTCAGGATTGAGTATGGCACTCTCCTTGTATTGCAGTCCTTTGTCTATTTTCTGGGAGCTTTAAGTTAGATGTTTCTGCCAGTTCTTACTGGTTTCTCAATGTCTCCATGGAGGGATGGAAATCTGAAGTTTCTCACTTTGCCATCTTGATTGTCATAGGTTATCCTTAATGACTGATTACGTTGAGTATCATTTCATGTGCTTATTTGTCATCCATCTTCTTCGGTGACCTGTCCAAATCCTTTTCTGATTTTTATAAATTGGACTGATTATTATTGTGGAGTTTTGAGAGTACTAGATGCAAATTTTTGTTGGATATGTGATTTGCAAGTATTTCTCCCATTTTGTAGCTTGTCTTTACATTTACTTTATGGTGTCCTTCACAAAGCAAAATTTCAAATTAAGAAGATGTCCAATTTTTCCATTTTTTAAAATGTATTGTACTTTTGATGTCATATCTAACAAATCTTTGATCCATTTTGAGTTAATTTTACATTCAATGTGAGGTATATGCCAAAGTTCACTATTTTGCATAAAAACCATTTTTCCAGTACAATTAGTTGAAGATGGTTATTTCTCCATTGAATTGCCTTTTTTATCTTTGCCCCAAATCCATTGACTTTATTTGTGTGGTTGATTTATAAACTCACCATGTATTTCAATTGGTCTATGTGTCTGTCCTTTTGGAATTACCATCCTTTCTTGGTTACTGTAGCTCTAGAATATGTCTTTAATATTGGGTAGTGAAAGTCCTTCAACTTTGTTGTTTTTCATAGTTGTTTTAGTTATTCTATTTCCTTTACCTTTCCATGAAAAATTAGAATCAATTTTTCTATATTACAGAGAATCCTGGTGGGATTTTAAATAGGATTGTTTTATATGTAGATCACTTTGGGAGGACTGATATCTTAAATCTGTTGAGTTTGCTAGTCTATGAACAGAGTACATCTCCTCATTTATTTAGGTGTTCTTTGAGTTCTTTCATCAGTGATTTCTAGTTTTCCACATACAGACCCTGTGCCTTTTTGATAGATTTATATCTAAGTATTTCATTTTTAGTGTTATTGGTAAATGGTATTAAAAACTCCAATCCATTGTTCATTTTTGGCATATAGGAAAGCAATTGTATTTTTTATATTAACTTTTTTTTATGCACGCTTGTATACTTGCTTATTATTTCCAGGAAATTTTTTTATAGATTCTTTTTTATTATCTATGTAAATAATCATGCCCTATGCAAACAAGACAGTTTTACTTCCTCCTTTCCGACCTAAGACACCTTTATTTCTTATTCTTGTTGTATTACACTAACTAGAACTTTCATTGGGATGTGGAATGGGAGGGATAAGAGATGACATTTTTGCATTGTCTTGATCTTAGGAGGAAAGTGCCTAATTTCTTATCATTAAGCAAGATGTTAGCTATCAAATTTTTTTGTAGATGCTCTTTATTAAGTTTAAGAAGTTCCCTTAACAAGTGTCCCTGGTTTCCTGAGAGTTTTTATCATGAATGGTTACAGAATTTGTCAAATGCTTTTCCTATGCTAATTGATATAATCATGTGAATTTTCTTTTAGTTTATTGATATAATTGATTACACTGATTTTTAAAAAAAATGAACCAGACTTGCATATCTGGGTTAAATCTCATTGGTCATGTGTATAAAAATTCTAATGCATATAAGTTCTTTTTATACATTGTTAGATTCAATTTGGTAATATTTTATTGAGGAATTTTGTGCTTATGGTCATGAAATGTGTTGGGTTTGTAGTTTTCCTTTCTTGTATGTCTTTATCTGGTTTTGATATTAGGGTAATTCTGGTCTCATAGAATTGATTTGAAGGCGTTCCCTCTGCTTCTATTTTCTGGAAGTGATTGTAGAAAATTGGTATGATTTTTTTCCTTATTGGTAGAATTCTGGCCATGGTGCTCTCTTTTAGAAGCTTATTAATTGTTGATTCCATTTCTTTAATAATGGGGATTCAGATTATCTATTTCTCTTTCTGTGAGTTTTTGTAGTTTGTGTCTTTTGGGGAACTGGTACATTTCATCTTAGTTATCAAATATGTGGGTATAGAATTGTTCATATTGTTCATAGCATTTCTTTATTATTCTTTTCATGTCTGTGGGATTGTTAGTGATTATCTGTCTTTCAATTCTGAAATAGGTAATTTTGTCTTCTCTTTTTTTTTCTTGGTTAGCCTGGCTAGAGTCTAATCTATTTATTGATTTTCTCAAAGAAACAACATTTGGTTTTATTGATTTTCTGTTTCAATTTCATTAATATCTGCTTTAATTTTTATTATTTCTTTCCTTCTGCATGCTTTAGGCTTAAACTGTTCTAGTGTCTTTAGTTTCCTAAAGATGATTCTATGGTTTTAGATCTTTATTCTTTTCTGGTATATGCATTTCATGCTATGCATTTCCATTAATCACTGCTTTTACTTCATCCCATAAATTTTGATAAATTGTACTTTGATTTTTATTAAGTTCTGCAAACAGATCCTGGACATATTTTGTTAAATTTATATATAAATATTTCATTGGGACGGGACTATTGCAAATGGTACTTAAAAAATGTTTGGTTTCCAATTTTCATTGCTAGTATATGGAAAGAAAATTGTTTGAATGATGACCTTGATTCTGCAACCTTGCTAAACTCACTTATTAACTCCAAGAGTTTTTCTTGTAGAGTCTTGGAATTTTTATGTATACATTTATATCATTTGGGAATAGGCAGAATTTTATTTACTATTTTTCAACCTATATGCATTTTACTTCTTTATCATGACTCATTGTAGTTGCTAGCACTTCCAATATGATACTGGAAAGAAGTGATGAGAATGAGGATCCTTGTTTTGATCCTAAGCATAAGATGAGAATGAAGATCCTTGTCTTGATCCCAAGCATAAGGAGAAAGGATTAAGTATAATAATTAGGTTTAGGGTTTATGTGGATGTTTTTTATCAGATTGAACAATTTCCCTTCCATTCCTTTTTTGCTGAGAGAATTTTTTTTTAAATCATGGAATGGATGCTCAATTTTGTTAACTGATTTTTCTGCATATTTTGAAATGATTGTGTTTTTTCTTCATCTGTTAATAAGATGGATTACCTTGATTGATTTTCCAGTATTTAATCGTCCTTCCATTCCTGGGGACAAACTGCATTTGGTTATGATGCATTGTTCTTTTAGCATATTACTGGGTTCAATTCCTAAGATTTTGTTGAAGATTTTTACATCTATGTTCATGAGGGATATTTGTCTGCAGTTTCCTTTTCTTGTATTATCTTTGTCTGGTTTTGATTTAATAGTAATGGTGGCCTTATCAAACGAGTTGAGAGGTATTCCTTCTTTGTCTTAAATGTTTGGCAGAATTATCCAATGAAATCATCTGGCCCTGGATTTCTATATGTTGGAAGATTTTTAACTATGAATTCAATTTCTTTAATGGATATGTGCTATTGAGGTTATTTTTTTGTGTGTGTGAGTATTGGGAGGTTGTGTTTTTCAGGAATTGTTCCATGTCATTTAACTTCACCTATTTATGTACATGGAGTTATTTGTAGAATTCTTTTATTGTCTGTTTAATGTTGTTGGGTCAGTAGTGATATCCCCTCTTTCATTATTTATGTTCATTATATATGTCTTCTACTTTTGTTTGGTCAATCATGATAGTGGTTTATTAATTATAATTTTTTTCTCAGAATAAGCTTTTGATTTCGTTGTTTTTCTCTATTGTTCTTTGTTCTCAATTTTATTAATTTCTTCCTGGGTCTCTTCCCTCTTGCCAGGGTCTTATATAAACTGACATCTGGAAGCAGAAGCATGCAGAAAAAGGGAGCCACCATTTTGATCCTGCCATGTGAGAGAGAGGACTTCAGGTACAATAGAGATCAGCTGCCATTTTGCCTTACCTAATGTGGCATTATGCCACGATCTGCCAGCAGACGATCTTTGGTAAGAAAGTATCTCTTATGGTGCCTTGATTTGGACATTTTAAAGCCTTGGAGCTATAAGCTTTTACCCCTTAATAAATTCCCTTTATAAAAGTCAATATATTTTTGGTATATTGCTTTGTTAGCCCTGTGGCAAACTAAGACAGAAATTGGTAAGTGAGGTATGGGGGTGCTGCTTGCAAGTACCAAAAATGTTGGAATGGTTATATAAATGGGTAAGAGGTAGATTTTGGAGGAATTGTGAGATGCTTGATAGAACAATAAGAGATTGTTGAGAGAAAAATGGACCCTAAAGTTACTACTGATGAGGCCATTGAAATAATAACTGTGACTAGAAGGAAGGCAACCCTTGCTTTACAGTGACAGAAACCTTGGCAAAATTGACTCCTGATGTTAGATGGAAGGCAGAATTTGAAAGTGATGAGCTTGGATATTTAGCTGGGGAGATTTCCAAATTAAATGTGGAAAATATGGCCTTGTTTCTTCTTTCAGCTTAGAGTAAAATGAGAAAGGAAAGGGATAAGCTGAGAACTGAACTCCTGGGCACAGAGAAACCAGAAATTAATGGTTTGGGAAATCCTGAGCTCCAAGAAACCAAGTCCCCAGAGAATAGTGCCCTATGTAAGGACTTAACTATTCTTGGAATCAGGCAGCCATTTCCTCACAAGTCAGGATTGGAAATGCAATTATCCAGAAAGGACTTGCGAAAAGTCCTATTGTCTTTTTTTTTCTTTTTTCTTCTTTTTATTTTTTATTTTAAAAGAGCCTTTAGATTACATAAGTGTTATATAATAAATATGGGTGATTTCCATATATCCCATCACCTTCCTCTCCCACACTTTCTCCCATTAACAACATCTTTTATTAGTGTGATACATTTGTTACAATTGAGGAACACATACTGAGGCATTTTACTTGCCAAAGACTATAGGTTACATTATGTTTCCATTGTCCCACACAATTTTATAGATTTTGACAAAACGTATAATGGCCTGTATCTGTCATTGTAATGTTGTGAAGGACTATTCCAATGTCCCAAAAATGCCCCCATGTTGCACATATTCTTTCTTTTCCCTCCCCTCAGAACCTCTGGTGCCCACTGCCTTTATATCAGTGATGCAAGTTCTTCCATTGCTAGAATGATCATAAGTCTACTTTAGTCCATAGTTGCTTTCTACCTTTATGTTTGTTCATTCCTCATTCTTGAGGATTTAGGGATGGTAACACCCACCCTGTCTCTGATTGAGAGAGGGCTTAGATCTCATGGAGCAGATGGATGGAACTATACTGCTTGAACTTGGGACCTTTGTGAATTTCATGCAAAACCAATGAGTTAATTGCAAGATCTGTATGAACAAAACCACTGTCACCCTGGACTGAAAGGTACAGAAAGTGGAGACACTGAAGGAGAAACCACTACAGGAGCAAAACCATGGAAGTTGAGCTCTGGATTTAAAATATCTTTTTGGGCCAAGAGAGGGACCAAACCCATGTGTGCAGAGGGAGTAAGTATACTTTGGGACATGGAAAGGATGGGTTTTCTACCCCATTTTCAGTAAGATTTCAGCCACTCCAGGCTACAGAGAGAATGGGACACATTCCCTTAAGATTAGGGAGAGTTAGGTCATGACCCCACTGTTCTGATGGAGTTGGGCTTGTGTGCCAGAGATTATGAAGAATGTTGCCACTACTCCACTGTCCAAAGGGGGTTGAAACTGAGCCTCAGAGATTGTGGAGATTGTGGCTGTCACCCCAGTGTTCTTGGAGGGTGAGGCCTAGAGCTTGGCCACCACCAAGATTCCTGATGAAAGTGGAACCAAGAAGATGGCCACTGGCCAAGACCATGGAAGAGGTGGACAATTATGAGGTGCAAGGAGAAGAAATCATTCTATAGATGACTCTCAGACTTTGAAATCTAATGGAGTATGCCCTGCAAATTTTTGGAACTGTTTGGGACCTGTGATACCTGCTTTCCTTCCAATATCTCCCTATGGTAATGAAAATGTTTATCCTGTGACCATCCCTTCTTTGTATATTGGAGGTAGATAATTTGTTTTCTAAGTTTCACAGGTCTACAGCCAGAAGAGAACTTTGATGTAAGACAAACTGCAAGCCTCTAATTGATTTTTATGAGATTTGTACTTAGCATTGCTATTGAAACATGTTTTGGATTATTGTAATGTAATAAATATATTTTGCATATGGAAAGAACATGTTTTTTTTTTGGGATTCAGAGTGTGGAGTGTGGCAGCTTGAATTTTGTGAATCCCAGAAAAGATTATGTTCTTGAACTAATCAATTCCTGTGGGTATGACACCTTTTGATTACATTCAGTTAAAGGATCTTTGATTAGATCACTTTAGGCCTTTGATTGGACTACATCAGTGAGGTGTGACCCGGTTAGGTCTCTGCCCTCTTGCCAGGGTCTTATATAAACTGAGATAGGAAAACAGAAAAACAGAGAAAGGGAGCCTCCATTTTGACCCTGCCTGTGTGAGAGGACTTTAGGAATGGCAGAGATCAGCTGCGATCTTGACTCCAGGATCTTCCAGCAGACCTTTAGGTGAGAAAGCATCTTTGATGGTGCCTTGATTTGGACATTTCACAGTTTCAGAACTGTAAGATTTCACACCTAATCAATTCTCTTTATTAAAGCCAACACATTCCTGGTGTATTGCTTTGGCAGCTCTGTAACAAACCAAAACACTTGCTTTAGGTATAGACATCTCCTCTTTCAGGTATCTTACAGTGCAAACAAACTATTCATTTGGGTCCCTTCTTCTTTTCAAATTTAAGTACTTAATGTTATAAATTTCCCTTTAAGCACTACTATGTGCATCTCACATAGATTTATATACTTTATTTCTCTTTTTAGTCAATTAAAATATTTTCAAATTTCTCTTGAGACTTCCCATTTGACCCATGGATTATGTAGTATCGTGTTGTTTAACTTGCAAATGTTTGGAGACTCCCTACTTATCCTTCTGTATATTATGATCAGAGAGAGAATACATATTTGAATAATTTCAATTCTTCTAAGTTTAATTATATTGGTTTTATGGTCCAGGATATGGTCTATATTGATGAGTGTTTCATGTATATTTGAAAAGAATGTGTATTCTGCTGTTGTTGGGTGTATTGTTGCATAAATGTCAGATACAGTTGGTTGATGATGTTCAGTTCTTCTATATCCTTGCTGATTTTCTCTCTACTTGTTCTTTCAATAACTGAGAGAGGAAATGTGAAATCTACAAATATGTTTGTGAATTTGTCTATTTTTCCTTTACAGTTATGTGAGTTTTTGCTTCATTTAATTGGAAGCTCTTTTGTCAGCTGCTTACACATTTAGAATTGTTTTATCTTCTTGATGAAATGACCTTTTTATCATTATGTAATTTGCCTTTTTGCACCTGGTTATTTCCCTTGTTCTAAAGTCAACATTATTTCATATTAGCATGCCCATTCTAGGTTTTTTCTCTTCATTAGTATTTGCATGGTATATACTTTTCCATCTTTTCATTTTTTAGCCTGTTTATGTTTCAAGTGGGTTTCTTGTAGAAAGCATAGAGTGGGTTTGTGTGTGTGTGCTTGTTTTAAAATATATTCTGATTATTACTGTCTTTTAATTGATTTGTTTACATTTAGTGTAGTTATTGATATGGTTGGCATTTTATATAGCATTTTATTTATAGTTAGTTTTCTGCTTTTTCATTCTTCTTTTTCCTTGCATGCCGCCTTCTGATTTATCTGAATACATTTTAAAATTCCATTTTAAAATTTTATTGGATATTTTACTATATCTCCTTGAGTTGATTTTTCAGTGGTTTCCACTGGGATTACATTATACACATCAAACTTTACACAATTTAATTGAAATTAATATTTTATTAATTTATGTAAAAATAAAACAAACATGAATGTATAGTCCTTTTAGTCTTCTCCATTTAGAAGTTATCATATGTACTATGTCTACCTAAGTTGAAAATATCATCAGTGTTATGATTTTTGCTCTCAACAAATATATATTTAAGCAAATTAAGGGACAAAAACGTCTATCTTATTTAGCAGATATTTACTATTTATGTTGCTATTCCACCATTACTGATGCTCTTGGCATTCTTTAATTACTATTTCCTTCCACTAGAAGGAAAATTATTTCTTTTAGCATTTCATTAAAGCAAGTCTATTAGTGACTAATTCTCCTAGTTTTCATTCATCTAAGAACATCTGTATTTTATCTTCATTTTTGAAGGATAGTTTCATAGGATTTAGTATTCTGGGTTGACAGGCAAGTTCTTTCTGTCAGCACTTTATTTTATTTTTTTAAATTTTTAAAAATTCATTTAAAAAAATTACACTAAAAAAATATGAGGTCCCATTCAACCCCACAACCCCCACCCCACCACTCCCCCCACAGCAACACTCACTCCCATCATCATGACACATCCATTGCATTTGGTAAGTATATCTCTGGGCATCGCTGCACCTCATGGTCACTGGTCCACATCATAGCCCATACTCTCCCACGTTCCATCCAATGGGCCCTGGGAGGATCTACAATGTCCGGTAATTGTCCCTGAAGCACCACCCAGGACAACTCCAAGTCCCGAAAATGCCTCTGCATCTCATCTCTTCCTCCCATTCCCCGCACCCAGCAGCCACCATGGCCACTTTTCCCACACCAATGCCACATTTTCTCTGTGGACCTTGGATTGGTTGTGTCCATTGCACATCTATGTCAAGAGGAGGCTTAGATTCCACATCGATACTGGATGCACTCCTCCTGCTTTCAGTCGTAGGCACTCTAGGCTCCATGGTGTGTGGTTGACATTCTTCAACTCCATGTTAGCTGAGTGAGGTAAGTCCAATAAATCAGAGTGTAGGAGTTGAAGTCTGTTGAGGCTCAGGGCCTGGCTATCATATTGTCAGTCCAGAGATTCAAATCCCCTAGATATATCTTAAACCCCAGCACCAACTATAATTCCAGGAAAGTAGCATGGAAGTCTTGTGAAAAGAGATCCCATCTGTGTCCAGCTCCATCACGCAGAAACATCAGCTCCAAAGAAGGGCCAACTGACATGGCAGTGAACCGCATCTGCCATGACCATAGAATCTGTGGGTCTCTTTAGCCCTCAAAAGAACCAATACCTGGGGCTGTATCTACTTTATTTGTCTCTGAGACTCTGCTCATGTGTACATAAGGGCAATCCTTCTGACAACCTCCAGACTTTTTTAGAGACTCATAGCCATATAAACTCATTTCTCCTTTCCATTTCCCCCTTACATTAGGTCAAACAGCATTTTAAACTCCTGTTATTATATGTAGACAGGGATATTCTGCTGGTCTGTGTTGAACCTTTAATTCAAGGTCATTTTCTAGTTGCATCACCAACTGGTACCTGGTAGTGATCCCTCGGTGCCAGGGAGGCTCATCCCCGGGTGTCATGTCCCACGCTGGGGGGAATGCATGTCAGCACTTTAAAAACATTGTTTCTCTGTCGTCTGGCTTCCATGGTTTCTGAAAAATCTGTGCTTATTTGGATCTTTTTTTATATATGTAATATGTCAATTTTCTTTGACTGTTTCAATACTTTTTTTAAATCTTTGATAGAAGTTTATGAATGGTATGTATAAGCATGTTTTTCTTTGAATTTTTTCCCTTGGAGATTTAATAAACTTAGAATTGTGAATTTTGCCTTTATCAAATTTGGGGTTTTCAGCCATTAGTTATTCAATTATATTCTGTACCTTTATCTTTCTCTTCTCCTTCTGGAAGTTCAATGAGATGAATATTAGACATTTTGATATTGTCCCATTGTACTGTGATGCTCTGTTTTATTTTTTAATACTCTTTTATCTTTTACAGATTAATTTCCATTCATCTATCTTCAAATTTATCAACTCTTTCCTCTGTCATCTCCATTCTGCTATTGATAACCTCTAATGTTTCATTTCTTTTACTGTTGTTTTTTTTTTTTTTCTGTTTTAGAATTTCTGCTTGGTTCTTTTTTTCAGCAATTTTTATTGTCTTTTTTTTTAAAAAAGATACATAGATCACACAAAATGTTATATTAAAAAATATGAGGATCCCATATACCCCATCCCCCACCCCACCCCCTCCTCCCACATCAACAATCTCTTTCATCAGAGTGGCCCAATGTGTGGTTTTATTAATGCACTTTAGGACAAGTGCCATTCATATGGCCACCTTTTTCTGAAAAAAATACTGCCAATTATAAATAATCACAGGAAAAATTTCATTAGACAAACAGTGTTCAGGGGGGTGGGGTGGGGGTTATTTCATTTATGTCATACTGCAAATACAAACTCACAACTTGAGTTTACAAACAATACTGACTTAAATATTTTCTTCTCAAACATTTTTTTAAGGCAGATCTTTTTAGCACCATGTGTGTTACTAACATGGTACAATGTAGTTTTAGCAAATTTAACTATGTGGTCAGGAACAGGCAGCAAAATCTCTTTTCTGGTCCCTCTTCCTGGCTACTATTTTAAAAACACAAATTCTTCATATATATATATATTCATATATATATATATATATTACTGTAGCAGAAACATTTGAACAAACTTTATAGCTCATTTAGGGCTTTTTTAAACAAATAAAATTTATTGACACATATTAATAATACATAAATCCATCCAAAGTGTACAGTCAGTGACATTCAGTACAAACAGTTGTGCATTCATCACTTTAATCATCACTAGAGCATTTTCATTATTCCAATAATAATGATAATAACAAACAAAACTCATCCCCTCAATCTCTCTATGCTTCCCCTTCTGTACATAGCTGTTATTCTGTTTCCTTCTCTTTGGTATATTTGTATTTATATTTTGTGAAAACAGTCTTACATATGAAATATCATCCATATTTATATTTCAAATGAGGCTTCACTATGTTATACAGTCCCATGTTGTAATTTTTAGTTAAAACTTTATTTTCAGTCATTCATATGAAAGATTTCTAATGTGGTATGTTCATTTAGAAAGAATTCCTCACTGGGATTCCAATGTTCTAGATCAGAAATGCAGAAGTCCTTCAGTGCAATGTCAGACATTTTACCTCTGTTCATTCATTTTTTTCATTCAAGGATTTTCCTAATTTTACTCGTGGATCATCATTTTTGCATGTTTTATTTATTTCCTTTAATATGTTCTCAGGTAAGGCAGGTTGATATCTGTATAAATAACCATATGGATGAAGATGATAAATGATGTGTTCTAACTCATATATACTTAGAGGGTCAGTGTAATGAAAAGAAATTTCAAGATCAGAATAGCATCTTGAAATCTCTACAGGAGGATAATAGTTATAATTCCAGTACCAAAACCTTCTGGGTAGATAACTGTGGCAGTTTGAGATTATTTATGAATCTCCAAAAGAGAAAGATTATATTTGTAAACTAATTTATTCCTCTGAGTGTGATAGCATTTGATTGCATTAAATTCAGCTGAGATGGCTTTAATTAGATTACCTGTTAAGATTAGGGCTTTTGGTTTGACTGTGTAGAGGGCGTGAATCAGGGTGAGTCTCTGTCCCCCTGCTGGGTCTGATATAAATGGACTCTCACTCAAGAAGACACATGGGAAGAGAGAGCTCAGTCACTTTTTGGTCCTGCCATGTGACAGAAAAAGAAGGCTCAAGGCTGAAGCCCTAAGGAGAGATGGATCATTTTGCCTGATAGTTTACAGCTGACATTGGCAAGAATAGTCGAGACTGATATAGGAAGTCCCATGCTAGCCTGCAGGTGAAATTGGGAAGAAGCTGGGCTCAGGATCCTCAAGAGGAAGAGGAAGCTGATGGGAAGGCAGAGACCAACCAGAGATCAACAATCATCTTGCCTCAATACATAGCAACTAACTTTAGTGGGAAAAAACCCTGAGTTGGACTTTTCAGGGACTTGTAATTGTATGATTTTATGCCAAATAAATATCTATCTCTAGACTCTCCTGCCTCTACATATATAATTCCCATGGATCTCCCCAGTCCTAACACATATTGAAGCATTGCTACTAAACATGGTCTATAATTCACATTATGCAATCCAAAACCTTCCCCAAGACAAATTCAACAACAAAAAATAATAATAAAATTAAATAAATTAAAAAATTTAAAAAATTTGCATTGTGCCACTCTTCACCTTTCATTACCTTTTATGTATATTGGTCATTTCTTCTGTATGTTCCCGCAGTGGTTTTTTTCCCACTTTATTATCTAGAAAGCCTTAGGTTTCATATAAGTCTCATAGAAAATACAGGGGGAAGTGGGGCAAGATGGTGTCTGAGTGAGTGCACTTCATAATCGCTCCTGCAAAGGACAGGCTGAGTAGGGTTGGAATCGTGCCAGAATGGGTTGTTTCAGGGACTTGCAAGGCAAGAGGTGTTTGGACATCAATTTGGAGAGACTGCAACAGAAGTAGTGCTTGCTAAAGGTAGAATTGTGAGTTTCTAGCACTGAGGTTGGAAGTTGTGGGTAGGCGGGACCCTTCCCCCTAGGGCTGGTGGCAGCAGCGTTCCCTGAACTGTCCGTAGTGCGGCGGCATTCCCAAGATGTGTGGTCCCCAGATCTGTGACCTCTAAGTCCCCATAGCCCACATTCCACATACCCCAAGGCTGCAGTATCCTGGACTTCGCTCTCCCGAATCCAGTGCTCCCTGAGGTACTGGTTTAGCCTAGCCCTCCGGACTTGGACTGACTCCGTGAGTCAGAGGGTTTTGGTGGCAGATGCAGAGAGGCCAAACAAGTGCAGGTTCAATTTTCTGGTCCCCGTCTCCCACTCCTTTTTTTATTTTTTTATTTTTTTTGAGCTTAGAGTAGCATACCAACTGGTTTGGGGAGAGCCTGGGAAGAAAGGACAGGTGAATCTGATAAGAAAGTCCAATCTACCTAAACGCCCTGGGATAGGAAACTTAGTCTGGGAGAAGGTGGAGTCAGAAAAATAACTAGCCCTCCTGTAGCACACCTAAGGGAGAGGGACTGTAGGACATGTTTTCAAAGCTTCCAATAGCATACTTGGGGGTCCTGATGAGGTGTGGGTGCTCTCTCTTTGGAAATTAAGAGACATTGTTTTCTCTGGTGATTTGGTTCACCAAGGACCCACTTGAATCTCCTACCGGACCCCTCACACTGCTTTCCTGCTGCCCTGGGAGAGAGGGAAGTAAGAAAGGGAGAAAGGGGGAAGGTCAGACTCCTAAGTGTTTTATTTAACTGCAAAGAGGATTCCTTGCTTGAAACTTTGTCTGGTCTTTTTTGTTGGTTTGTTTTCTTGTTTCTCCTTCTCCTTTATCTCCCCTCAGCCCTTTCTCCTTCTTCTTTTTTCTTTTTCTTGCTTGCTTTCCACCCCCACATTTTCCCCCACCTTTTTATTCTTTCTTTCTCTTCTTCTTTATATTTTTTATATTAGGTGCTGCAGGGAGCTCTTCACATTTGCTGTGTTTCCTCATCCTTGATTTCCTCTTTTCTGTGTGTACTGATTGTGGTCACCAATGGTATCCCCTTTCCTCTATATCTTTCTATCCTCCATCATTTATTGTTTCTCTTACATTCCACCTCTCTTTGTTTGGCCCCCAATTTTTCTGACTTTTAATTTCTAATACCTTTGTACTGTTTTCTGCCTTTTATTCACTCTCTATATTATTCTCCTTTATTTTCTCTTTCCCTCTATCCTGATGACACTGGTCTTTTAATTCATACTATATTCCTCCCCATATTCACTTTACTGTCTCATTATAGGTACTCCACTTTCTTACTGTTATAACTCTACACAACTTACATGAATCTAATATCCATTCTCCTAGATCTCTTCTGTTAATATTTATTATCAATATTACTATTTTCTTTTTTATTTTCTTACTCCTTTTGCTTTCCATTGTCTTAATATTTTCCTTCAAGTGAACTTAGCCAACAACAAGGAAATAGAATAAGAGGAACAAAGTGGCAAAGAGAAAATTTAACATGCACACAAAAACAACAACTAATTAAATACTGAGACTAGACAAAGAAGCTAACAACTGAATAAACTCAACAAGATAAAATGATGACCAGACAGCAACAAAATTTACAAACCGTACAAATAATCAGGAAAACATGGCCCAATCCAATGAACAAACCAAAAACCAGGAAGAGAAGTGGAACATTGAACAACTTATTAAAGCTCTCAAAACATATATCATGGACCAATTTAGGAACGTGAAGGAAGAGATTAAGAATGTAAAGAAAATACTTAGAGAGAATAGAGAAGAAATGGCAATCATGCACAAAAAGATAATGGATAGGATGGGGATGAACAGCACAATCCAAGAAATCAGAAATACACTCTCAGAAAATAACAGGAGATTTGAAGAGGCAGAGGAAAATGTTAGTGATGTGGAAGACAGTATATCTGAAATCAAACAGATAGTAGAATTGATAGATGAAAAGATAGAAAAAATCCAGCAGAGACTTAGGGACATGAATGACAACGCAAAATGCACAAACATATGCATTATAAGCATCCCAGAAGGAGAAGAGAAGGGAAAGGGAACAGAAGGGGTTTTGGAGGAAATAATGGCTGAAAACTTCCCAAACCTATTGAGGGAGATGGATGTCCATGTCCAGGAAGCACAATGCACCCCAAACAGAATAAATCCCAAGAGGCCTACCCCAAGAGATATACTTGTCAAATTATCCAATGCTCAAGACAAAGAGAAAATACTAAAAGCAGCAAGGGAAAAGAGAACCATCACATTAAAGGAGGCTTGATAAGATTAAGTGCTGATTTCTCATCTGAAACTGTGGAGGCAAGAAGGCAGTGGTATGACATAGTCAAGGTACTAAAAGAAAAAAATTTCCAACCTAGAATACTCTATCCAGCTAAACTAGCATTCAAAAATGATGGAGAGTTCAAAATATTCATAGATAAACAGAAACTAAGAGAGTATGCCAACAAGAATCCTTCCCTTCAAGAAATACTAAAGGGAGTTTTGCAGGAGGAAAGAAAAAACAGGAGAGACATAGATGGAGGAGAGTGTAAGGACAACTGAAAAGACAAAAAAGGAAAAAAAAAATCAAAGAAAATGTGACAAATCCAAATCCAAAGATAATATGGCTAATATAAGTAATTCCTCAAAAGTAATAATGCTGAATGCCAATGGATTAAACTCACCTGTCAAGAGACTCAGACTGGAAGATTGGATAAGAAAATATGATCCATCTATATGCTGTCTACAAGAAACACATCTTAGACCCAGAGATTCAAGGAAGTTGAAAGTGAATGGCTGGAAAAAAATCTTACAGGCAAATAATAACCAAAAAAGGGGCAGGAATGGCTATATTATTATCAGACAAAATAGACTTTAAGTGTAAAACAATTGTGAGAGACAAAGATGGACACTATGTATTAGTGGAAGGGATAATCCTTCAAGAAGAAAGAACAATCATAAACATTTATGCTCCTAACAAGGATGCCTCCAAATATGTGAGGCAAACACTGGGAAAACTAAGTGAAGGAATAGATGCCTCTACAAATATAGTAGTAGGGAACTTTAATACACCACTATCAACTTTGGACAGAACATCTCAAAAGAGAATCAATAAAGAAACAAGGACTTTGAACAGTATATTCAAAGAAATGGACCTAATAGACATATACAGAACATTACACCCAAATACAGCAGCATATACATTCTTTTCAAGTGCACATGGATCATTCTCCAAGATAGGCCACATGCCAGGCTACAGAGAATGTCTCAATGAACTCAGAAAGATTGAAATCATACAAAATAATTTTTCTGATCACAGTGGAATGAAGCTGGAAATATGCAAGAGCCAGAGACCCAGATTTGGAAACAAGATACAGAAGTAAAATAGCACACTCTTATAAAAACAGTGGGTCAAAGAGGAAATCTCAAAATAAATCAATAACTACCTTGAAATGAATGAAAATCATAGCACAACATATCAAAACTTATGGGATGCAGCTAAAGCAGTACTGAGAGGGAAACTTATAGCAATAAATTCATACATCAAAATAGAAGAAAGAACTAAAATTGAAGAACTAACTGTACACTTGGAGGAATTAGTAAAAAAACAACAACAACAAACTAAACCCAAAGGAAAAAGAAATAAATAACAAAGATCGGAGCAGAACTAAATGAAATAGAAAATAAGAAAGCACTTGCAAAAATAAACAAAACCAAGAGCTGCTTCTTTGAGAAGATCAATAAAATTGACAAACCCTTAGCTAGACTAAAACAAAGAAAAAAAGATATAAGATGCAAATACACAAAATAAGAAATGAGAAAAGAATTATCACCACTGACCCCACAGAAATAAAAACTATCATAAGAGGATATTTTGAAAAACTATATTCCAACAAGAAAGAAAATTTAGAGGAAATGGACAGATTCCTAGAAACACATAAGCAGTCTACACTGATAAAAGAAGAAACTGACCATCTCAACAAACCAATCACAAGTAAAGAGATAGAATCAGTCATTAAAAACCTCTCAACTAAGAAGAGTCCTGGGTCAGATGGCTGCACAGGTGAATTCTACCAAACTTTCTGGAAAGAACTAACACCAATCTTGCTTAAACTTTTCCAAAAAATTGAAACAGAAGGAACATGCCTAACTCATTCTATGATGCCAACATTACCCTAATACCAAAGCCAAACAAAGACACCACAAGAAAGGAAAATTACAGACCAATCTCTCTAATGAACCTCGACGTGAAAATCCTCAACAAAATACTTGCTAACCGTATTCAACAACACATTAAATGAATTATATACCATGACCAAGTGGGATTCATTCCTGGTATGCAAGAATGTTTCAGCATAAGCAAATCAATTAATGTAATATACCACATAAACAGACTGAAGGGAAAAAAGCACAGGATCATATTTATATCTGCAGAAAAAGCATTTGATAAAATACCGTACCCTTTCTTAATAAAAACACTGCAAAAGATTGGAATAGAAGGAAACTTTTTGAACATGATAAAGGGTATATATGACAAACCCACAGCTAACATCATTTACAATGTTGAATTCCTAAAATCCTTCCCTCCAAGATCAGGAACAAGACAAGGATGCCCACTATCACCCCTTCTATTTAACATAGTCTTAGAAGTACTTGCTTGAGCACCGAGGCATGAACCAGACATAAAAGGCATCCAAATTGGAAAGAAAGAAGTAAAAATTTCACTATTTGCAGATGATATGATCCTATACACAGAAAACCCTGAGAAGTCTACAACAAAGCTTCCAGAACTTAAAAATGAGTTCAGTAAAGTCACAGGGTGTAAGATCAATGTGCAAAAATCAGTACGATTTCTGTACACCAACAATGAACAATCTGAGGAGGAAATCAAGAAACAAATACCATTTACAATACTAAATAAAAAAAATAAAATACCTGTGAATAAATTTAACTAAAGATATAAAAGACTTATACACAGAAAACTATACAAAACTGTTCAAGGAAATCAAAGAAGATCAAAAGAAATGGAAGAATATTCCCTGTTCATGGATAGAAAGACTAAATATTAAGATGTCTGTATCTATAGATTCAATGCAATCCCAATAAAAATCAACACAGCATTCCTTAATGAACTAGAAAAACTATGAATTTTATTTGGGAAGGAAAGAGGCCCCAAATAGCAAAAGACATATTGAAAAAGAAAAATAAAATTGGAGGAATCACACTACTGGCTTCAAATCATACTACAATGCTACTGTAGTGAAAACGCCATGGTATTGGCAGAAGGATAGACACACTAACCAATGGAACTGATTTAAAAGTTCTGGTATAGATGCTCATATACATAGTCATAAGATACTCAATAAGGCCACCAAGCTCACTCAACTGGGAGAGAATGGCCTCTTCAACAAATGGTGCCTGGAGAACTGGATATCCATATGTAAAAGAATGAAAGAGGATTAGCAACTCACACCTTATACAAAAATCAACTCAAAAGACCTAAATATAATATAAGACCATAAAGACCTTAAAAAGCAAAGTAGGGAAACATCTACAGGACTTTGTAATAGGAAATGGATTTATGAACTTCACACCCAAAGCATGAGCAGTGAAAGAACAAATAGATAAATGGGACTTCTTCAAAATTAAAGTCCTTTGCACCTCAACGGTGTTTGTCAAGAAACTGAAAAAGAGACCCTACACCATGGGAAAAAATATTTGATAACCATATATCTGATAGGAGACTTATATCCTGCATATATAAAGAACCCCTATATCTTGAATATAAAAAGACAAACAACCAATTTAAAAAATGGTCAAGAGACTTAGACACTTCTCCAAAGAAGAAATACAAATGGCTAAAAAGAACATGAAAAAATGCTCAAAATCACTAACTGTTAGGGAAATGCAAATCCAAACTACAACGTGATATCATCTTACCCCATGAGACTGGTAGCTATCAAAAAAACAGAAGACTGCAACTGCTGGAGAGGATGTGGAGGAATGGGAACACTCATCCACTGCTGGTGGGAATGTAGAATGATCAAGCCATTCTGGAGGACAGTCTGGTGGTTTCTCAAAAAACTAGCTTTAGATTTGCCATATGACCCAGCAATTCCACTTCTGGGTGTATACCCAATAGAACTAAAAACAAGGACACAAACTGATATATGCACACCAATGTTAATAGCAGCATTATTCACTATTACTAAAAATTGCAGCCAGCCCAAATGCCCTTCAACAGATGAATGGATAAATAAAATGCGGTGTATACATACAATGGAATACTTCTCAGCTATAAGAAAGAATATATTACAAACAAATGCGATAACATGGATGAATCTTGCATACCTTATGTTGAGTGAAGCAACCCAGGCACTGAAGGACAAATACTACATGATTTCTCTGATATGAAATAAGTAAACCAAGCTGTCTCAGAAAGCTAGAGACTGGATGATAGGCTTAAAGGAAGTGGGGGGAAGGAGGAAGGTCGTCATGTAGATGACACCTACATGTGTGAAATCTAAGATAAACTGGAGGTAAGTATTTGTACAGGGAAGGGATAAAACTGGGACAAAGGGATACCTTTGGGTGTTGTTTGAGGGCTTGAGGGGTGCTAGGGATGGAAGGATGGGTCAGATGGCCCAAGAAATTGGGGGAAGGGTTGGGGAACATTTCGACATAGGAGACTGTCAGGTATGTAGTTGAAACTATAATGTTGAGAAAATTCGTTAGAAAATATAATAAGGAAGTTTACCTGTTTAAGATACTTAAGGGGGGGGGATTTCTGACACAGGGCAGGCTTCTAGGGAGCATGTGAGTGCACTTTTTTCATAGTGGGTTATATTATTGGGTGGAGATTCATACAATGAATGTGAAGGTGTACCCACATCCTGGGGAGGTCTGATGTCAAACAGAGGGAATTGTGTCTCTCGAGACAATTGGTGGCTCCAGTGGGTTAGGGCAGTTGAGTATGTCAAGGCCTCAACATTGTTGCAAGTATCTCTGAACATGGTCTTTTAAGTAAAGAAGATTGATAGTCACTGTGGGTGCTGTGGGGAGGGGAAGAAAGCTATTGAATAGATGGAATTAGGGTAACTGTGGGGCAATGGAAGTGTTCCACAAGATCATGCAATGATGGATATAGGACATGTCAAATTAACCAAAAATGCATAAAAGTCTATAGGCTAAAATGTAAACCATAATGTAAAACATAAGATAGCTAAAAATTTTGAAAATTGTATAGTCTAAAATATAAACCATAATGTAAACCAAAGTGGAACCTTGGTTGAAAGCTTTGTTTCAATATCTGTACCTCAGCTGCAGCAAATATAATACGAATATGTAAACATACCATTGCTGGAGAAGGGACAAGGGTTTAATTTTGGATATGTGGGAGTACCCTATATTATATATGTGAGTTACTGTGATCTAAAACTTTTGTGACAACAAACTAATAAGAAAAAAAGAGAAAGGATGTAGACACTGAGGAAGAAATGAAATAAATTGCCTTGCCACTTGTACATATGGGACAACACCTCTTGCAGTGATGAAAGGCAAAACGTCAAACTCAAAGCTTTTTCATTTTTTCATTCTTTCATACTCCAATTTATTTTTACTTTATTTAATTTTTCTAAATTACTATGTATTCTGTATTTAACCTTTAAAACCATCATTATATTCCATTTTACTATTAATGGAACCTGGCAATATATTAGGCTTCATTTTTGAAGAAGTTTTGGACCACAGAGAGGCAGGGAGGAACACTGGTGTGGGGTGTTATTGATGGGGAGCACATATTTGGGAGGGTGTTCTCCAGGGCATGTATACAGGGTACATAAAAATGTTTGGATATTTTCGTAGTGGTTTCAGTTAAAAACGACAACTGAGGGAGTGCAGAGTTCCTAACCAGGGGAGCTCTATCACATTCCCCAATGGAACATCAACAATCCCCCAAGTGCAATGGCAAAGACCAATACAGAAGGATGGTCCAACAATGAGTCCTTGACAATAATGACTATGCTTATGAGCCTGTGCACCTGAAATATGAACTAGGCCTAGAGCTAACGAGTGCCTACGAGCTGCCTCCTGAGAACCTCCATGTTGCACAAATGTGGCCATTCTCTAAGCCAAACTCAGTGCGCAAATGCATTACCTTCCCCACAGCATGGGACATGATTCCTGGGGATGAGTTTCCCTGGCACTGAGGGACTACTACCCAGCACCAGCTAATGTTGTAACTAGAAAAAGACCTTGAATAAAAGGGTCAACTCAGACCAGCAGAATATCTCAACCTACATGTAATATCAGAATTTAAAACCTGCTTTTTGACCTTGAATAAAAGGGGCTAATGGAAAGGACAAATGAGTTTATATGGCTATGAGTCTCCCAAAAAGAGTCAGGAGGTCATCAGAGGGGTTGTGCTTACGCACCCCTCAGCAGGGTCCCAGAGACAGCCAAAGTAGATACAATCCCAGGTCCTGAGGCTACAGAGACCCACAAGTTCTATGGTCATGGAAGATGGCTCTGGAGTTCAGTGCCATTTCAGTTGGCTCTACTTTGAAGTTTGTGTTCCTGAGTGTGATGGAGTTGTGACTCAGATATGTCCTTTCTACACATGCCTCCTCTGTCACTTTTATTGGACCTGTGGTTGGTACTGGGGTTGGTTTATACTCAGGAGACCTGGATCTCTGGACTGTCCACGTGACAGCCAGGCCCTGAGCCTCAGCAGACTTGCAACTCTTACTCTCTGGTTTATTGGACTTACCCCGGCCAGCTAACAGGGAGGTGAATAAAGTCAGCCACCACACCAGGGAGCCAAGATTGCCTAGAACTGCAAGTAGGAGAATTGCATCCATCATCCATGTGGAATCTAAGCCCTCTTTTGATATAAGTGGAGTGGACATAACCATTACAGTGCCCACAGGAGGGAGGATTAAAGTGGACTTACTGATATTCTACTATGGAACTATTCTGATTAGAAATGGAAGAAATTATAATATTGATGTGGAGAAAGTGGCCATGGTAGCTGCTGAGGGTAGGGAGAGAAAGAAAAGATATCATATGGGGGCATTTTCAGGACTTGGAGTTTTCCTGGGTGGTACTGCCAGAACAGATGCTGGACATTGTATGTCCTGTCATGGCCCACTGGGTAGACTGGGGGAGACTGTAAACTACAACATAAACCATTATCCATGTGGTGCAGCAGTGCTCCAAAATGTGTTCACCAAATGCAATGAATCTCCCATGATAATAAAAGAGGTTGTTGATGTGGGATGAGTGGGGTGAGGGGATTGGGGATATGTGGGGAGCTCTTATATATTTTAATGTAACATTTTAAAAAATTGAGAGAGAAAAAAAGAAACAAAAAAAATACACACTAGAAAAAATTAACAAAACTAAAAACTGGTTCTTTGAGAAAATTAATAAAATTGACAAACCCTAAACTAACATAAAAGATAGAGAGAAGATGCAAATAAATAATAAATGAGAGGGGTATTACTACTTATCCCAAAATGGACAAATTTCTAGAAACACACAAACAACCTACGTTGATGAAAGAAGAAATTGATAAAATCAACAGAACAATTGTAGGTAAGGAGATTGAATTAGCCATCAAAAACCTCCAAACTAAGAAAGGCTCTGTACCTGATGGCTTCACAGGTGCGTTCTACCAATACTTCTGGAAAGAACTAACACCAATCATGCTTAAATGTTTCCAAAAATATTGAAATGGAGGAAACATTGCCTTACTCATTCTATGATGCCTACATCACCCTAACACAAAGCCACATAAAGACACCACAAGAAAATTACAGATCAATCTCTCTAATGAATCTGGATTCAATCTCTTCTAATGAATCTGGATTCAATCTCTTCTTGATGACTTAGTGTGTTCAATGCTTGAAAGTCATTTGAACATGGCTAATAACTGGAAGTAAAGTAGAAGGACCTTACTATAAATTGAGCTTGGAATTCATGGGGATCTAGAAATAGGGAGAACTCATAACCTGAACTCCTTAAATTCCCTTCTACCCTAACCAACTTCTTCCTTCTTCAATATGCCATCCACCAACACACAGAAGAGAGAAACACTGGGCTAGAAGACAAGGCCCAGCAAACATGCACTCTTTACTACTACTATTCTAATGTAACTCCTGATGGGCTAAACTGAGTAACAGTGTTTTGGAAATGGTAATTTTATTGCTTCTAATTAACAAGTGCTAGAATATCCATGTCTACATAAAACAACATGACTTTAAAATGCTGTTTGACCTAAAGTACGGGGGAAATGGAAAGGAGAAATGAGTTTATATGGCTACGAGTTTCTAAAAAAGAGTCTGGAGGCTGGCAGAAGGATTGCCCTCATGCACAACTGAGCAGAGTCAGAGAGACAGATAAAGCAGATACAACCCCCAGATATTGGTTCCTATGAAGGCTAAAGAGACCCATGAGAGTTATGGTCATGGCCGATGGGGTTTACTACCAGGGCAGATGGCCCCTCTCTGGAAATGGTGTTTATGTGTGATGAATCTGGACTCAGATGGGATCTCCCTTCATAAGACTTTCATACTAATCTGCTAGAGGTGCAGTTAACGTTGGGGTTTAAGATATAGTTAGGGGATTTGAATCTCTGGACTGATAATGTGATAGCCAGGTCCTGAGCCTCAACAGACTCCAGCACCTACAATCTGATTTATTGGACTTACCACACTCAGCTAAGATGGAGTTGAAGAAGGACAATCACCACACCATGGAGCCTAGAGTGATTACAACTGAAAATGGGAGGATGGCAGCCAGCATCCATGTGGAATCTGAGCCTCCTCTTGACATAGAGGTGCAATGGACACAACCAATCCAATGTCCACATAGAAGAGGTGGCATTGGATTGGGAAAAGTGGACATGGTGGACGATGGGTATGGGGAAGGGCAGGAAGAGATGAGAGGTGGGGGCGTATTTGGGACGTGGAGCTGCCCTGGATGGCGCCTCGGGGGTGATCACCGGACATCGTGGATCCTCACAGGGCCCACTGGATGGAATGGAGGAGAGTATGGGCCATGATGTGGACCATTGTCTATGAGGTGCAGAGGTGCCCAAAGATGTACTTACCAAATCCAATGGATGTGTCATGATGATAGGAACGAGTGTTGTTGGGGGGGGAGAGGGGGGGTGGGGGGGTGGGGTTGAATGGGACCTCACATATATATTTTTAATGTAATATTATTACAAAGTCAATTAAAAAAAAGTTACATTAAAAAAAAATTAACAAGTGCTATCTATACATAATTTCATTACAAAGAACTACAAAGTTGTATTCTTGTGGAACTGTTAGTATCCTTAAAAGTAATTTAAAGAGATTCTTTGGCTTTGTCAAAAGGAACATTTGCAAGTAGCTTGGGGGAGCCTAGAATGTTAATTTGTATATTATAAAATAGTTACACCTACCCTTTTACTTAGCAATTCCACTCCTGGGTATTTATCTAAGAGAAATGAAAACACATTTCCACACATACATGCACACACAAACTCATACAACAATGCTCATAGCAGCTTTATTTATAATAGCCAAAACCCTGAAATGACCCAAATGTCCAACCTTAATAGAGTAGATAAATATATTGTGGTATATAAATACCTTATAATACTAGTCAGAACCAAAAGAGATAAAATACTGATACATGTATTGACATGGGTGCATCTCATAGACATTATGATGAATGAATGATCCAGACATGAAATAGTAAAAAGAACATATACTATATGATTATATTTATGCAGTTCTAGAATAGACAAAACTAATCTAAAAAGAAAACCAGAATGATGTTTTTTTCTGGGTTAGGGGTGATAATTGACTGGGAATGGACATGAGGGAACTTTTTGAGATGATGAAAATATTCTATATCTGGATCAGAAATATGGGTTACATGGGTTTATATATTTGTCGAAATTATTCAGTTAAGATTTTTGCACCCAGTGTATGCAAGTTATATCTCTATGAAGAAATATATATAATAATAATTAACTAAGGAATGGAGATAGGTGAAAGATTAAACAAGAATGGCAGAATGTTTGTAATTATGGAAGCAGGAAAATGGATACATGGAGGTTTATTATACGTGTTAACTTTGTATAGGCTTAATAATTTTCCATTAGAAAAGTTTAAAAACCAAAAAGTGGGGGAAGAGAGGGGCAACATACGAACATAGGAGAGTGTCAGGTGTTGGTTGAGAGTAAAATGCTGAGAAAATCGTATCAAGATATAATTAGGAGGGTTACCTGTTTAGGATGCTTGGAGGGGATGGTCTGATGTGGGACGGGCTCCTGGGAAATATCTGAATGCTCATTTTGCCAGGGTGGGTTGTACCATTGGGTAGAGACCCAAGTAGTGAGAGTGGGGGTGGACCCACATCCTGGGGAGGACTAATGCCATCAAATAGAGGGAACTGTATCTCTCCAGAGAAAGAGTGGCTCCCAGGGCATTAGGGCAGTTGAGCAAGTTAGGCCCTGAACACTGTTTCAAGTATCTCTGGACGTGGCTCCTCCAGAAATGGAGATTGACTGTCACTGTGGGCCCCAAGGGGAGGGGAAAATGGATGTTAAATGTGTAAGAGAGGTAAGAGAGGAGTTTCGCGAGAGTACACAAGGATGGATATAAAACATGTAATATTACACCATAAACATATAGGGGACGACAGACTAATAATGTAAAGCATAATGTAAAACAGGATAACTAAAAATTTAGAAAACTGTATATCCTAAAGTATGGACCACAATGTAAGCACAGATGTCACCTTGTTTGAAAGCTATTGTCTCAGAGTCTGTACATCAGTTTAAGTAAATATGATATGAATAAGTTATAAGAATATCGCTGTGGAAGGGAAAAGGTTTTATGGTAGATGTGTGGGAGTACTGTATATTGTATATATGAATTTCTGTGATCTAAGGCTCTTGTGAAGAGAAGCTCAATAATTAGGAAAAAAGAAAAGAAAAAGATAGGATGTAGAATTTTTCCAAATCATCATGTATTCTATATCTAACTTTTAAACCCATTGCTATAGTCCATTTTACTAGTAAGGGATCCTGGCATTATATTTTCAGGAAGTTTTGGATCACAGAGTGGTTCAACAATGGCAGCGGAGGAATACTGGTATAGGATACTATTGACAGGTGATATATGGCTGACAGGGAGCTATACAGTGCATATGTTCAGGGTGCATGGTAATGTTTGGATACACTCATAGTGGAAACAATTAAAAACTACAGCTGGGAGGGTACTGGGTTCCGAGTCGGGGGTGCTCTGTCATGGTCCCTAGGGGAGCAGCGGCAGTCCCCCAGGAGCAACAGTAAGGACAAGGAAGGAATGAGGGTCCAACAGTGAGACCATGATACTAATGACTATGCTTGTGAGCCTATATGCCTGAAATAAGAACAAGGCCTAGAGCAGCACTGTGCCTAGGAATTTCCTCCTGACAGCCTTCATGTTACTCAAATGTGGCCAGTCTTGAAGCTAAATGCAGCATGTAAATGCAATGCCTTCCCCCCAGCGTGGGACATGACACCTGGGGATGAGCCTCCCTGGCACCGAGGGATCACTACCAAGTACCAACTGATGATGCAACTAGAAAATGACCTTAAATTAAAGGTTCAATGAGAATCAGCAGAATATCCTGTCTACATATAATAACATGACTTTAAAATGCTGTTTGACCTAATGTAAGGGGGAAATGGAAAGGACAAATGAGTTTATATGGCTATGAGTCTCTAAAAAAGAGTCTGGAGGTTGTCAGAAGGATTGCCCTTATGCACAACTGAGCAGAGTCTAAAAGACAGATAAAGTAGATACAACCCCAGGTATTGGTTCCTTTGAAGACAAAAGAGACCCACGGGTTCTATGGTCATGGCAGATGGGGTTCACTGCCATGTCAGATAGCCCTTCTTTGGAGCTGGTTTTTCTGTATGATGAAACTGGACTCAGATGGGATCTCCTTTTACAAGACTTTCATGCTACTTTATTGGAATTGTAGTTGGTGTTGGGGTTTAAGATATATTTAGGGGATTTGAATCTCTGGACTGACAATATGATAGCCAGGCCCTGAGCCTCAACAGACATCAGCTCCTACACTCTGATTTATTGGACTCACCCCACTCAGCTAAGATGGAGTTGAAGAAGGACAACCACCACACCATGGATCCTAGAGTGCCTACAACTGAAATCAGGAGGATTGCATCCAGTATCCATGTGGAATCTGAGCCTCCTCTTGACATGGAGGTACAATGGAGACAACCAATCCAAGGTCCACAGAGGAAAGGTGGCATTGGAGTGGGAAAAGTGGCCATGGTGGCTGATGGGTATGGGGAATGGCAGGAAAAAATGAGATGTGGAGGCTTTTTTGGGACTTGGAGTTGCCCTGGATGGTGCTTCAGGGGCAATCACTGGACATTGTAAATCCTCCCCGGGCCCACTGGATGGAACGTGGGAGAGTATGGGCTCTGATGTGGACCATTGACCATGAGGTGCAGAGATTCCCAGAGATGTACTTACCAAATGCAATGGATGTGTCATGATGATGGGAGTGATTGTTGCTGGGGGGGGGGGGGGGGGGAGTGGTGGGGTGGGGGTGGTGGGGTTGAATGGGACCTCATATTTTTTGAATGTAATATTTTTACAAAATGAAAAAAAAAAACAAAACAAAAAAACACAACAACCTAGTCTAGAGGTTCCAGAATCTCAATCTTATTAGATTTTTTCCTACATGATTTTTTTGTTTTGCTTGAAATTGCAATGTTTAATATGAATTTGAAGGAGAAAAGGATAGAGTATCCTTAATTCAGAAACTCTGAAGTAATTGGTACTTGCAATTACTTTATAAACTCCATCAATGCTAGGCTGATCCACAAGCCTTTGGTTTTTATGAGTTACATACTTTTATTATAAAATGGTTTTAAGAACCAATAAATGAATACTTCAAAGATTTTGAGGACATTGTTAAAGTCTCCATTAGGAGTTGGGGAGGGGCAAATCTTGCTATTACAAATAGCCAGGCTCTTTGACAAGCATGCTTTGCAAACAGTCGTGTCTATCATGGTGATCACTCAGACAATTGTGGTCTTCAGTTTGATTCAGGGTAGAACGTCTTCAGGTTCAGCATATTATCTGCCTATAGTAAAAAATTAAATGCTTGTTGATTGAATAGCTATTAGACAAGTTGAACGCTCAGACACTGTGGTAATGAAAGGTTTCCATAAAGTCAATAATGCGAATTCTCTTTTACTTTATGAGAGGGTGTTCTCAAACTGCATACAACCTGTACCACACACCCATATGTGCCCCCAGGTAATGGTAATTCAAAAGCCATTTGTTGAGTACTGGATAAAAATTATTTGTGAACATTAGTTGTGTGACCTTGCGTTATTTTACCTCTTTTTAGGTAATTCTCCTCTTTTGCAAAATGGGGATAATACTAATATTAAATTCATAGGATTCTTGTAAGAATTTAAAGGAAATGTACTTAGAACAGTGCCTGAGATATATTACTATGAAAGTGTTTACTACTATTATTATTACTACCACTATTATATACTATGACTGATACTGAATCTTTGCTGTTTCTTTTATCTGAGATTTCTTATGTCTGAATTAAGTGGTGTACTTTCTCCAAGTGTCCAGACAACCTGGCATCTTCAGGCTGTGTAGAGGTGGCTATAGCAACTCCTTGGTATAATATCACCATCAATCACTCCTGTACATCTAGTTCCCTTTGACTTCGATGACCCTACAGGCTGACTTCTCTGGTTTCTTTCACTAAAAAGTGGCATCATGAGAGCTTGCTAAGGACTACAACCTTTGGAGGGGAACCTAGGAAAAAGAAGAGACTTTGAGGAAATTGGGGGGCATTTAACCCCACAAAATTTACTAAAACCCACACTTACAATTTTGTATAACATAACTGCTAGTAGTCTTAGGTGGAAAGGGACTCACTCTTATGTCAAGAATGCCCTGTGGATGATAAAAGGATGTACCCCTCTATACCCATCAATCATGATGTAACTTTCCAAAACTCACACAGTTAATGGCAGAGCCAAGAGCCTGAGTCAAGACAATCTGCCTCTAGTGCTCATGCTCCTAACAGCTATGTTATAGATCTCTCACCATGCCAGGCCCAAGACCTCAGATCCATAAACAGTCAGCTCACCTGGAGCAACAGGGAAAGAACTAAGGGAACTCTAAAATAGGCCAGTGGCTAGTTTGATCTGAGGCCCTTTTGCTAAGAGTATCCATTGGCCTCTGCCTCCAGAACTGATCCCACAAAAAATGCCATGTCACTCATGTGTTCTGAGCCTTGCAAAGGCAGAGCCAGGGCAGGTTTCTGAGTATTGTTCCAGACCATCTGCAGGAGCAATGAAGGAAACATGCAGTTTGATATTATGCTAACTCACGGATTTGGCATTCCTGAAACTTTGATATATTTTTCAGGATTGCAGCTTTCCTGTCCATAATCTGTCTCCCTTTCTCTGTCTCTCTCCAATTAATGGTAATTTTTGAAGAAGGAAGAAATTTCCAGGAAGGCCAGAGAATACTCAGGAGACCTGAATCTCTGGACTGTTCATGTGACGACCAGGCCCTGAGCCTCAGCAGACTTGCAACTCCTACACTCTGGTTTATTGGACTTACCCTGATCACCTAACAGGGAGATGAAGAAGGTCAACCACCACACCAGGGAGCCAAGAGTTCCTACAACTGCAAACAAGAGAATTGCATCCATCCTTCATGTGGAATATAAGTCCCCTCTCGATAATGAGGGGGAGTGGACATAACCATCCCAGGGTCCACAGGATGGAGGAATAGAGTATGGACTAGAGTGGACTTACTGATATTGTACTATGAAACTATTGTGATTAGTAATGGAAGAAATTGTAGCACTGATGTGGATAAAGTGGCCACGGTAGCTGCTGAGTGTAGAGAGAAGAAGAGAGATATGATGTGGGGACATTTTCAGGACTTGGAGTTGTCCTGGGTGGTACTGCAGGAACAGATGCTGGACATTGTATGTCCTGCCATGGCCCACTGGGTGGACTGGGGAAGAGTGTAAACTACAATGTAAACCTTTATCCATGTGGTGCATCAGTGCTCCAAAATGTACTCACCAAATGCAATGAATGTGCCACAATAATGAAAGAGGTTGTTGATGTGGATGGAGTGGGGTGAGGGAGGTGAGGGGTATATGGGGATGTCTTATATTTTTTGAATGTAATATTAAAAAAAATAAAGAGAGAGAAAAAAAACCATGAAAATGAACACAATAAAAGAGAAACTAGATGGCCTTAAGCAGGTACATTTGGTTAATTCTATAACATTCTTAAGCCTCATTTGCTGATATGCAATGGTAAGAGAGAATGGAAGCTTATAAGCTTCTTGCAATTGTTAATATTATTAATATAATTTTCTTGTAAAAGTAGGAAGCTAGCTACTTTATGGTTCCCAAGGTTTTAGAAAAGAACTTACTTTGATGCTTTCAATAATTGTGGTTAAGACTTAACCGATACCTGTCTGTGTCATTCATACCACTTGTTCCCTCTCATCTTACCTGTTCTAGGTTCAGTTTTCTTTATTGAGTTCTCTTTTGTTCAATACATATTGAATTGGATGGATGTGATCCAGATGGCAGCAAAGGGAGTTATGAACATCTGGAAAGAGACAAAAAATTGCCAAACATGAGGATGCTCCTTTCAATGCTCCCTCCAACTGTTGGCATTTGGCTGGCCAGAAAATAAAGGGTTACCTTTACAGAAAGCTCCTGATTTATTATCCCTTATGCAGAATGTTTGTTCCTTATATTATTAGTACTAAGGGTAAATAGATGACAGGGATGCTTGGAGCCCCTCACCCTGGCAATCAGTGATGGATCTAGAATGGAGCATATGACTCTTATGAAGATGCTAGGGTTAACAATTAATTAGTGTCAAAGGTATCAGCCCCTTTCCCTGTGCTTCTTATTGTATTACATGCTAAAGGAGAGATGTGTTCCCAGGGATCTAACATCAATTTGAATGTTTTTACCCTTAGTATTATTTCAACAACTGTTACCCACCATGGACTTCATTGTTCCTGTTAGTAGTTGTAAATCACATTACTTACTCTACACACATGGTACAAACATGGACATATCTTTCATAATTTTCCACTTAACTGCTCAAGACACCATTCCCTGGAAGTTCAGTTTCTCTCTCTATCCTGAGACCTTCTCCATTACTTTGCCTTCCCTCTGTCCCCAACTAAATTGTCTAAAAATGCAAGAGTTCACGCAGTCCAAGTGGAAGCCAGCCTGGCTTTCATACTTAAGTGGAGAGACAGCTAGGGCCTGATCAATCCACTACTTCCCAAATCTATAACATACTACTATTGAAGAATCATCCTCCACAGTCCACAGGGTATGCTTGTCCATTGTTATAATGAGGTCTTGATGGCCATATCCTGGAATTAGATGCCATTGTCATTTCTTGGGAGACCATGCCATTACCACAATGTGGAGTCAACTCAGTGCACCCCATAATGGTTTTTGCAGTTCACACACATTCATAATCTACCCATCCTCATGGTGCAAATTAGCCCCTAGACCTAGAGGGTCAGGATTAGTTTAGCCATCTATCACCTAATGAAGACTGCACTATGATTCCACTTCATTCCCTGGAAATCCATAGCCTAGCAGTTGAATACCTTTTACTATTAAATTACGAAAACAGTGTATTTCATTATATCCATTTTCTCTGGCCTCTGAGCTCCTGCACACCCCCTAAGGGAACAACACCACCTTTGGGGATACTGAGGTGATTTTTGAATTTTCTCTTGCTAGAGAAAAGAAAAAAAATAATTCCTATTGCATAATATAACTCAATATATGTGGATTAAGAAAAGCTTTCATGGTTTAACATGGTGACCTAACTACTGCATTTAATATTGTATCTGTAGATAAATGCACAAAGGTCTAAGTAATTGGCTTATACATAACATATAGAAGCATAGTTAATTAAATTTAATATCAACTGTGTAATATATCACCCCACTTTGTTTTAAATTGATTAAGCTGGATATTAAATTTGGGTCTGGGTGGAGGTCAAGTGCAACACAATGGGAAACTGAGACTATAATACTTGAGAAAAGATAGTTTGTTACTTCACAGGTCCCAGCAAGAGATGGGTAGATAGGAAAAGTTATTGGCTTGGGTGGCTCAACCAGTAGATGGAGAGCACACAAGCAGAGAAAGAGCAACTGGTGGGCTTGTACCTTTATTGTGGTCCAGGGGTGGAGGTCAGTAGGTTTTCTGTGGGACCTAGGGATTGGTTAGTTTAAAGTAAACACACATAAGAAGAGAAAGGAACTGAGGGATCTAGGGTGGTAGGGATGGTGAACTTATCATTTGGGACCAGGTGTGGGTTTTGCATGAAGTGTGTGGGTGATGTGGGTGGTGGCTGAAGATGTGGGTTTGTACTCTGGTGAAGTTTATGACTCAGGGCTGGAAAACTGCTTATTAACTAGGCCAAAGGTCAGTGTTGAAGCAAGTGGCTTTGACAAAGTAAGATGGATGCTGAGGCAGCACCCCAAAAATGTTGATAGTTCTTACATGGTTTCCCTTTCCTTATTTATGGAAGCTCATGACACTAAGAAAATGCCTTATAAATATCAACTAACTGGATAATGTAAGTGAAGTATGAAAAATTCTTCCACAAGATGATGTTAATAATTCCAGAATATGCTCCTGAAACATAAGCCTGATCAGCTATACCAGCTTGTAGACATTGAAAGGAATTGTGTGAGCCTCTTGGTACCTCTAGGAATAATTTGGCCATTAAAGAACAAAAGAATAAGCCAATAGAACTTCCAAAATGTTTTCAAGAAGAAACATTGCTATACACTGGTTACCCCCTTTATCCCTGCTTTAAATTCAAGCACTGCAGAAATATGTTAAAATAACAAATTTAGCATACTCAGTTTTTAAAATGTCTTTTGTCAGTTTGATACAAACTACATTTGGAGAAATCAACAATAAAATCCAGAATTAATGTTCCAAATTGCAATTGCTAGAATGAGGGAAGGACAGTGAAAAACCCCATATATAAAGAAATAAATCTTTGAGTGACTTCCAGCCTGTCTGATATCTATTTCCTAAAGCACAGAGTATTTGTTGTATCTCATCTGAAATAGATGGTTTTGTCTTGCTGGAGCTTACATATGTACATTTGTTTATGCTCTGAAGGTGATTATTCATCATAAGGTATTGGTAACAGATTCTCTGGGGAAAACATCTGTTCAGCTATAATGCTAGCATCTGCCAAGTTAAGTGTGCTAGGAAAAAATAACTTTATATTAATGGTTCAGGGACCTCAAATCCACAAGTGAGCATAATATCAAACTGCATGTTCCCTTCATTGCTCCTGCAGATGGTCTGGAGCAATACTCAGAGGACTGCCCTGGCTCTGCCTGTGCAAGGCTTAGAACACATGAGTGACGTGGCACTGGTTGTGGGATCAGTTCTGGAGGCAGAGGCCAATGGGTACTCTTAGCAAAAGGGCCTCAGATCAAACTAGCCACTGGCCTATTTTAGAGTTCCTTTAGTTCTTTCCTTGTTGCTCCAGGCGGGCTGACTGTTTATGGATCTGAGGTCTTGGGCCTGGCATGGTAGAGAGATCTATAACATAGCTGTTAGGAGCATGAGCACTAGAGGCAGATTGTCTTGGCTCAGGCTCTTGGCTCTGCCATTAACTGTATGAACTTTGGAAAGTTACATAATGTCCCTGAATCTCTATTTCCTCCTCTCTAAAGTGGGGATAATTCTTTCAGAATTGAATGTAAATGGTCAAGGTGTGTAAAGACAACATATATGCAATCTGGAAATGTGTGCTCTTAGGACTGTTTAAAATGAATACCAAAATAGTTCATACTAACCTAGTGTCTTAGTTTTCCAGCTGCCAAGAAATATACCATACAATGGGTTGGTGTAAACAATGGAAATTATTCGCTCATGATTTTAAGACTTGGAGATGTCCAAAATCAAGGCGTCAGCAAGGCAATGCTTTTTCCCCAAAGAGTGTGGCATTCTGGGGCTCCTTGGTTTTTCTATCATGTAATGATATCCTCTCCTTTTTCTTTCAGGTTCTGTTGACTTCTGACTTCTTGCTTCTCCTGTGACTCTATTCTCTATGGTGTTCCCTCCAAGGTCTCCAGTAATGGGATTAAGATCCATCCTTATTCAGTTAGTCACACTTAACTAAAAATAACATCGTCAAAAGATCTTATTTACAGTGGGTTCACTCCTACAGGAATGGATTAAAATTAAGAACATGTTTTCCTGAGGTACTTAACTCCAAGCCACCACATCTAGTTAGACCTGGGTAAAAACTGGCCCTGTGATAAAAGTCCCTCATGGGAGAAGGTCCTCAGCCTCCAAAGGATTTTAATCTATGTACATCCCTACTTTACTCAACTCTTCTTACTCTAACAAAATCTTACAGGCCTCCCTCAACATTTCTTTGTGCTACTCACCTAAGGGATGGTGAGCAATTTGAGTACTTTCTGGAATTCAAAAAGTATTTCCAAGACCTGAGTTGATAGATCTTCAGCTCTCATTCCATTCCTATTCCACACATGTGTTCTGAGTGTTTTTGAAGGAAAGGCATTTTGGTGCTAAGTAGGATTCTGATGCTGGCAGAAGCAACTTTTGGTTCTAAATCTGTCCGTTTTATCTGTTTCTCTTGGTCAACTCTTATCTGATTCTGCATTGTGCTTTTAATTCTGTGCTAACAGTTCCTTTTTAAAAAAATAATTTTAAAAATTATTTTATCTTGTTCATTTCCCCCCCTGAGATGTCTGTTTGCTTGTTGATTTTGCTCATTGTTTGTGCTCATTTCTGTTCATTGTTTTTTGCTCCTTATCTTTTTGTTTTTTCTTTAGGAGGCACTGGGAACCAAACCTGAGACCTCCCATATGGGAGGCAGGTGCTCAACCACTTGAGCCACATCTGCTCCCTAAAGGCTTCTTTTGTTTCTTTGTTCATGTGTCCATTGTAAAGCAGATCAAGATTGTTTTTATTCAGTGATTGCCACAGTGAGGTGTGAAATCCAAACTTTGAAAAGGTGGAAATAAGATTTTTATTTGAGAGTTAAACATAAAAGATCATACATAATTTTTCATTCATGGGTTTGAGGAGTATTCAGATTTTGCAGCTTCCCTTTCTGAAACTCCCCTTTACTTGAATTTCCCTACTTTGATTCCCAATTGCTCTCTCAGACCCAAACTTTGTACTTTGAATCATCAGGTCACTAAAACTCAAGCTTTCTGCTTGAGCTCTGTCCTGGAGATTTGCGAGGACTGAGGGAAGCCCTGAGAGAGAGAGAGAAAAAAAAAACTACAAATGTGAACCTCAATAAGTGTGGTTCCTCTATTTCAAGTGCCAAATTACCTCCAGTTTTTGCCTGCTTTTGTTCATTGATTAGTACCTCCAAAACTGTTATTTTTATATGATGTTGAGAGTTTATAGTTGTTATCAGCAGGAGAGCTATTTCAATATCAACTCCACTACCATTACCAGAAGTCCCAAACCTCCTCTTTGACATTGTAAATTATCCCTAGATTAGTTAAAGAATGTCATCCTTATTGACTATTAGTACATTTTCTAAGAGAGATGCTGGGCTTTTCATTGATTGCTTGATCCTGGCCAGCTCTCCCCAGCGACCAGCTATTCCTTGACTGTCTCATCTACCCGTTCATAATGGCACAGCAGGAGTTGTGGGAATGATATTTATAAAGTGATGTGAATTATTATAGTAACTGACTAACAACCATAGGGTTAACTGGATGGGGGTCAGAAATATATAATAAGCTCATGGAACTCTTTGGGAGGTCTAAGAATGCAACATTTTGCAACAAATGCTTTCTTGTCAGGTGTCCTAGTTTTGATCTTGAGTAATTTTTTCAACTCTTCTCGGTCTCAATGTTCTCATTCTTAAAGTGGGTATATAATCTGATTGGGCCATTGAAAGAATTAAGCAAACTGATTTAGATAGCTATAGCTATGGATGCAGTGTTTAGCACAGTGCCTGGCATATAGTAAGTGTCTATTAAGTCATCATTAAAAATAAAAAGTCAAGAAAATATCTTTGCTACCAACACTTGGTTAGAGAGGGCTAAAGTAGTAAATTTAGGATGCATTTTCCCTGACTCACTGTATCTCATCATGTAATCAGCAGATTTCTGGCATCAGAAATAATTGTGGTTGTTTGTTAATAAGACAGATTCCTGTCTCCCACCTCAGAACTATTCAACCAAAATTGACAGGGACAAGGCCTAAGAATATGCATTTGATAAGCTCCCCAGGTAATTCTTTTGCTCACTAAGTATTGGGAATTATTGCATAATTCAGAGGTAAAGAGAAAATTCTTGAGGGAGGGATGGAGAGACTGCAAGACCTTGAACTCCCACTTCACTTTCCAGAAATCTAGATTTTATTGCCTTTCTGGCACTGATGCCTATAAGTTTATTATTTTAGATGGAGACTGAAAAGTTTTAGTCATCTTTAAGTGTCTGGCTAGAGGGCAATTGGCAGAGTGATTAAACCATAAGAGGTTATAATTTATCTTTCAAATTCGTGGTTAAAGGCATTCCACTGCATAACTTTTTACCTGTGAAGTTATCTACAAACTCTTAAGTCATGTTTTACTATGTGGAAATCCCAGCTTTCTAGCAGAATAGATAGTGCTTTTTATCTTTCATTTCTCTTATTTTCAGCAAATATGTTAACAACAATTACATTTGGATTGCGATTTTCATTCCCTTTTTATTTTAGAACTGGGCAGAGTTTTATAATATATTCAATATTGCATCTGGATATAACACAGCTTAGGGTAATCTTAAGGGAGGGTAAAAAAATTTTTTAATTAGAGTTTTTAAAAGAAAACAGAAGTTGCTAGCTTTAGTACACCTAGGAAAACCAAGATAGTGTCAACCATAGTCAAAGGGAAAAGAGGCAAGGATAAGAACTCACAAGGGTGAGTCTTAGGTATCAAGTATTTTGTCTGTAACGTAGAAGGCACTCAGAAGAGATTTATTGCATGCAGGGATGAATGGGGCATCATGTGGTTTATACTTGAAATTGGTGGAGTTCCGCTATTGAGTGTGTAAATGGGTACAGCTTGACCTAGGGGTGTCCTGTCTTACCCTCACTCACACTCACAGTTTTCCCCAGTTTCAAGGAAATGTCCTGGGATGGAAAGACTTATTCAAGACGTGCTTGCAGAAAGTGTGAAGAAGGGGCTGCTGAGCTGGGACAGGGTCATGGATGATCCACCAGTGGATCTGTGCCTTTGCTCACTTCTGTGGGTATGCTTCTCTCCTCCCCACTCTTTACCTCGAGATCCACTTTCCAGAATTGTCTACAATTTCCTCAGCTTACACATCTACATTGCCTCCCACGGGGCTACTCAACACTGGATCCTTCCCTCGTGCTCTCCAAAGGAACCTTTTTGGAAATCATACCAGATTAGTGAGTAGTAAAAGCTATAACCATGGAGCATACCTCTTTCATCTGGAAAAAAATAAACCCAAAATCCAGCAAGTACTGTCAGAAACCTGCTTGTGAACAGCAGCAGTAGTACTATGTATTTGCTTGCTAGCTGTTTCACTTGCTGAGGGAATGGTTTTAATTTTATGAGCTGTGGCAGACCTGGAAAAACACTAAATATGCACAGCATAGGCCCCAATTAATATTTTACCCTTTGCATGTGGCTTGATAATTCTGACTTGTTGCAGTCATAGGTGTGAAACTCTGGGAGTTTCAGTTGAATTGTTTTGTGACATGCAGCCTAATATTTTTTACCATAAAACCTCATCTTCTATTGAAAGAATTTTAGTAATGCTTTCTTAAAGTGAGTATATGTACATTGTAAAACATCTTTTGTTTGCAAAAAGTTTCTTTATAAATGTCAGGTGCATCCCATCCCTGTTTATTATGGTTACTGCTTTTAAATATCATTTTTTTCATTTTCTGTCCAGTAAATAACCAATAAACTCATGGTTATGTTTAAGGTGAGTATTCACACTGTGGAACTGATTAGAAAAAGAAGAAACAAAGTCAGCAGTTAACATAGCACTCTTTAATGCAAAAAAGCTGGCAAATCGTTTGTGTTGGCAGGTGAAGGATGAGAAGGTACAGAGAAGGTTGACTGTGATTGTTAAGAAATATTAGATTGCATTGGTCTCTTTTGAGGTCCTGCTCACTTCCTCTTACCCATACCACCTCAGTGCATGCTGGTCCTCTGTACTTCCAACTGGCAGAACCTGTATTTCTTTATCTGTAGGCTTCCTCTGGCTGCCAACACCAACTCTACCCACTTGTTTAGCAGGCTAGGCCAGTTCAACTGGGGAATTAATGCCCTTTGCCCTAGTAGCACCCATGTAAGGATGGCCGAGGGTCTGTGTATATGCCAGCGCTTTGCCTTTTGGGAGGGATCACACTGAGGCATGTGTCCTATGTTGTCTCCTAGAATTTAGCTCCAGCTTGCACGTTGGTAACTAGCTCTATATACGCTTTATTGTCTGCCTTTCCTCCCCCAGTTTCAATTTTATATCCCAAGTACCAGTTTTTGTTCAGATCATTTCCCAGATAAACTACTCATACTTGAATGTTTGTCTCAGGATCTGCTTTTGAAGAGAACCCCAACTTAAACTATAATATAAAGGGAAATTAAACATCATCCTGGTAGAGTAGAGAAAATACCCATCTGTGGAAAGTTTAGGTGATTAGTTTGTTCTTTTTTAAGATTTATTTTATTTATTTCTCCTCTCCCCCATTGTCTGCTCTCTTGTGTCCATTTGCTATGTGTTCTTCTGTGTCCGTTTGCATTCTTGGCAGCACCAGGAATCTGTGTCTCTTGTTGCATCATCTTGCTGTGGCAGCTCTCGGTGTGTGCGGTGCCATTCCTGGGTGGGCTGCACTTGTTTCACACGGGGTGGCTCTCCTTACAGGGTGCACTCCTTGTGCGTGGGGCTCCCCTATGCGGGGGGACACCTCTGTGTGGCATGGCACTCCTTGCGCATGGCAGCACTGCGTGTGGGCCAGCTCACCACATGGGCCAGGAGGCCCTGGGTTTGAACCCTGGACCTCCTATATGTTAGTCAGACACTCTATCAGTTGAGCCACATACGCTTACCAAGGTGGTTAGCTTTTTAACATGACTCAGCGATGTGATGCCTTCTGTATTTTCGTGGCCCGTTTTATAAAATTTCCCTGATTCTGATGCTGTGCCAAAAGAAACCTGCTGTCATTAGCAGTTGTCTCCTAGGTATGTATTTATCCACAACTTCTGTTGGAAAAGGATTTGAGATAGCTTTTGAATCATAATGAGTAAAATGCCATAATTAATTTTCCACATATTAGGTTTCAACTTGCCCATTATTTGTTTATTTTGCGCTCTGGTTTTTAGCCTCATGAAATCTTCCTTTGAGTCCATTTATTTTTTTAAATTAATTAATTAATTAATTAATTTAAATTCATTTTTTAAATATTACATTCAAAAAATATGAGGTCCCCATGTACCACCCACCCCCCTCACCGCACTACTCCCCCCATAGCAACATTCTCCTCCATCATCATGACACATTCATTGCCTTTGGTGAATACATCTCTGAGCATCACTGCACCTCATGGTCAATGGTCCACATCATAGCCTATACTTTCCCACGTTCCATCCAGTAGGCCATGGGAGGACATACAATGTCTGGTAATTTGTCCCTGCAGCACCACCCAGGACAACTCCAAGTCCCAAAAACACCTCCATGTCTCATCTCTTCCTCCCATTCCCCACACCCAGCCGCCACCATGGCCACTTTTTCCCACACCGATGCCACATTTTCTTCGAATACTAATCACAATAGTTCATGAATAGAATATCAGTAAGTTCACTCTAATCTATATTCTATCCCTCCATCCTGTGGACCTTGGATTGGTTGTGTCCATTCCACATCTATGTCAAGAGGGGGCTTAGATTCCACATGGATGCTGGATGCAATCCTCCTGCTTTCAGTTGTAGGCACTCTTGGTTCCATGGTGTGGTGGTTGACATTCTTCAACTCCATGTTAGCTGAGTGTGGTAAGTCCAATAAACCAGAGTGTAGGAGGTGAAGTCTGTTGAGGCTCAGGGCCTGGCTATCATATTGTCAGTCCAGAGATTCAGATCCCTTGGGTATATCTTAAACCCCAGCACCAACTACAATTCTGGTAAAATAACAGGAAAGGCTTGTGGAAAGAGATCACATCTGAGTCCAGTTTCATCACACAGAAATACCAACTCCAAAGAAGGGCCAACTGACATGGCAGTGAACTCCATCTGCCATTACCATAAAACCTGTGGGTCTCTGTAGCCCTCAGAAGAACCAATACCTGGGGTTGTATCTACTTGATCTGTCTCTGGGCCTCTGCTGAGGTGTGCATAAGGGCAACTCCTCTGACAACCTCCCAGTTCTTTTTTAGAGACTCATAGCCATATAAACTCATTTGTTCTTTCCATTTCCCCCTTGATTTAGGTCAAAAAGCATTTTAAACTCCTGTTATTATATGTAGACAGAGATATTCTGCTTGTCCAAGGTGAACCTTTTATTCAAGGTCATTTTTTAGTTACATCATCAGCTGGTAATAGGTAGTGATCCCTCGGCACCAGGGAAGCTCATCCCCGGGAGTCATGTCCCATGCTGGGGGCCTTTGATTCAATTTAAATGAATAAACTTCAACTCCTCAAATGGAGAAATGATGAATATTTTTTCTTTTAATAATTTTCACTGAATGCAAAGCCTGGTCTCATATTTAAAACTATTGAAAGAAATGCTTGCTTATTTGATATTTGTTTTAAATGGTTAAATACTTCTTTTCCAAAGTTTTTGAAGCCATTGACTTCATTGCTCTTTTTATCTCATAAAAATACTGAGGATATGGACTGAAGGCTAAGTAAAAACAAGTTTAAAAACAAAGTGTAGTATGTTTTATGGGATTTTAAAAATAAAAGCTTTTTAGTGTAGATATGCCCAGGTGCAAGCAAAGTGTTTTAACACTTTCATTGAAAATTATCCAAAAATAACTGCACAGTCCTCTTTAGAAAATATTATATTTGAACTTTTAAAAATATACTGCCCACACCAAGGCTATTTTTCCTTAAGAAAAGTAGAAAATTATGATGAAGAATAGGCTGTTTCAAGTTTGTTGGAAAAGAGAGAGGGCAACTGGAAGGAAAAAACTGCTGAACTAAGAAATGACTCTTGCTGATTCCAAAAGCAGCAGGCTCCCTTTAAATTATTAACAAAGATGCACTTTTGTGTCTATGTATTCAATCCAGAAACCTTTGTTGGAAGTTTCATAGATCTTCAGAATGAAATAGATAATCTTTCTTGCTTCTATTTATTAATTTATTATAAAAAATACCATTCACTGGAAAAATATGAGCAAATTTAATATTAATATAACTAGATACTGTATTGACTTAAATCTTTAATAAAAATTTACAGAGTGGGACAGAAATGTGATAATGTTTCAATAACCCATTCTTATTGACTGTATTCACAGTGAATTGAAGGCTTATCCCTGTATTTTCATAGCAGGAAACAAAGTATTCTTTATCAAAAGGTGGACATTTGCTGACATATGGATTTGCATGTGATTTTAAATATGTTAAAAAGTGAAAAGTTTTGGGACAATTGTGATATAGGAAATAAAGTGAGATTTAAAAAATTCAAGTACAACATTCAGGATTTAAGGAACTGATCAATACAGTGATGAAACCTAAGTTAAGATTCAATTATTGTGTCTGCCTATGAAGAAGGAAAAAAGTCCTATCTTCTAGATTTTATCATAAATGATAGTGCAAATAAGTTTTGCAGTTGGAAGTTATGAACTGAATTTAAAGTAGCACAAACTACTTTATTAATAGCTTTTAGATATTTTATTACTTTAAGCAGCAATAGGTCCAGACATCACACAAAGAAAAGGGAAATCACAGCATTTCTTTGCTGCAGAAGCAACTCATATGTGTTTTTTTTTTTCCATTTCTCGGCGAATCTAATACTATTATGCCTCTCCCAATGACTTTACCCTGATATTTAACAGGTTATAAATGGGTTCGTCTTACATTTGTAATGCAATTTCACGTGTAAGGATATAGTAGCTTTCTCCTCAATTATCCTTTGGAATGGTAGAGACTTACAATCAATGATAATCTGAAACAGTGAATACTTCCTAATAATTCATGGATCACATTGCAATGTATATATGGCATTCTTATAGCAGATCTGCCTCATACTATTGCTTATTCCCTGTGAGGTCCTAACAGGTGTTTGAATTTCTTGAGAGGCTCCTAGTCACTGCTGGTGTGTATGACAGACAATACTAGGGAGGCATTGTAGGGTAGTAAGAGAAAACCAATTCAGAAAGCTCTGGGGTCTCAGCAAAGTGGATTCTCAGGTATTGATTCTAGATTTTAGGACATAAACTCCCACTGGGCCATCTAGGCCAGCAGTCAAGATATCAACAATATTTAATATCCTTCATTCTAGGTGTGGTGGCTTGAAACTGTATGTACCCCTAGAAAATTATGTTCTTAAAGCTAATCCATTCCTGTGGGTGTAAACCTATTGTAAGTAGGAACTTTTGGATAGGTTACTTTAGTTAAGCCATGGCCCACAGTGAGTCTTAATCCTTTTACTGAAGTCCTTTATAAACAGGATGGAGAGAAAGAGAGGGAGAGGAAGAGAGACAGACAGACAGACAGACAGACATGGAAGGAAAAAGCTGAAAGCAATGACATCAGGAAGAGAAGGAAGAGACCAGCTGATGCCAACATGTGCCATGCCATGTGACAGAAGAGTCCAGGAATGCAAACAGCAGGTCTTTGGGGAGAAAGCTTTGCCATTTTATGTGATCCGCTTTCAGCAGCCTAGTAAACTAAAACAAATTTTGGTGACTGAAGTGGGGTTCTGCTATTGCTATTATCAGAAATGTTAAAAAGAATTTGCAATTGGGTAATAGGTAGAAGCAGAAAGAATTCTGAGGTGCTTGATAGAAAGGGCCTAGTTTGCTTTGAAGAGACTGTTGGGAGAAATATGGATGATAAAGGTACTTCTGAAGTGGCCTTAGATACAAATGATGAATGTGGCATTGCAAACTGGAAGAAAGGGGACCCTTGTTTAGAAGTGACAGAGAAATTTGCAAAATTATGTTCTGATATTGGATTGAAGGTGATGAGCTTGGATATTTAGCTGGAGAGATTTCCAAAGTAAATATGGAAAGTACAACCTGGTTTCTTCTTGCTGCTTATAGTAAAATGTGAGAGGAAAGGGAGAAGCTGGGAACTGAACTCAAAGGAATCAGAAATCGATGGTTTGGAAAATTCTGAGCTTCCAGAACATGAGTCTTCAGAGAAAAGTGCTCCATATGAGTATTTAACTGAACGTGGTACCAGTCAGCCATTTCAGTGCAAGTCAGGATTCAAAAAAAAAAAAAAAGGCAGTTATCCAAAAAGGATTTATGGAAAGTCCTACTCTCTGATGGTTTGTACCCCTGTGTACTACATGTAAAACTAAGTTTTTTAAAAATAAGATCTGAAAGAAATAAACCACTGCCAGTTTGGACAAAAAGGGACAGAAAGGGACTGGTTGAAAGAAAAATGACTTCAAAGCACAATCATGGTAGCTAAGGTCTGGATGGAAGACGTCTTCTTTGTCCATAACAGTAGACCCACTCACGTTCATGGAAAGATTGAGTATGCCTCAGTACTTGGAGAGGGTGGACCTCCACCCCATTGTTCAAGAACAATGTTATCATCTGTAGTAGTCAGGATTCTCTAGGGAAACAGAACTGACAGGAGGTATCCATAAATAGTTGAAGATTTTATAAAATTGTCTTACATGACCATGGGGATTTATAAGTTCAAATCCCATAGGACAAACTACAAACCACGTACTCTGATGATGATCCTCATTGAGTTCCACAGGAGAGGCTGGCTATCTAAATTAGAGATGGGAATTCTCTCTCTGAATGCTGAAATCACTTCTTTTAAAGCCTTCACTGATAGTGTCTACTTTGGATGTCTCTGAGATCCTGCTGAGATGTACATAAGTATAACTCCTCTGATGAGCTCCTGACTCATTTTGAAATCTCTTAGCCATATAAACTCATTTGTCTCTACCATTTCTTCCTTTTATTCAAGGTCTTTTTCTAGTTGCATCACCAGCTAGTGATTGGTAGCAATCTCTCGGTGCCAGGGAGGCTCATCCCTAGAAGTCATGTCCCATGCTGGGGGGAAGGTAATACATTTACATGTTGGGTTTGGCTTGGAGAGTGGCCACATTTGAGCAACATGGAGGCTGTCAGGAGGTAACTCTTAGGCACTCTGCAGTTCTCAGCTTAGTTGAAATTTCAAGCACACAGACTCATAAGCATAGTCATCAGTACCAAGGGCCCATCATTGGACCATCCTTCTTCACTGGTCTTTGCCCTTGCACTTGGCGGATTGGAGTGAGACAGACTTCTCTGGAATGGGAACTCAGCACTCCCTTAGTTGTCATGTGAAACTCTACCCACTATGTCAATACCCAATGAACATCTGAACATATCTATATACCCTGTATGTATGCCCTGGAGAATTCCCTCCCACCCATGCACCCTCCTTCAATGACACCCCACATAAGTGCTCCTTCCCAGCTATAGTTGAATCCCTCTGTGATCCAAAACTTCTTCAAAATGAAGTCTGATATATTGTCAAATTCAATTAATAGGAAAATGAAATAGTAATGATAGTTTTAAAAATTAGAAATAGAATAAACAATAATTTAGAAAAACTAAAGTAAAAAATAAATTGGGGCATTAAAAATATGAAAATTTTTTTTAATGTTTTGCCTTTCATCATTGTGATAAGTGTTGTCCTGTATGTACAGTGGTGAGGCAATCTCTTCCATTTCTTCCTCAGTGTCTATATCCTTTTTAAAAATGATGTCTTAAAAAAATAAACCCAGGTAGTGGTGCTTCTGAGAGCTACAGAGAAACCCAGGTTCTACAGTCATGACAGATGGCTCTGGAGTTCAGTGCCTTGCCAGCAGGCCCAACTTTGGAATTTGTGCTCCTGAGTGTGATGGAGTTGGACTCAGATGTGACCTCTCTACACATGTCTCTTATGTTATTTTTGCTGAACACTGTGGTTAGCACTGGAGTTATTGTATGCGCAGGAGACTTAAATCTCTGAACTGTCCATGTGCCAGCTGTGTCCTGAGCCTCAGAAAAGTTGTAACAACTACTCTCCAGTACATTTGACTTACCCAGGTCAGCTAAGAGGGAGATGAGGATGGTCAACCACCACATCAGGGAACCGAGAGAGTCTACAACTGCAAGCAGGAGAATCCTATCCATCAGCCATGTGGGATCTAAACTCCTCTCGATTTAGAGGTGGGGTGGACATCACCATTCCAGGGTCCTCAAGATGGAGGAATAAAATATGGATTAGAGTGGACTAATTGGTATTTTACTATAGAGTTATTGTGTCTGTAGCAATAGAAGAAACTGTATCAATGATGTGGAGACAGTGGCCACAGGAGTTGCTGAGGCAGGGAGTGGGAAGAAGAGGTGTGGTATGGTGATACTTTCAGGATTTGGAGTTGTCCTGAATGATATTGCAGGGACAGATGCAGGACATTATATATCCTGCCATAACCCACTGAATGGACTGGAGAGAGTGTAAAATACAATGTAAACTATAATCCATACCTTGTAGTAGTGCTCCAAAATGTATTCATCAAATGCAACGAATGTGCCACACTGATAAAAGGCTTGTAGGAGAATTGGGAATATGTGGGAACCACTTATATTTTTTAATGTAACATTTTGTGTGATCTATGTAACTTTAAAAAAAGATAATAGGTTTTTTAAAAAGCTTTCACTGATTGCATGGGACATTACTCATTGCTGATGGCAATGTCCTCAGTTGATTATAGATGTAACCAGTTATCTATGCAATCAACTCACTGATGATTAAAGTCCATGACAATGCCCTTGTATCACAATTAACCAAGTGCTTGCTTGACCAAACAACTAGGCATCATTGAGCTTAGTTGACATATTAGCCTAACCATCATAGTCTACTGCTCATCAGCTTGGCAGGCATATACATGTCATTATATCATATTTAGTCTCTAAATAGAAACAATAACACACACACACACATATATACACACACACACATACACACGCACATATATTTTCCCACCTAATGATACACAACGTCCTGTGTACAACTGGAAACACACTAAACCCTCCAGAATAGGGGGCAAGTCCTTGGGTAATAGTCACTCTTAAACTTGACATCCTTCAATAGTAGTACATAAAATGAACACAGCTTATGTCATAGCATAAGGGGAAAGGATACAGAAGAAAACAAAGATATTCATTTTATGAACTTGTAGAAACATTCTTAAAACAAAACAAGGAAGAAATAGTCATCATCATTACAGTTCTCATTCCTCAAACTGGTCACATGGTTATAGTTCATATTTATCACTACCTTCTACTACCCTTTCCATGTTCCCTTTCTCTTCAGCAAGCACCTCAGCTGGCCATGTTTCTTTGCTTAGTGGGGAGACCCAAACCTTCATTCCTGAGGTTTCTGAGCCATTGTTTGCCCTGCCTGGATTGGATTATTGCAATTTCTCATTGACTTTAATGGGAGGGCATGGTACTAACAAAGACATGCCCTAGGGGATCTCCTGTATTCCAGGCAGGTTCTTCTTTACCTCCACTGTGTAGGTGCAGTCCTATTACCCCTGGTAGTCAGGATCAATCACCCCATCCAGTTCCATAATGTCCTTCTTTGCTTGTTGAATCAGAGGCATGAGGAGCCCAAAGTGGCCAGATGGCAGTCTTAACTTACAGTTCAATGAAATTGTTGTGTTCCCTGGTGGAAGCATTCCTCCTTTTGCAACTAAGAACAGTAGACCAACAGAGCTTAAGGTTGAAGGGATAGGAAGCAAATATTTTGCTAGTGAATCAGTAGGGGTAATAGTGAGTGGTGCCAAACCAATTTCTAACCCTTGATTCCTGGACCCATGAATCCTGGCTATGGGAGAAACAGCACCACAGTGAACACTGATTTACAGCGCACACAGTCTCCTGAAGAACATTAGTCCAGCTCTGAAAGATATTGCCACCTAGTTGACACACAGTAATTGAGTCTGCTATAGGGGCCTGCCAAAGGGTCCAAATGGCATCTCTAATTGCCACTGATACTTCCAGGACCATTGGATCTGCTGGATCATTGGCCCAAGTGTCAGTGAAGTTTGCACAGCAACCTGGACCTGTCACAGAGCCTCCTCTAGTTCCAGTCCCAACTCAAAACTAGCATCTTTTCTTGTCACTAGGTAAATGGACCAGGGTAGCACACCCAAATGAGGAATATGTTGTCTCCCAAATCCTAAGAAGTTAACTAAGCTTTGTGCTTCTTTCTTGTTCATGAGAGCAGCCAGATGCAACAGCTTATCCTTCACTTTAGAAGGGATATCTTGACATACCCCACACCACTGGACACCTAGAAATTTCACTGAGGTGGAACCCCCCCCTTTTTTGTTGGATTTATCTCCATCCTCTCTCCCTCAAAAGCCTTACCAATAAGTCTAAAGTAATGCTATTTCTTATTCACATGGTCCAATTGTCATGATATTATCAATGTAATTGACCAGCATGATGTCTTGTGGGAGGGAGAGATAATCAAGGTCCCTGCAGACAATACTATGACATAGGGCTGGGGAGTTGGTATACCCCTGAGGTAGGACAGTGCAGTTATACTGCTGGCCTCGCCAGTTGAAAGCAAACTGTTTCTGGTGGTCCTTATTAATTACAATTGAGAAAAAGCATTTGCCAGATCAATAGCTGCATACCAGGTACCAGGGGATGTCTTGATTTGCTCAAGCAATGATACCACTTCTGGGACAGAAGCTGCAATTGGAGTCACCCCCTGGTTATGATAATCTGCTGTCATCCTCCAAGGTCCATCTATTTTCTTCTTAGGTCGAATAAGACAGTTGAATGAGGATGTGATGGAGATCACCACGCATGCATCCTTCAAATCCTTAATAATGGCATGATCTCTGCAATCCTTCCAGAAATCTGGTACTACTTTTTACTTTTTTTTTTCTCTCTCCCTTTATTTTTTTAAAATGTTACATTCAAAAAATATAAGAGATCCCCACACACCTGCCAGCCCCGTCACCCCACTCCTTCCACATCAACAACCTCTTTCTACTTTGCTAGGTGCTGGCAGTTCTAGTGGCTTCTACATGGCCTTTCCTACTATAATAGCTCTCACTCCAATGTGGGGATTCTGCCTCTTGCTGAGTATGTCTATTCTAATTATGCATTCTGGAAGTGGGGAAATAACCACAGAATGGGTCCAGGAGCCCACTGGACCCACTGGGAGGTGGACCTGAGCTAAATCTCCATTGATCACCTGACCAGTACAAGCCCCTATCCTACCCTGACTGGTGGACCACAGTGACATTTTGGGTCTCCTGGAATTAATGTCACTTCTGAGTCAGTGTCTAATAATTCAGGAAATATCTGATCATTTCCTTTTCCTCAATGTATGGTTATTCTTGAAATGGCTGTAGGTCTCTTTGGGGAAAACTGGGAGATTAACAGTATAAATTTTTGGCAGTGTAACAGGATCTTTCCCCTAGTGGACCTGGCCTTCCCTTCATTCAAGGGGCTCTGAGTCTGTAAACTGTCTTAAGTCTGGGAATTGATTAAGGGTCTGTGACTCTCTGTTTCTCTAATTCATGTTAGGGTTTTGTTCACTTGACGTAGATCTCTCATGCTTAACAGAGCAAGTATGAATTTATTAGACTGCCCATCTATTTTACTTCTATGTACACTGGATCTATTAGCCGATGCCATAGGTCTGTGCATCTCAAACACTTTTGATTGCTGATTTGAGTCTGCCTTTCATTGTGGTAGCCATGCCCACCTTGTCTTGGGAGTTTAAGTGCTGCTACTTGGTTTCTACCAGCTGGGGTCCTGTAGCCATTTAGTATTATTTGTGAATTTCAAATATAGATATTGGATTATGTTTGTAAGTTGGTATTTTCCTCTGGGTACATTAGATTGTATTGGGTTCAGAGGTTTCACTCTTACTTGATTAAATTATGATTAAGGCTTTGATTGGGCCACATCAGTATGACATTGGGGATGGAGACTCAGATATAAAATGACAAGGCAGAGGAGTTATTTGAAGTTTTAGATGCTGGAACCCTGGGAAGTAAATATGCAGGAGAACGCAGAGGAATAGACAGCTCCATAGACATGGGAGAGGATGCGGGAAGAGAGAGAACCTGATAGTCTACAGTTGAACTTGTGGAAAGAACAGAGCAACTTACTGACTCTGGAGTGTCCCTGGAGAGAGATGAGACTTATCCCAGCATACAGCTGATATTGGAAGAAGCTGGGACCACAGAACCTTAACAGGAAAAGGGAGGCTGAACCCTTGCAGACATCAGCAGTCATCTTGCTCTAATACATAGCAATAGACTTTGGTGAGGGAAGTAACTTACACCTTATAGCCTGATAACTGTAAAACCCCAAATAAACATTCTATAAAAAGCCAACAGATTTCTGGTACTTTGTATCAGCACCCCTTTGGCAGACTAATACAGATCTGATCATACTTAGAGTGTTTAAGGAGGCTAGTTACATGATAGTAGTTCCTACAATAATATCTGACATACAGAGAAGAGCAACCACAGATCTTTTCAGGGATGATGGAGTTAGTATCACAAATTTATTTCTTACAGTCCTGGTGAAAGGTGTGTTCTCTGGACATTCCTGGTGTGGGTGGGCAGGTCTTAAACAGTAAGTCCATTTTAGCATTCCAGTCTCTGTAAGCCTTTGGATCCCCTCATCTATCTTATACCAGGGAAAACCTGGCATCTTAACTTTAGGCATTGTAGGTCACCTTTTGGTCCATGTTTCAGCCAGGCACCTGAACAAACTGTTAGAGCCCTTTCTCACTCCTTGAGCTACAACACTGAATCCAGAATCTCTGCTTAATGAGTGGGCCCATATCAATAAATTCAGCCTGATCCAACTTTATATTCCTTCCACCGTTATCCCATACCCTTAATATTCATTCTCACACACCTTCCCCTACTTTGTGTCCAGATAAACTGGACAATACATGCAGGCCTTTTAGAGTATAGTGTACTTCCTCACGGGTCACACTTTATACTTCATATTTGGGGGCTTGTGGTGACTTTGGACTAGTTATAGGTCTGAAAGAGAAGAGAGGTGTTAGAGTGGGTAAAGAGAAATATTAGAAGTGTCTTGCAACAAATTACCTCAGGGCATTCCCTTGCAGTTCTATCTGTTGGCATAAGATTAAACTCTTCAGGTGGGGTTGAATCCTATACTCCTCAGGATAGGTTGGAGGTTGGGTGATTGTTTCCTCAGGGCAGGGAGGAAGTCAAGACTCCTTGGGGCAAGCTGGAGGTTGGGTGGTGCAAGCTTGACATTGGGTAGTCTCCTCAGGGTAGGCCATTACTGGTTTATCTGGAAAAACTTCAGCAGAATTTAGGGTCTCAATGTCCCCACGGCTATTATAATCAACCCATATTTCCCCATCCCAGTCCTCAGGATTCCAGTCATTTTCAATCAATGCCCCCACTTTAACAGTAGACACCCATCAAAGTTAAGATTTTAGTTTCTGATGCACCTCTTCTACTCATATAATGAAACTCAGTGAGTCTGGTTTTAAGAGATCTCCTGTCTCTAGCATCACAAAACAAGATTTTCTTTCAGCGCATACATAGAAACTTTCACATCATTCATGTGGTGCTTAAGTTTCAAATTTGAAGACTTCAATTCATACCCTTATTTCATAACTCTATCCAGCATATTTAGGAAATGCCAGCCAACATCATTGTACCTTTTAACTCCACAAAACTCTGTTAGGGTGTTTAGAACACTCTCACCCAGACCCTTGCCTTTTATAAGCATAGAAGTAGTTGTATCCAGTGGTGATATTTTTCATATCTCTATTGCTAACTCATACCATGGACTGTCAGTGGCCTCTCGATTATTTGAAAGAGTCACTAGTGCCCTTGAATTAATCAAAGTAGAGAATCAATTGCAAAATTCCCAGAACCAATTCAGAAATCCCATTTTTAACATTCTGTTCCTCAAGAACCACTCCTTATACCAAACTGTATTAGTCAGAGTTCTCTAGGGAAACAGAACCAACAGGTGATATCTATAAATAGTAAGAGATTTTATAGAACTGTCTCATGTGATGCACAAGTCCAAATTCTGTAGGGCAGGTTGCATGCCAGGGACTCAGAGGAATTTCCTCACTGAATTCCCCAGGAGACACTGGCTATCTGAAATTGACAGTGGAGATTCTATTTCTGAATGCTGAAATCTCTTCTCTTTTTAAGGCCTTCAACTGATTGGATGAAATGTCGCTCATTGCTGATAGCAATCTCTTCAGATGATTGTATATGTAACCACCCATCTATCCAATCAACTCACTGATGATTAAAGTCCAGGAAATATCCTATTACAATTAGCCCAGTGCTTGCTTGACCAAACATCAGGGCACCATTTCCTGGCTGAGTTGACACATTAGCTTAACCATCACAGAAAGTTTAATCCATTAACACTCAATATTATTACTGTAAAGTCAGTACTCACTTCAGTCATTTTGTCCTTTGATTTTTGTATGTCATGTGCACTTTGTCTCTCTTTTCCTTTACTGCAGTCTCTTTTTCTGTATAATAACCTTTTTTAATGGGTTTGACTGAACCTTTTCTCATTTCTCTTTCTGTACATTTTTAAAATGCTTTCTTTGTGATTGCCCTGGGGTTTGCATTACACAGCCTATATCTATGAACTACTAATTTGAAAAGATCCCAACTTAGCTTCAACAGCATACACATTCTCTACTCCCTATCCCTCCATTTTGGCCCTTTATGTTGTTTTTGTCCCAACATTACCTTTTTATATTTTGTGTGTTTATTATTAGGAAATATGGCAATTTGTTGTTCAATTGTATTATGACTCTTATGCAAATTAGAGTTACATATTGAGGTTACATTACAAATGGGTTATCTTTTTTTTTCATTTAAAAAAATTTACTGAAGTATATCATTCATTCATGAATATACATAAACAATAGGTATATAGTAAAAGTTGTGAACTTACAAACTGAGCATGTATTACATCATACAGGACTCCCATACATCACCCCACCACAAATACATTGCATTGTTGTAAAACATTTGTAACAAATTATGAAAGAGCATCATTAAAGTTGTACTAGTAACTAGAGTCTGTATCTTACATTTTGTGTATTTTCCCTCCGGCCAATCCTATTATTATTATTTTCTTCATAAACCTTATAATTTATCTAAAGTGTACAATCAATGGCCTTTGGTATAATCACAGAATTGTACATTCATCACTTCAATGTTAGAGCTTCTTCATTACTACAAAAATAGAAACACAACAAAAACAAACCACTATCATGCCCGTATGTTGCCACTACTGATTACAAATCTATGATGTGAGTTCACTATTTCTATTCATTTCCAAATATTTACAACAAGTTTTACTAATTCTGCACAGATTAAACCAAGTTTTCTATTCTCTAACCATGTTCTTTTCTCTGGTGACTTATATTCTAACTATTAACTCCATGAATTTGCTCATTATATTTAGTTCATGATAGCAAAATCTTACAATATTTGTGCTTTTGTGCCTGGCTTGCTTCACTCAATGTATTGTCCTCCAGATTCATCCACATTGTCATATGCTTCACAACTTCATTTCTTCTTACAGCTGAATAATATTCCATCCTATGTATACCATAGATTATTTTATCCATTCATCAGTTGATAGACACCAGGGTTGTTTCCATCTTTTGGCAATTGTGAATAAAGTCTCTATGAGCATTGGTGTGCAGATGTCTGTTCATGTCACTGCTCTCCATTCTTCTGAGTATATACCTAATAGTGGTATTGCCAGGTCACGTGGTAGATCTATATCTAACTTCCTTAAGAAAGGCAAAACAGACTTCTACTGTGGCTATACCATTCCACATTCTCACCAACAGTGAATAAGCATACCTAAATTTCCACATCCTTCCCAATACTTGTAGTTTTCTGTTTTATCAATAGTGGTCATTCTAGTAGGTGTGAAATGATAACTCATTGTAGCTTTGCTATGTAATCCCCTAATAGCCAGTGATGTTGAACATTTTTTCATGTGTTTTCTTTCACCATTTGTAATTCTTCTTCAGAAAAATGTCTTTTCAGATCGTTTGTCCATTTTTTAATTGGGTGTTTTGTCTTTTTATATAGACCCCTGTCAGGTGTGTGATTTCCAAATGTTTTCTCCCATTGAGTAGGCTGCATTTTCACCCTCTTCACAAAGTCCTTTGAGATGCAGAAGTATTTAATTTTGAGGAGGTCCTATTTATCTATTTTTTTCTTTTGTTGCTTGTGCTTTAGGTGTAAGATTTAAGAGACCATTGCCTAGTACAAAGGCTTGTAGATATTACCCTATGTTATCTTCTAGGAGTTTTATGGTCCTGGCTTTTATGTTTAGGTCTTTGATATATTTTGAATCGATTCTTGTACAGGGAGTGAGATAGAGGTCTCTTTCACTTTTGAAAAGTTATGGATATTCAGTTTTCCCAGAACCATTTGTTGAAAAGATTGTTCTGTCCCCAAAATGTGGACTTCTAGCCTTATCAAAAATCATTTGACCATAGAGGTGCAGGTCTATTTCTGAACTCTTAATTCAATGCCATTGATCAATGTGTATATCTTTATGCCAATATCATGCTGTTTAGACCATTGTAGCTTCATAATACACTTCAAAATCAGGAAGCCTGAGTTCTGACTTCTTCTTTTTAAGGATGTTTTTTGGCTAGTTGGGATCACTTTCCCTTCCAAGTAAATTTGGAAATTTACTTTTCTATTTCTGTAAAGTAGGCTGGTGGGATTTTGATTGGTAGTGCATTGACTCTATAAATCAATTTGGATAGAATGGACATCTTCACAATAATTATTCTTCCAATCTCTGAAGAACACAGAATGTCTTTCCATTTGTTTCTTTTTTCTTTGATTTCTTTTAGCAGTATTTTGTAGATTTTGAATACAGATTATTTACATTCCTGGATTAAATTAATTCCTCAATTTTTGAGTCTTTTTCTGTTGTTGTCATCGTAAATTGATTTTTTTCAGTGATTTTCTCCTTAGCTTGCTAATTACTAGTGTATAGAAATGCTACTAATTTTTGCATGTTAACCTTGTATCCTGCCACTTTGATGAACTCATTTATTAGTTCTAATAGCTTTTTTTGTAGATATTAGGGACTTTCTAAATATAGGATCATGACATCTGTGAATAGTGAGAGTTTTACTTCCTGTTTTTCAATTTGGATGTGTTTTATTTCTTTTTCTTGCCTAATTGCTCTAGCTAGAACTTCTAGTACAATGTTGTTAACAGTGGTGACATTGGACATCTTTGTCTTTTTCCCAGCCTTAGAGGGAAGGCTTTCAACCCCTGCCCACTGAGTGTGATGCTGGCTGTGAGATTTTCATATATGCTTTTTATTATGTTCAATAACTTTCCTTCTGTATCTATCTTTTGAAATATTTTTATCAAGAAAGCATGCTGGATTTTGTCAAATGCCTTTTCTGCATCATTTGATGTGATCAGATATATTTTTCCTTTGATTTCTTAATGTGTTGCATTATGTTAATTGATTTTGCAATGTTGAGCTGCCCTTGCATACTAAGAATAAGACCCACTTGATCCTGATGTATAATTATTTTCACCTGGTGGTGGACTTGACGCAGTGGTTAGGGCATCCATCTACCACATGGGAGGTCCACGGTTAAAACCCCGGGCCTCTTTGACCCGTATGGAGCTGGCCCATGTGCAATGCTGAGGTGCACAAGGAGTGCTGTGCCACGCAGGGTGTCCCTGTGTAGGGGAGCCCCACGTGCAAGGAGTGTGCCCCATAAGGAGAGCCGCCCAGCGCCAAAGAAAGTGCAGCCTAAGAATGGTGCCGCCCACATGGAGAAATGACACAACAAGATGACGCAGTAAAAAGAAACACAGATTCCCGTGCCACTGACAACAAGAGAAGCAGACAAAGAAACAAGACACAGCAAATAGACACAAAAGAACAGACAACTGGGGTAGGGGGGGAAGGGAGAGAAATAAGTAAATAAATAAATCTTTTTAAAAAATTATTTTCACCTGCTGTTTTATACAATTTGCAAGAGTTTGTTGAAAATTTTTGCATCTTTGTTCATTAGAGAGATTGGTCCATAATTTTGTTTTCTTGTAGTATCTTTATCTGGCTTGATATCAGGATGATGTCAGCTTCATAAAATATGTTTGGTAAGCTTATCTCTTTTCACAGTTTTTGGAAGAGTTTAAATAGGATTGGTGCTAATTCTTCTTGAAGTGTTTGGTAGAATTCACCTGTGAAGCAATCTGGTCATGGTCTTTTCTTTGTTGGAAGATTTTTTGAGTACTGATTCTTTCTCTTTAACTGTGTTTGGTTTGTTGAATTCCTGTATTTCTTGTAGAGAAAATGTAGGTTGTTCATGCATTTCTAGGAACTTGATCATTTCATCTATGTTGTCTACAGTTTCTCATAATATTTTCTTCGATCATTTTAAATTAACTTTTTACTTTTAAAGAAGCTTTAGATAACATAAATGTTACATAAAAAATATAAGGGATTCCTATATGCCCCATTCCCTCAACCTCCCACACTTTCCCACATCAACAGTATCCCTCATTAGTGTGGTAAATTTTATTACAATTTATGAACATATATTGAGCATTGCTACTAAACATGGACATTATAGTTTACATTATAGTTTTTATTTCTGAGGGATTAGTCTTAATGTCCCACTTTTTGTTCCTGATTTTATTTATTTGCATCTTCTATCTTCTTTTCTTTCTTAGTCTTGTTAAGGTTAGTTTGTCAATTTTATAGATTTTTCCAAAGAACCAGTTTTTTGTTTTGTTGATGTCTCTATTTTTGTGTGTGACAAATTTCATTTATTTCTGCTCTCATCTTTGTTTTTTCTTAATTTTTTATTGCTTTGGGATTGGCTTACTGTTCTTTTTTCTAGTTTCTCCAGTTGTTCAGTTAGATCTTTGAATTTAGCTATCTCTTCTTTTTAGCATAGGCATTTAAACTATAAATTTCTGTCTCAGCACTGCCTTTGCTGTATCCCATAATTTTTGATAAGTTGTGTTTCCATTTTTGTTCATCTCAAGATATCTACTAATTTCTCTTGCAATTTCTTCTTTGAACCACTGATTATTTAGGAGTGTGTTGTTTAGACTCTGTATATTTGTGAGTTTCCCCTTTCTTGTATTATAGATTTCCGGCTTCATTTCATTGTGATCAGAGAAGGTACTTTGTGTAATTTCAATCTTCTTAAATTTATTGAGAGTTGTGTTGTGACCCAATATATGTTCTATCCTTAAGAAAGATCCATGAGTACTTGTGAATAATGTATAACCTGCTGATTTAGGGTGTTATCTTCTGTATATGTCTCCCAGGTCCAGCTTATTTATCATATTGTTCAAGTTCTCTGTTTCCTTGTTGATCTTCTGTCTAGTTGTTTTATCTATTGATGTGAGTGGTTTGTTGAAGTCTCCAACTATTATTGTAAAGATGTCTATTTCTCCTTTCAGTTTTGGCAGATTTTGCCTCATGAATTTTGGGGCATGCTGGTTAGGTGCATAGATATTTATGACCATTACTCCTTCCTGGTGGATTGTCCCTTTTATTAATATAAACTGGCCTTTTGCACCACTTAGCATTTTTTTATTTTGCATTTAAAGTCTGTTTTGTATGACACCAATATAGCTAGCCCTGATTTCTTTTGGCAACTATTTGCATGAGATATCTTTTTCCAACCTTTCACTTTCAGTTTCTTTGCCTCTTTGAATCTAAGGAAAGTCTCATCCAGACAGCATTTGGATGGCTCATGCTTTCTTATCAATTCTGTCAGCCTATGTCCTTTGGTTGGAGAGTTTAATCCATTAACATTCAATGTTATTTCTGTAATGACATTACTTCAACATTTCATTCTTTGACTTTCATATGTCATATATTATTTTTGCCCTTTTTACCTTTTTGGCTACCTTTATGATAGTCTTAACTTCTACATTCTTTTTCAAGCCTCTTTCTCTTGTCTTTTCTTTTCTAGCTGCAGAACTCCCTTTAATGTTTCCTGTAGAACCGGATTCTTGTTTATGAACTCTCTTAGTTTCTGTTTATCTGTGAATATTTAAAGGTCACTGTCATATTTGAAGTTCATTTATGCCAGAGAAGGAATTCTTGGCTGGCAGTTTTCTCTTTCAGTACCTTAATTATATCATAGCACTCTCTTCTCACCTCCATGTTTCTGAAGAGAAATCTGCACTAAGTCTTATTGGTAGTGCATTGTACGTGATGTTTCACTTTTCCTTGCTGATTTTAGAATTCTTTCTTTAACTTTAGCATTTGGCATTCTGCACATTATCTGTCTTGATTTAAGTCTATTTGGGTTTATTCTAATTGGAGTACAGTGTGCCTCCTGGATGTGTATATTCATGTTTTTCATGAGAATTGGGAAATTTTGGGCCATTATTTCATCAAATACTCTTTCTGCCTCTTTTCCCTTCCTGGCATATATGTTCGTTCTCCATTATTTCCATTATTTTCTCTCTGTGTTCTTCCATCTTCATTTTTATTTCTTTCCTCTATGTTTCTGATTCTTTCTTCCATGCTTTCAAATCTGTTTTTGTTCATCTATTGTATTTTTAATCTCACTTATTGTGTCTTTCTTTCCCATAAGCTCTGTTATTTTTATATCCAAGGTTTCAAGTTTCTCTTTGTGTTCACTCAGTGTCTTCTTAATGTTGTTTATTTCTTTTGCCATGTTGTCCTTCAATTCCTTGATTTGATTTAGGGGAATTTTTGAACCTCGTTGATTAGCTGTTTCAAGTCCTTTGTCTCATCTGGAGTTTTGATTTGTTCCTTTGCCTGAGTCTGGTCTTCCTTTTTCTTTTTATGGCTTATAATTTTTGCTGATGTCTAGGCATCTGATTCTTTTTTTTTGTCTTTATTTTTTTTTTAATGCTACATGCAAAAAATATGAGGTCTCCATATACCACCCACACCATAGGCATCTGATTCTGATACTGAGGTTACTCTGTTCAGTTTCTCTCACCTGGGGATTTAGTGTTAAGTAGCTTTGTGCTATCACTGTTCTTTGACTCTTGGTTCAACTTGTTCTAGATATTTAGGATTGCCTCTGTTTGCTCAATCCAGAACTGAGGACCCAGGAATGGGTGCAGGCCAGTTTCAAATGGCCTTGAAGCGGGTGGCAGTAAGATACCTGCTTACCTCTTCTATTTATTTATTATTATTTTTCCTTTTTTTGCATTTTTCTGGTCTGGCTAGAAGATGGTGTACTTGGCAGCAATCTTAGCTCAGACCCCAGGTGCTAGCGGGAATGCATTCAGAGTAACTTCTCAGGCAGGTGGGCAGTGCAGAGCAATATACTCAGGGCTAGTTAAGTCTCCCAAACAAACTTTTTCAGAGGCTCTTCTCCACTTTTGGCTGACCAAATCCTCCCTCCCTCTGCCTCCTCAGCAACCAGCCCAGGGCAGTAATGAGGTGTTTGAGAATGTAAAGTATCTTTAGCTCCCTGCAGGCTCTTGGGACAAACAATGTTGCTTCCCCAACCAGCCTGGAAATATGTAAACCTTCCAATACAGAAGACCAAATTCACTGGCCAAAATCTGAATTTGCTGTAGGCTTGGGGAAGAGGACCCCTGAAACCCCTTCAGTCTGCAGCCAATGCAGTCCACAGCCACTGCAGCCCACAGACTACTATTTGCTCCATATGTGGGTAGATTGGTGCCTGCTGCTGTTTTTGAGGATCTACTCATGGGATTTTTCAGTCATCTGACTCCTTTCCTTCCCCCTCTCTCTTGTAGGTGCTGCCTCACCTTCCTCTGGTATCCTATGTCCCAGAACAGCCCTCCAGCCAATCTGTGACTATCCTCTAGCTATTTTTCCTGGAAGCTAAGTGATTCCTCTGCCTCTCTAATCTTTTCTACCTTCCCAGAATTTGGATTTTCCATTAACACTTTTAGTTAACTCTACTGAAGTTCTTCACTTCTTCACACTACTTCAGGCCACTCTGTCATGTACTTCCCTATCAGCCTGAAGAATTCCATTTATTAATTCTTGTAGGACAGTCCTTTTATTGATGAACTCTCTCAATTTCTGTTTATCTGTGAATATTTTAATCTCATTTAAAAATATTTTTATTAGAGGGGCTGGGAATAGTTAATCTCTCTCATTTCTAAAAATATACTTTTTATTAGAGAGGTTGTGAACTTACAGAACAGTCATGCACATGTGTGAAATTCCTATACAATACCCCTTCACCAACACACCACATTGTTGTAGAACATTTGCTACAGATCATGAGATAACACCATCAAACTACTACCAACAACCATGATCCACAGCATATGTTTGGTATATCCCTTCCTCTCCCTCATTTTTGAAGTACAGTTTTGCCAGATAAAGAATTTTAGGCTGGGAGTTTTCTCTTTCAGGAGCTTCAATGTATCATACAACTGCCTTCTCTATTCCATGTTTTCTGATGGGAAATCAGCACTTAATCTTATTGAGGATTCCTTGTACGTGATGAATTGCTTTTCTTTTGCTCTTGTTCAAATTTCTCTTTATGTTTGGAATTTGACATTCTGATTAGTATGTCTCTTGGAATAGGTCTATTAGGGTTTATTCTGTTTGGAGCATGTTGCACTTCTTCAACAAGTATAGTTACATCTTTCACAAGATTTGGGAAATTTTCAGCAATTATTTCCTCAAATATTCTTTCTGACTCTTTTCCCTTTTCTTTTTTATTCTTCTTAATTTTTTAAAATCTCACATTAAAAAAATATGAGGTCCCCATATACCCCCCACCCCCTTCACCCCACTCCTCCCAAATCAACAACCTCTTTCATCATCATGGCACATTCATTGCATTTGGTGAATACATTTTGGAGCACTGTTGCACCACATGGATAGTGGTTTACATTGTAGTTTACACTCTCCCCAAGTTCACCCAGTGGGCCATGGCAGGACATACAATGTCCAGCATCTGTCCCTGCAGTACCACCCAGAACAACTCCAAGTCCTGAAAATGCCCCACATCATATCTCTTCTTCCCTCTCCCTACCCTTAGCAGCTACTGTGGCCATTTTCTCCACGTCAATGCTACAATTTCTTCCATTACTAATCTTCTCCTTCTGGAACAGCCAAGATGCATGTGTTTGTATGCTTCATGCTGTCAGTCAAGTCACTGAAGTACTGCTCAATCTTTTCTATTCTTTTCTCAATATGTTGTTCTGACTGTATGATTTTGATTGTCCTATCTTCTAATTTCCTGATTCTTTCTTCTGCCTGTCCAAATCTACTGTTGTATGCCTCTCATAGCAGTTTGATATGGTTCATGAATTCCAAAAATAGATATTGGATTATATTTGTAAACTGGTCTGTACCTGGTTTTGATTAAATTATGATTAGGGCTTTGATTGGGCCATGTCAGTATGGTGTTGGGTCCCCGCCCCTTGGTGGGTGGGTACTCACAGATAAAGGACATGGCAAAGGACAGAGTTGGAGTTTTGCTGTTGGAGATTTGATGCTGGAGTCTTCAGCTGGAGCCCTGGGAAGTAAGCACACAGAAGAGCTTGGTGGTGAGGAAAGAACGAAGGCCCTGTGAAGAGAAACAAGTCATTTGCCTAATAGTTTATAGCTGGCCTTGTGAAGAGATGCAAAGCCTAGAAAACCTCATCATCTACAGCTGGCCTTGTGGAGAAAACAGAGGAGCTGAGGCCACAGAGAAATGAACCCAGGGAAGAGAGGAAACAAGGAAGCCTGGAACCCTGGCAGACGTTGGCAACCATCTTACTCCAACACATGGCGAAAGACTTTGGTGAGGGAAGCAACTTATGCTTTATGGCCTGGTAACTGCAAAGTTCTACCCCAAATAAATACCCTTTATATAAATCAACCAATTTCTGGATTTTGCGTCAGCACCTCTGGCTGACTAATACACATCTACCATATTTTTATTTTCCATTATTGTGCCTTTCATCCCCATAATTTCTGTTATTCTTTTTAAGTTTTACAATTCTTCTTTAATCTCACACATTGCCTCTTTAATACTCCTTAGCTCTATATCAATCTTTAGTTCATTTCTGTTCACATTTTCCTTCACCTCCTTGAATTGATTTAGGAGATTTGTTTGAAATTCTTTGATTAGTTGTTCCAAAGTCAGCATCTCTTTTGAAATTTTAATTTGTTCCCTTAATTGAGCCGTATCTTCCTTTTTCTTAGTATGGCTTGTAATGTTTTGTTTATGTCTGGGCATCTGTTTATTTTGATGTGCTAGCTCTGAAGATTAATTTCTCCCTCTTGCCTAGGATTTTATTGTTGATTGACTTTCTATTAAGGCTCTTCTTTGATGCTTCATCCAACTTATTTTGGGTTCTTAGAATAGCAGACTTTTAACTATTCAGCTTTTCTGAGGTCTGCTACACTTGATTCTAGCCTAAGATATGCAGTGCAATTTTTAAGATTATCCATTTTGTTTGCAATGGTTTCACCCTCAGGAAAAAAACTTTCTTTCCTCTGTTGCTTCTTGAGGAATATTGATATGTTTTGTTTGTTTTTGTGCAGCATTTTCTTCCCACTTTCTATGATTGGTTTAATTTTTCTTCCTCACTCAGTACTCCCTTTTCATTACACTTTTCTCTTCTGGAAACTGTATTGTCTTATAGCAGTTCAACCCCCACCCCTCCTTTTGTCTCTGTGAGACTTTTCTGCTTATTTTACATATCTTTATTACCTACTCACACCGTGGACTATCAGTACTATCTTGATTATTGGAAATAGAGTAACTAATGCCTTTGAATCTAATTATAGTAGAGTCAATTCCAGAAAACCCAGAAGAAATACAGAAATCCTGTCCTTAAGATTCTGTTTCTCAAGAACCACTCCTGGTAACAAAGCTGTATTAGTTGATTGTGGGTCTGTGATGTTAATCTTCTACCTAATTTTGGTGTTTTCTTTTCTTTTCTTTTCTTTTTTCATTCAGCATTTATGGAGTCCTTCTCCAGTCTCTATCATACTTCAGTGTTCTGAGCAAGAGAAATTTTCTTTTTATTAGTTGATCCTGTGCTGTGGCATTCTTAAATAGCATTTGTCTCAATGGTGAAAGGGATCCCTCTTTCCCCAGCCAGGGACATGCTGGGGCTGGCTAGTAATGACTAGCAAGACCTCATTGGTATATTTGTAGGGATCTTTTAAGCTGGGAAAAATAATTTTAGTAGCTTGAAATTGACCTTGATGAAAGTATTTACACAACAGAAGTTGGAAAGTGCTACAAATCATGCACTTATTTTTCTTTTGAGAGCCAGTTATTAAACTTTTATCAGCACAACACAGACCCACTTTAGAAGAGGCCACCATGCACTTGACAGCAAGGCTGAGGGCCCCAGTGCACTAGAAGCAGTGGCCTGTGGAGGGTACAGATGTGCCATGGAACAGCTAAACAGTGACAAACCTATGATGGCCAGAGGAGCAGAAATGGCAGCATAATACCCAGCAGAATAGAGCTGCAGTCAGGTGAAAACATGATTTGTTACCTTCTTAGTCCTACTGGTAGAAGGAGTAATGAATGTTTTGCAGGAGCTTGGGAAATTAAATCAGATTGGGGAGGGGTGGGAGGTATAGGCAGAAACAAATGAAAACTAGGTTATATTATTAATGTAACACAAGGTTTAAGAAACAAATCTAAAACTTGGAAATAAAGTAAAGAGATATAACACATCCTTTCAATGTCATATCTGAAAAAGTTCACTAAGGATTGTTTAATTATCTAAGGAATATATCTTTGTTTGACTTTGCTATTTACCACTAATTAAGGGCTCAGACTCTGTGACATTACATGTTAACTTGCAGATATTTCCCAGTAAAGAAGCAAATAATTTCTAGCCAGTTGAGAAAGAACCTCAAAGGTTATGGTTTTTTATCATCTTGCAAGACATAAATAACTTTTGTATCTCATAGCAAATTATTTAAATATCCTCCTAAAAGGTTGATAAATATTCAGTCCCTCAAAATGCTCCTTCAACCAACTTTACCATATTACTGATATCCTTATTAATGAATTAATAGAATTTCAACATGTGTTCTTTCTATATGTGTATGACAGTCATGTTTTAAATTTGAAAATGACTATCAGTGTAATTAAGCTTTGGTAGAGCAAAAGGAATTCTTCTCAGCTGACTCTAGATGTAAATATAATTTGAGGCCTTGTCATGGACAGCCATAGTGGACACAGTGACAAACTGATACAATTTCTGCTCTTTATAATCCAACATTGGAGTGCAACTCCTGCAAGAATATAGAAAACATCAGCTGAGATTTGTGGGATTATAAAGATGCCATAAATTATTAAGCCCTATAGACAGAATCTCTTTTGCCAAACACAGGTATTGATGTATTTAGCATCATAAAGCTTAAATCTGTAGAGAGAAAAAAGATTCATTTTTTTTTTTTATTGTCTAAGCTATCAGTTACTTTGTTCCTGGAAATGTCTTAAGTGACAGTTTCTCACATAACCTCTAAAACCAATCACTCTTCAGAAACATGATTTACTTGACTAGAGAAGTCCTAGGAAAGATCTCCATTGTTCTTTTACTTTTTAACCAGTAGTACCCTAGAAGCCACCATGAGTGCACAAATTGCATCTATAACTCTGCTGTAATGTTTGTGATGCTCAGAAATGGCAGACAACAGAGAAGCAAAGCTGGTGACAATTCTGTCTCCATTCTGCCACTTTTTCTGCAGGCTGTTGAAGAGGAATATGGCTTTCACTGTAATCTTCTAAAACCTCCCCTTGTACATGAGTGCTTAACTCTTCCGTTCAGTGTTTTGCTTCTTCACAAACATCCTGAGGAGTGACAAATAGTGACAGCATCCCTGAAAACAACCCATTCAAACCTGGGTGAGAATGAGTTCTAGCTCACATGCTTCTGAGATCCCACTTAATACAAAGTATAATATTTTGTGTTGAGTGCTGACAAGAAGCTTGCTTTGTAGAAGGCTTCAAAAATAACCTAGTTCTCATGGAAAGGCTTGAACACTGAGGGAATCTGTCAGTTCAGTTCCCTGCAAAATCCACTTCACACAGAAAGCTCATTTAGTCTCCTTTGTGCAAGAAGCTTGGACTTTCTTTTACAATTTCTTAACAAAAACTTTAAAACCAAACCCCTATATGAAAGGATATGTTGAGATTTGTAATTGATCAGAGCCCAGGAATAGACTTGAGTTATAGTTTGACTAGGACAGGGTCATAATTAACACTAATGTCACAAAGTTCCTCTGAAGGTGACCCAGTATTTTAGTTTGATAAGCTGCCAAAAGCAGATACCTTAAAATGGGCTGGCTTTTAACAGTGAGAATTTATTAGTTTACAAGCTTACAGTTTCGAGGCTGAGAAAAATTTCCAAATCAAGGTATTATCAGGTAATGGTTTCTCCCTGAAGACTGGCTACCAACAGTCCTGAAATCCTTTGTCTCATGGCAAGGCATTTGGCAGCATCTGCTGGTCTCTCCCTTCTCTTCCAGGTTTCACTCCTTTCAGGTTCCTGCTTCTATAGCTTTCTATCTTATTCTCTGTATTCTTTCCATTTATAAAGTACTCTAATAAGAAGAGTAAGACCCACCCTGGGCCACACTTTAACTGAAGTAATCTATTCAAAATGTCCTACTTAAAATAGGTTTACACCCATGGGAATGGGTTTGCTTTGAGGAAATGATTTTGTGGGATACATACAATTTTAAACCACCACACTCCACAGTATGGACCCCAAAATGTATTCTTTCCATATTCAAAATATATTCATTTCATCCCAATTTCCCAAAAATCTGAAATCATTTCATTAAAAAGTCTCATCAAAATCATTTAAAGGTATGGTCTGTCCTGAGGCAAGATTCCCCTAAGTCTGTAGACCTGTGAAACCTAGAGAGCAAGTGTTATGCTTCTAATACACAATGGAGGGACAGTCATAGGACAAGCATTCCCATTTCCATAGGGAGAAATTGGAAGGAAAACAGGGGTCAAGGGTCCCAAACAATTCCAAAACCCATCAGGGCATATTCCATTACATTCTAGGTCTCAGAGTTATTTATGGAATGATGGTTTGTTCTCCAGGTTTGAAGGAGTGGGAGCCCCACACTTTCCAAGGGATTGTGAAGTTGCCATACTCTCCCTAAATACCAGGGTAAGGCTCCAATACCTTCAAGGATTGGGATGATGGCCTGACTCTTGGCTCCACCCTTGTCAAGCATCAGAGTGGTGGCAAGGTTCTCCACAATCCCCAAGGCATCTGAGAAAACTGGGGTGGTGTGATGGTTAGACTAATTTGTTAATTCTGTCAGGTAATTGTGCCCACTTTTTTGGTAAAGGAGGAACTGAGCTAATTGTAATACACAGGGATTTCCTGGACTTTAATCAACAGTGAGTTGAATGTATAGATGACTTGTTACATCTGCATTCAACTCAGGAGATTGCCCTCAGCAATGAGTGACATCTCATCCAATCACTTGAAGGCCTTAAAAGGAGAAGTGATTTCAGAATTCAGAGAGAAATTCCCATCTCTACCTCAGATAGTGAGCATCTCCTTGGGAACTCAACAAGGACCTTCATCAGAGTCCCTGGCTTGGAGCCCTCCCTATAGAATTTCAACTTATGATCCTCAAGTCCGAGTAGAAGTTTATGGAGGTCAGGTGATAGATGGAGATTTAGTTCAAGTCCATCTCACAGTGGGTCCATTGGGTTCCCAGACCCATTCCCTGATTATCTCCCCAGTTTCATAATGCATAATTAGAATAGACATACTCAGCAATTGGCAGAATCCCCACCTTAGATCCCTGACTTGTGGAGTGAATGCTATTATGGTAGGAAAGGTCACATAGAAGCCACTAGAACTGCCCCTACTCAGCAAAATATTAAATCAAAAGCAATACCAAATTCCTGGAGGAATTGCAGAGATCAGTGCCACCATCAAGAATTGGATGGATGCATGGACAGTGATTCCCATCACATCCCCATTCAATTGTCCTATTTGGCCTGTGCAGAAAACAGATGGATCTTGGAGGATAATGGATTACAGTAATCTTAACCAGGTGTTACTTCAGTTGGAGCTCTTGTTCCAGATGTGGTATCATTGTCCGAGCAAATCAACACATCCCCTGGTACCTGGCATGCAGCAACTGATCTAGTTGTTCAATTTCCATTAGTAAGGACCACCAGAAGCAGTTTACTTTCAGCTGGCAAGGCCAGCAATGTAACTTCATTGTCTTACCTCAACAGTATATCAACTCCCCAACTCTAAGTCATAATATTTTCTGCAGGGAACTTGATCATCTCTTCTTCCCATAAGACATCACTCTGGTCCATTATATTGATGATATCATGCTGATTGGACCTAGTGACTAAGAAAAAACAAAGACTCTAGACTTACTGGTAAGGCATTTGTGTAAGAGAAGATGGGAGATAAATTCAACAAAAATATAGGGGCCTTCCACCTCAGTGAAATTTCTAGGTGTCCTGTGGTGTGGGGCATGTCGAGATATCCCTTCTAAAGTGAAGGATAAGCTGTTGTGTCTGGCCGCTTTTATGACCAAGAAAGAGGCACAAAATTTAGTTGACTTCCTAGGATTTTTGTAGACAACATATTCCTCATTTGGGTGTGCTACTCTGGTCCATTTACCCAGTGACCAGAAAAGCTGCTAGTTTTGAGTGGAACAAGAGGAGGCTGTGTGACAGGTCCAGGCTGCCCTGCAAGCTGCACTGCCTCTTGGGCCATATGCTCCAGCAGATCCAATGGTGCTGTAAGTGTCAATGGCAAATAGAGATGCCACTTGGAGCCTTTGGCAGGGCCCTATAGCAGACTCCATTACTGCACATCAACTAGGTGGCAATTCCTTGCAGGGCTGTGACAGTGTTTTTCAGGTGGCTGTGTATGCTCTAAATCAGTGTCCTCACAATGGTGCTGTTCCTCCCATAGCCAGGATTCATGGATCCATAAGCCCAGTGTCCATGGTGGTAGGGATGAAGTTTATGCATGTTCAGCAATATGGACCATCCCTCACCAAGGTGAATTGGCTACGGCCACTGTTGAGTGCCAAATCTGCCAGCAGCAGAGACCCACACTCAGCCCCTGATATGGCACCATTCCCCAAGGTGATCAGCCTGCTCCCTGGTGGCAGGTTTATTACATTGGACCATTCCATCATGGAAGGGGCAGCAATTTATTCTAACTGGGATAGAAACATACTTTGGATATGGATTTGCCTTCCCTGCATGCAATGTTTCTTCAAAAACTACCATCCATGGACTTACCGAATGTCTTATCCACCACCATGGTATTCCACACAACATTGTTTCTGATCAAGGAATGTACTTCACACAGGAATGATGTACAGGAATGGTTATATGCCCATGGAATTTACTGGTCTTACCCTGTTCCCCATTATGCTGAAACTGCTGGATGATAGAATGGTGGAATTGCCTTTTGAAGACTCAATTACAATGCCAGCTAGGTGGCAATACCATGCAGGGCTGGAGCAATATTCTCCAGGAGGTTGTATATGCTCTAAATCAGTGTCTTCACTAAGGTACTTTTCCCCATAACCAGGGTTCATGGGTCCAGGAGTTAAGGGATGGAAATGGGAGTGGCACCACTCACTATTACCCCTAGTCATCCACTAAGAAAATTTTTTCCTTCTCTTCCTGTAACCATAAGCTCTGCTGATCTTCAGGTCTTAGTTCCAAAAGGAGGAGTGCTTCTACCAGGGAACAGAATGATTCCATTGAACTGGAAGTTAAGACTGCCACCTGGCCACTTTGGGCTCCTCTTACCTCTAAATCAACAGGGAAAGAAGGGAATTACTGTAATGTCTGGGGTGATAGATCCTGACTATCAAGAGGATATAGAACTGCACCTAAGCAGTGGAGGTAAAGAAGAGTTTGCTTGGAATACAGGGGATCTCCTTGGGTGTCTCTTAGTTCTACCATGCCCTGTGATTAAAGTCAATGGAAAATTTTAACATCCCAATCCAGGCAGGACTAACAATGGCTCAGAATCTTCAGGAATGAAGATTTGGGTCACCCCATCAGGGAATGAACTATTGTCAGCTGAGATGCTTGCTGAGGATAACCGGATCATGAAATGGGTAGTGGAAGTAGGTAGTGATGAATATGAACTACGGCCATGTGACCAGTTTGAGAAACAAGGGCTGTAATGGTCATGAACATTTCTTCCTTGTTTTGTTATGAGAATATTTGTACAAGTTCATAAAATGAATATCTTTGTTTTCTTCTGTATCCTTTCCCCTTATCCTATTACGTAAGCTATAATCATTCCATGTCCTAGTATTTAAGGATGTGAAGTTTAATAGTGATTATTACCCAAGGACTGCCCCTATTCTGGAGGGATTTAGTGTGTTTCCAGTTGTACTCAGGACCGCTAAGTATTGTTAGGTGGAAAAATATATATGTATATTTATGTATGTTATTATTTCTATTTAGAGACTGTGATGATTAGGCTATTGTGTCAACTTGGCCAGGTAATTGTGCCCAGTTGTTTGGTCAAGCAAGCACTGGGCTAACTGCAATATAAGGGCATTTAGGGACTTTAGTCACCATTGACTTTACTGCAGTGGCAAATCATAGATAGCTGATTATAATTATATCAGTCAGGGAGATAGCTATCAGCAATTAATGACCCTTAAACCTATCAGTTGAATGCCTTAAAAGGGAAAGTGATTCCAGCATTGAGAGAGAATTTCCCAGCTTGTATTGGACAGCCAACATGTCCCAGAACTTATCAAGAACCTTCACTGGACTTTCATTGCACCATCTGGCTGCAGCCTGCCCGCAGAACCTGGACTTGTGCATCCCTGTGGCTGTGTGAGAGACTCTTATAGAATCGCATACTATTGACAGATATCTCTCGCTGATTATGTTTCTCTAGAGAATGCTGACTAATACAGAGACTACATATGGTTTAATGTCACGTGTATGACTGCCAAGTTGACAAGGTGACTGTGATGGTTAGGGTAATGTGTCAACTTGGCCAGATAAAGATGCCCAGTTGTTTGTTCAAGTAAGTACTGTGCTATTTGTAATATAAGAGCATTTCATAGACTTTAATTATCTGTGAGTTGATTACATAGATGGCTAGTTACATCTACAATCAACTGAGGAGATTGCCCTCAGCAATGAAAGACATCTCATCCAATCAGTTGAAGGTCTTAAAAGGGGAAGTGATTTCAGTACTCAGAAATAGAATCCCCACCTCTACTTCATATAATCAGTGTCTCCTCAGGAATTCAATGAAGGCCTTCTTCTGAGTCTCTGACATGCAACCTCACCTACAGCATTTGGACTTGTGCATCCCCATGGTCGTGTGAGACAATTTTATAAAATTGCATACTATTTACATATACCTCCTGTCAGTTCTGTTTCCCTAGAGAACCTTGACTAATACATTCTCCAAAGGAGTCAGATTGGGAGATTGGATAAAAAGGCAGGATTTAACTATATGCAAATGGTAACTAAAAGAAAGCTGGAGTGGCTATACTAATATTGGGCAAAATAGACTTTGAGTCAAAGCTCTTCCAAGAAACAAAGACGAATACTATATATTAATAAAATATTTAATCTGCCAAGAAGAAATAACTTAAACCTTTATGCCCCTAACCATAGTGTTACAAATACATGAAGCAAACACTGGCAAAACTGAAAGGAGAATTAGACACCTCTACAATAATAGTTGGAGGCTTTAAAACATCAAGCTCATCAATAGATAAAACATCTATCTATTAGGTAGAAGATCAAGAAGAAAACAGGGAAATTAATAATATGATAAAAGATGTATATACACACACACACACACACAGAGAGAACATTGCACCACAAATAGAAAGATATACATTATTCTCAAGTGTACATGGGTCCTTCTGTAGGATATACAATATGTTGGGTCACAAAACAAGTCTCAATAAATTTTAAAATGTTGAAATTATACAAAGCATCTTCTCTGACCACACCACAACGGAATGATGCTGAAAATCAATACCAGGCAGTGAACTGGAAAACAGACAAATACATGGAAGGTGAATAACACACTCTTAAATAATCAATGGACCAAAGAAAAATTAAAAGGGAAGCCAATAAATGTCTTTAGACAAATGAAAACAAATACATAACATATTCAATAGTATGGGATGCAGGGAATAAAGTATATATAGAGAAATTTATAGCCTTAAATACTTACATTAAAAAAGAAAGGAAAAATGAAAACAAAAGCCACCCGAAAATCAAATACCTAACTGCACACCTGGAGGAACTAGAAAAAGCAAACTAAAACCAAAACAAGGAGCAGAAATGAAATAAAAAAAAGATGATAGAAAAACAAAAGAGAGCATTAACAAAACCAAAATTTGGATCTTTGTACAGGTCAATAAAATTGATATACATTTACCTACTGGAGACAATATGCAAATAAATAAAATCAGAAATGAGATTTCTGATCCCACAGAAATAAAGAGGGTCATAAGAAGACCCTATGAAAATTGTATGCCAGCAAGTAATAAAATTGAGATGAAATGTTCAAATTTTTAGAAACTCATGAACAACCTGCTCTGACCCTAGAAAATATAGAAGATCTCAAAAGACAAATTACAAGTAAAGAACTGAATCAGTCATTAAAACCTCTCAAACAAAGAAAAGCCCATGACAAGATGGCTTCAGAGGAGAATTCTACTAAATATTTGAAGAAAAATTAATACCAATACTGCTCAAACTCTTCCAAAAAGTTGAAGAGGAGGGAATACTACCTAATTCATCCTATGAGGGCATCATTACACTAATACCAAAGCCAGATAAAGATACACAAGAAAATTACAGAAAAATCTCTCTAGTGAGTAGACACAAAAATACCCAACACAATCCTTGCGAATCAAATTCAATAGCACATTAAAATAATTATATACCATGATCAAGCAGAATTTATCCTAGGTATTCAGGGGTGGTTCATCATAAGAAAATAAATTAATGTAATAAACCACATTAACAAAACGAAGGGGAAAATCTCATGATAATCTTGACTGACTCTGAAAAAGCATTTGACAAAATCTAGCATCCTTTCTTGATAAAAATCACTTAGAAAAATAGTAATAGAAGGAAACACCCTCACTAAGATAAAGGGCATATATGAAAAATCCACACCTAATTTCATACTCAATATTGAAAGACTGAAAGCTTTCCCTCTAAGACGTGGAACAAAACAAGGGTGCACACACTGTCACCACTCTTAATCAACATTGGACTGGAAGTTCTAGTTAGATCAGTTAGGCAAGAAATGAAATGCATCCGAATTAGAAAGGAAGAAGTGAAACTTCCACAATTGGCATATGGCATGATCCTAAATATATAGAAAGTCCTGAAAAATTGACATCAAATTTACTAGAGTTAATAAATTCAGGAATGTGGCAGGGTACAAGATCAGCATGCAAAAATCACAATGTTTCTGTACACTAGTAATGAGTAATCGGAGGAGGAAATCAAGAAAAAATTCCTTTCACAATAGCAACTATAAGAATCAAATATAAATAGGAATAAATTTAACTAAGGCTGTAAAGGACTCAAACATAAAAAACTAAACAACTTCACTGAAAGAAATCAAAGAAGATCCAAATAAATGGAAGGACATTCTATGCTCATTGATTAGAAGACTAAATACTGCTAAGATGTAAATTCTACCCAAAATGATTTTCAGATTCAATTCAATCCCAAATCCCAATCCTAACAGACTATTGTGCAGAATTGGAATAGCCAATTGTCAGATTTATTTGTAATGGTTAGGGACCCCAAATAGCCTTTATAACCTCAAACTATATTGAAAAAGAAGAGCAAGTTGGAGGACTATCACTCCCTAACTTTAAAACTTATTACAAAGCTGCAGTGGTCAAAACAGCAAACTATTGGCACAAGGATAGGTATATAGACCAATGAAATTGAATTGAGTGTTCAGAAATAGACCCTTACAGCTATTGATTTTTGACAGAGCAGCCAAATCCACTCAATTGGAAAAAATAGTCTCTTCAATGTATACATATGCAAAGGATAAAGGAGGACCTCTTTCTCACACCATATACAAAAAAATTAACCCAAAATGGATTATAGACCTAAATATAAGAACCAGTAATATAAAACTACTAGAAGAAAATGTAGGGAAGCATCTTCAGGATCTTGTGTTAGGCAATAGTTTTTAAGACTTTACACCTAAAACACATGCAAGAAAAGAAAAAAAAACACCACAATAAATCAGTCCTGATCAAAATTAAAATCAAAAGACTTTATCATGAAATTGAAAAGACATCCTGCTCAATGGGAGAAAATATTTGGGAGCTACATATCTGATTAAGGTTTAATATCCAGAATATATAAAACAATCCTACAACTCAACAATAAAAATACAAACAGCCAAATTAAATAATGAGCAAAACCTTGAACAAACATGCCTCCAAAAAGGATATACAAACAGCTAAAGAGTGCCTGAAAAATGCTTAACATCATTAACTATTAGGGAAGTGCACATCAAAATCATAATGAGATACCATTTCATACCCAGTAGAATGACTACTATTTTTTTTTTAAATCATGAAATTACAAACTCATAGAGACATAAAGCAATTAGAGGTTACCTGGGGCCAGGGGAAGGGGTGGAATGGGAAGCTATTACTTAATGGACACAGAGTCCCTGCTTGAGATGATAGAAAAGTTTGGGTAATGGATAGTGTTGATGATAGCACAGCATCGTGGATGTAATTAGTATTACTGAATTGCATCAATGAATGTTATTAAAATGAGAATCTTTGAGTTGTATATGTGTTACCACAATAAATAGTTTTTGTTACAAAATGGAAATTTTGGGAAAAAGAACACCACAGCAGTGCTCCTGAAACTGTTTCTCAGTGGTTTAGTGATACATCTCTCAGCATTTTTTTCTTACAGTTTTTCATGTTTGTCTCAATGCCCCAGCAAGAAAGCCTCCATTGGTATAGGGAAAAGACCATTCCAGGGAGATGCAAAGCAATCCTGTGGCTTGCTTGCCCAGCCTGACCACCACTGGGTTCACAACTGAATTTTAAGAGGAACATGGAAATCTATAGGGAAAAAAGTGCTTAGAGCTTTTATTACAGCTCTTGGAGCCACTATGTCTTGGGAACATTGCTGTAGAATCCTCAGTCAGAACTTGTTTGAAACTGGAATAAAGTATAGAAGTTGAAATGTGTAACCCAAATATAAATGTACTAAGTATTCTGTCTTAGATCTAAATGAGAATCATATATTTGGAAGTAGACTTAGGGGTCCCCCATTTGCCTGAGGGCTAAGAACCAGTCCCAAAATAAATGCTCTGCTATTATATCTAATATTTAAACTCTTGTCAGTATTTTACAACAGAATAAATGACAGAGATTTGCTAAATTTTGCTAAAATTTACCAACTTAAGAATTGCCTGTCAACCTTCATCTCCTCTAAACTGTTGCTCATCAGGATGTTGTTTCACTACATCATCTGGAACATTTCATTTTCTTGGACTTCCTGCTGATCATTTGGATGCTGTGACCAGAGCTACACATAGTGTATAGGTGTGGGCGCATTGTCTTTGGTACAAAGATAGGACTCATTTCTCATTTATGGAACATGCATTCCAGTATGTTGCTACTTTCTTTTGTCTGTCTGCAGGAGGATGCTTAAATTAATGTTTTCTGGGATTCAACCAGACATCTGCATGCTTTGGGATTTTTCTGTTTATTACACTCCTCACATGGACAAGGACCTAACCCCAGTCCCTGCTAACCTATTTACGTCCTTTGTCAAAAATACAAAGACATTCCTTCCTCTAAGTGGGCACAGTTCTGTGCTAGGGCACAACATTTGGTGAGCAGAACACAGGATAGATTTCAGCATTAATTCCTAGGATATCTCATTACTTTCACCTTCTTACCCAGAGCAATACTGATCATCCATCCCTGTACCTTTTTTCTGCTGACTCTAAACCAGAATTTTATCCTCTACAAGACTCCCCTCAGCAAGGACCTTTTATAGGTCCTATTTCAAAGGAGAGATGTTAGAAGGACAGTCCATTTTTTAGCACCTGAGAAATGCAGGAGGCTGGTAGTTAACCCCATGAGACAAAGATACCCACTCCCTGCCCCCATTCCAGAACTTCGTACCTAGCTAGTGGTCTTCAAACTATTTTTTTTTGCAAATCCTCCAAAAAATTTAAATAAAACTGAGTAGCCCTTAGTAAAATTTTAAGTTTATATGTAAAAGTTTTCTTCTTAAACCCAAATAGATGCAAAGGATATAATTTTTGGTGTTATAAATTTTAATATTTTAGAGGAAACTCTTATATCACCCTTTTAAATGTATCCAAAGGAATCTAAACATCATAGTGATTGCATACCAGCCATCATCCCTTTGAAATAATACATAAACAAGCTCTTTTAACAGACAGAAATTTTTACACCTTTTATTTTTTGAACTCCTATTTCCATTCTGCTTCTCTCACAGGATTTTATTCTAAAGTAATATATTTTTATGTTAGAAAGAATTTTTCTAACATAAAAATATATTAATAAAAAATTAATCACTGTATTATACTTCTCTATAACAAAAACTTATACAAATTGACATTTTTATTTAATTTCCTCTGACTAGAAGACTCTTAAGTGTTTAAAATGCCTTCTGTATCAAATCATTGGTACAGAAATTAGTTTTTCCCGTCTGATTTAAATAACATAAGTATATACAAATTTTGATAATCATTAAACATAAAAAGTAAAATATATTAAAAACACATTTCTTATTGGAGATATGCAACTGTGGATGAATATTTCATACTGATAGAATGAGACAGAGCTTAGCATCATTTTATTTTGATTTTTTAAAAAAGACATGAGTCATAAATGAAAGGATAGGGTTTATTATATCATTTTTACTCATTTGTTTGAACTCCTTCCAAGCCAAATACTACAAAATCACATGGAAATCTATTTTCAAAAATAATTTTAAATGAGTTATTAGCTGACCCTCAACTATTTAATAAAAGCTGGAACCACCTGACTTGCAAAAGTTTTGTGACCCAGTACTGAGAATCATTTACTTTTTTCAATACCAACCCCAATTATTTTAAATTGTGCCTTTGTTTGGCATGCTTGAAATGTTAACACTCACTCCAGGACAATGCACAAGAATAAGATTCGGGAAGGATAAGAAGTACCCTTGTATTAGTCATCCAAAAGGGATACTGATGCAAAGTACCAGCAATCTGTTGGCTTTTATAAAGGGTATTTATTTGAGGTAAAAGTTTACAGTTACAAGGCCCTAAAGAGTCCAACTCAAGGTTGATTTCTTATCCAAATCATGTGTTGAAGCAAGATGGTCAGCTATGTCTGCGAGGGTTCAGCCTTCCTCTTTTTCTTAAAGCTCTGTGGGCCCAGCTTCTACCAATCTCAGCTGTAGGCTGGAAGGCTTGTTTCTTTCAAGCTCAGCTGCTTTGTTCTCTTTACAAGGTCAGTTGTAAACTATCAGGTGAATGGTTCATCTCTATCCCCAAGCTGCAGGATCAAAGCTCTCTCCTCTGCTGTGTCTATGGAGTGCTCTTCTTCTGTGTTCTTGACTGAACGTCCATTTATATAACCCATCTATGGGGCAGGGACTCAACCCTGCATGCCCTAAGGATGTGGTCGAATTAAAGCCCTAATCTTGCTTTAATCAAGTAAACATAAAGCCATTGAATTTAAATCAGTCAAAGGGTATCATGCCCAGAGGAACAGACCACTTTACAAACATAATTAATATCTCTTTTTGGAATTAATAAATAATATCAAATTGCCACAATGCTTTTCTTGTACAAAGCAGGAGAGAGGCAACTGTGGAAGAAGTGAGAGAGGGAGCTAATGCCAATCATGGGGTTCACATTTGGGAAAACTGAGAATCTAGGCATTGTTCCTCTTAACATCCAACTGTGAGAGTACTGTTCGAATGTTAATTTCTTATTTTTGATAAATGTATCATTATTACATAAAACGTCAACATTAGGGGAAATTGGATGAAAGGTGTGTGGGAGCTCTGTACTACATTCACAACTTTTCTGTAAATTTAAAATTATTTCAAAATGAAAAAATTGAAAGTACAAAAAATAAAAATCCAGTTTCATCCATATACTTCTTTATGGTGGTTTGAGTTTTTTTGTGGGCCACAGAAAATCCTGTTCTTAAAGCTCATCCATTCCTGTGCATGTAAAACTATTGCAGATGGGACCTTTTGATTAGATTCAGTTAAGGGGACTGCCTTTCTTGTTTTTCTTTTTCTTTTCTCTTTTTTTTTTGTCTTTATTTATTTTTTTAATGTTACATTAAAAAATATGAGGTCCCCATATATCCCCCACCCCCTCACCCCACTCTTCCCTCCAAAACAACAGCCTCCTCAATCATCATGAGACATTCATTGCTTTTGGTGAATACATCTCTGAGCACTGCTGTACCTCATGGTCAATGGTCCACATCATAGCCCACACTCTCCCACAGTCCACCTAGGGGGCCATGGAAGGACACACAATGTCTGGTAACTGTCCCTGCAGCACCACCCAGGACAACTTCAAGTCCTGAAAATGCCCCCACATCACATCTCTTCCTCCCACTCCCTACCCCCAGCAGCCACCATGGTCACTTTCTCCACACCAATGCCACATTTTCTTCGATTACTAATCACAATAGATCATGTATAGAATATCAGTAAGTCCACTCTAATCCATACTCTATTCCTCCATCTTGTGGATCTTAGAATGGTTATGTCCACTCCACATCTATATCAAGAGGGGGCTTAGATTCCACATGGATGCTGGCTGCAATTCTCCTGCTTTCAGTTGTAGGCACTCTTGGCTCCCTGGAGTAGTGGTTGACCTTTACCTCCATGTTAGCTGAGTGGGGTAAGTCCAATAAACCAGAGGGTAGGAGTTGCAAGTCTGTTGAGGCTCAGGGCCTGGCTATCACATGGTCAGTCCAGGTATTCAGGTCCCCTGAGTATACACAAAACCCCAGCACCAACTACAGATCCGTTAAAGGTAACAGGGGAGGCTTGTGGACAAAGATCACATCTGTGTCCAGCTCCATCACACAGAAACACAAATTCCAAAGTAGGGTCAACTGACGTGACACTAAAATCCATCTGCCATGACCATAGAACCTGTGGGTCTCTGTAGCCCTCAGAAGAACCAATACCTGAGGCTGTATCTACTTTATCTGCCTCTGGGCCTCTGCTGAGGTGTGCATAAGGGCAACCTCTCTGCTAACCTCACAGCTCTTTTTGGAGACTCATAGCCGTATAAACTCATTTGTCCTTTCCATTTCCACCTTTTATTCAGTTCAAAAAGCATTTTTTTTAACTCCTGGTATTATATGTAGACTGAGATATTCTGCTGGTCTGAGTTGATCCTTTTATTCAAGGACATTTTCTAGTTACATCGTCAGCTGGTACTTGGTAGTAATACCTCGGTGCCAGGGAGACTCATCCCCGAGAGTCATGTCCCATGCTGGGGGAAAGGCAACACATTTACATGCTGAGTTTGGCTTTGAGACTGGCCACAGTTAAACAACATGGAGGCTCTCAGGAGGTAACTCTTAGGCACCCTGCAGCTCTAGACCTTGTTCTTATTTCAGGTGCACAGGCTCACAAGCATAGTCATTAGTATCAAGGGCTCATTGTTGGACCTTCTTTCTTTTTTGGTCTTTGCTGTTGCACTTGGGGGATTGTTGCTGTTCATTTAGGGACTGTGATAGAGCTCCCCTGGCTAGGAACTCAGCACTCCCTCAGTTGTTGTTTTTAATTGTAACCACTATGAAAATATCCAAACATTTTTATGTACCCTGGATATATGTCCTGGAGAACTCCCTGCCAACCATGTGTACCCTGTCAGTAACATCCCACACCAGTATTCCTCCCCTGCCATTGTTGAACCTCTCTGTGATCTAAAACTTCTTCAAAAATGAAGCCCAATATATTGCCAGGTTCCATTAATAGTAAAATGGAATATAGTGATGAGTTTAAAGGTTACATATAGAATACATATTAATTTAGAAAAATTAAGGTAAAAATAAATTGGGGTATCAAAAAATTCAAAAATGCAAAAGCTTTGTTTTTGATGTTTTGCCTTCCATCACTGCAATAAGTGTTGCCCTATATGCAAATTGGCAAGACAACTGCTTCCGTCTTTTTCAATGTCTATGTCCTTTTTTTCTTTTCTTTTTTTCCCTAATTATTAAGCTTATCTTCACAAAAGTTTTAGATCACAGTTATTCATATATACAATATATATTACTCCCACATATCCAACATAAAACCCTTTTCCCTTCCACAATAATAATCTTTTTACATGTTCATACTATATTTACTGAAACTGATGTACAGATATTGAGACAATAGCTTTCAAACAAGGTAACATGTGGGTTTAGATTGTGGTTTATATTTTAGACTATACAATTTTCTAAATTTTTAGTTATTTATGTTTTACATTATGATTTTAAATGTGGGGAAAAAAAACAGAAAAATGATTCAGATTCAGAGGGGAACCCAGAAGCTGAGATAGAAGGCCCCAAGAGCCAGAAGATTAAATCAATGGAACAGAGAAGCTGAAAGGAAGCCACTGAAGCCAGAAGCTGAGAGCAAGAGGCCTGGAGGAGAGGGGAGAGATGAGAGGATGCTACCATTTTCCTGATGGTCCACAGCTGCAGCTCATGGAGAAAGCATCTCTGATGATGCCTTGATTTGAACACTTTCACTGGTCCCTGCAGTTTAAGCTCACAAGTTCATAAATCCCCATTGTAGAAACCAATTTATTTCTGGTATATTTCTTTGGCAGCATTTAGCAAACCATCACTCTTGTAAAGACTTCAGGAGTCACAACGGTATGCCAGAATACCGTTGAAGAATATTGTACCATTTACCTAGGGTTGACAGATTTGGTAAATGAAATTCCAAGACATCCAGTTCAATTTGAATTTCAGATAAACAGATTTTTTAGTATAAATATGTTCCATAAAGTAAGTATGATATGCAACATTTGGAATCCACATATGCTAAAACATTATTTGGTGTTTTAACTGGTATTTAATTTTAATTTTAACTGGGTATCCTGTATTTTATTTGGCAACTCCTCTAGTGCAAATCACTCTTATAACTCTTGGAAGGTGATTTCTTCTCTGCCAGAAATAAGCCTTCCCCAAAGAGCAAGTTCATGTCTTACTCAACTTTGTTGTTTTTGTTTCCTCAGCATCTAACAAATCAGTAAGCACTCAAGGAACTCTTGTTGAATGTTTGAACAAATCAAGAGTTAGCATATAATAGGTGCCCCCTAAGTATTTATTGGATATAAAGCAACTGACCTGGTCTTGGCTTCTGAACAATGGATTTCTGTATTGCCCTTTCAATAACATTTGGTGCTCTCCATGTGAATATCTGTTCATATCCCTGCTGTAAGAAAGAAATCTGGAAGAAAATAAGGCTCACCCGATTGTGGAGAAGAAAAAAATTTATTCTCAATCTTGCAAGAAGGGGCGCACAACCAGAAAACGTGACTGGCACCCCGAACAAAGAAGAATGACACAATTTATACCCCTAATCCTAGCACACAAGCCCTTCCTCTGTTTCGCCATAGATTGGATACTTCAGAGTTACAACCTACTGAGAAGGTCTAAATTTCTCGCACAAAAGTTTGTGATTAACCGCTTCCCCCATCACATACCAACCATTTTAGTTTTTACCTGCTTCCCTTTGCCAAATAATGAATGGAATTTAATGCTGAATTGGTATTGACTTAGCTCTTTCTTGGGCATCATTTTTACTGCCTATAGGACTGGCTTAAGCTGGTTTCCTGTGTTCCTGTTTAACCACGGAGTGGGAGACTGAAGCAGTAGACTGTCAGATTACATTAATTAATATTTTCATTCTTTATGTGAAAACTAAACTAATCTTTGTTTCTTACACTACTACCCACCCAATGCCCTGGGCCTCTACAACTTTAATTGAGATAAATTCTCATGCCCAGATATTCACGTGTTTAATTCTAGAAACCTGAGCATAACAATCATTTCATTCAGTTTCCATGTTCCTACATTAGGAAGAATCTTCCAGGGGCTCCCCAGTACACTCTATATGCCTTATAATGGCTCACAAGGCTATACCCTTCTAGCCTGTGTAGCTGCATCATTTCTCCAGGAGCACTCTAGCTGCTGAAATTGAAAGTGGTTTGGAATGCCATGGCCTTCAGCCCATTTGGCATTTCCTGAAAGAGATAAAGTTTCTTATCAACTAATTTTTACTATGTGACTTTGACTATAGTAGACAGGACTAGGCATGTGTCCGCACTTACGTGTGTGTGTGGTCTGATACAATCTAGAGGCACTTTTCTCCTTCCCGCTTTTCCTATAACCTATCTCTCCCTTCCTCCATCTTGCTTTATCTGTTTCCTCTGTTCATTGTTCTTTGGTACTGTATTTCCTTGTAACAGAATGAAATGTAAGCCAGAGCCACAGGGGAATTGACCTTCTTGTGTTGTTCCCTACAGAGGATTTGCTGAACCAAGCACTTTTAAAGGAATGATTACCCAAAGGATACAGTAGGTCCTAAGAGAGGAAAATGACTGTTTTAGCAGAGATGATGGTTACAGCAGCTGGTATCATATGGTAGTGATACCCTGGGGACAGTGGCATGAGCACTGGTCATTGAGAATCTGTTTGGAAAAAATGGATAGGTGACCTTCTTTATACTGGGTCACGGTACTTCATTGTGCCCAGTGTCCCTGTGGGGTGATGGACTAAACATGGAGCTGGCAATAGCTCATACCTCCCTTCACCTTCATATTAACTTGCTTTCTCTGGGACTTAAAGTTTTATCAAGCTATTGAAAAACATTTCTTCTCCAGGGCTGCTTGTGGGTAGAGATCTGAGGAGGAAGGAAAAAACAATGTTATTGTTCCTAACACTGTTTCATTCTTGATGGTACCATGGATGATTACTCTTGGAAAACATTTACTGTAAAGTAGAACAAAGGAAATCTCAGAGACCTTATCTGTAATGAATAGGAAATGGTAGCAGTAAATAATGGTGTTCAAATGAAGGTTTCAGAATTGTTTGCCCCCTATCCTGTTCTTGCTAGAGATTTCTGATTTTCTTCTTTTATAAGAAGTTTTTGAGAGTTGAGAACTGGATGGCAGAATGCATGGCCTTTCAAAAGATAGAAAAAAATTACTAATTATGGTGGATTATAAGATGTGGTGACACAGAAAGCAAAGTTGGTCAGACAATTATTGAGTGTCTACTGGTGCCATGCAGTGTACTGAGGATATTGCAAGAGAGCAAGTGAGGTTACAATCAGTAGCAGATGCTATCTTTGCCCAGTTTCTGTGACTTGCCCTTACTTCTTTAGTACCCACAGTTCCCATGTTTGCCTTTATCAGGACTTCATTGTCTGTGGTCTTTCTCTGGCAGTCGGAGCCCCCTTGCCTTCTTGTAGTGCAAGGGAATGAACACTCCCTAGGTAGAGATCACACCATGACTGACAGAGAGTTGGTATATAAATTGCCCGTCTCCATAATCTTCTACGCTGACTCCCAGGGGTCCCCACTGAACTAAGCTGCAGTTGCCCACAGTAGTAGCTGGCTTGATAATGGGGCTCTTATTGGCTGTTTTATCTTTATGCCTCTCATCTCCACTCTACTATGAGTGTTTCCAGAGGTCAGCTCCAAATAAACTACTCTCCTTCAAATCTTTATCTCAGAGTCTGTTTCTGGGGAACTCGAGGTAAGAACCAGTCTGTTGGGGAAAATGGACATATTGACAAGTGTGAAGACTGCTATGAAGAGAAGTACAGTTCCCTCAAGCTACATTTAGTATGCTTAAGGTTCTGAGTGATATTTAGGGTCTTCTGTCCTGAAGAAGAGAAATAAGTAGAGTATTTATTTTGTTGCATGAAGTGCAGGGAAGAAGTTTAATTGCTTTAATGAAAAAGGAGAATGAGATTATGAATCCATCCATGAGTATGGTGCCTTTGTTCTTTAGGAAAGGTTGAAAATGCTTCCATCTTGTGCTGTGAATTTAGATAGGTGTGGTGGGTAGAGGGCTCTGCTGGGTATCAAGGAGAGGGGAAATGTAGGTCACATTTTCAAGACTTTTATGGTAGATTCAATAACCTTAAAACACATATTTGATAATTTGATATGTAAAGCTCTTTGTTAGCTTTTAAAAATGAAAGCAAAAGGATCAAAAGTAATAGAATTGTAGTTAAGAAAAATGATCTTCCAGGCAGTTACTGACCATTACAACATGATGGTGACTGGCTACCCAGACTCAGAGTTATTTATCACAGTTTAACAGTTGCAATTCTGACTGTGAATCTATGGGTATAAATTCATGCCCTGAAATCTCTTAAGCTTTCTTTCAAATACTGATTTTATTAGCATCCATAATTTGTCTCTTTTGGGTAGTTCAACATAAAGTGTACTGCACTACACAGTTTATCTTTAGCCAGAGCTCAGAAACTGTTACTAAAACAATGTAAAGGAAAACCTTTTCTTTTGGACATACTGGCTCAAAGCAATATCTTCTCTGGTAACCTGCTATCAACCTAGTGTGGAACACAGGAAACTGGAGAGTGCAAATGAAAAGTGGTATCTGATAAACCTTCTCTTTCCCAGTCCTCCCACCACCAACACTTTCAGCATATAGAACCTCTTTGCCTAGGGAAATAAAGGAAGGTGGAGCTAATAAGATCTTGGATTAAATCATACTAAAATTCTTGCTAAGAGGGACATGACTGCCAGTCCATTTAGCTGTTGTGGATTGGGGCTTCATTTCCTTCCTTCTCAGCTAAAGCAAAGTGTTGTCTGTGTGTTCTATCAGGGAGGGAAGGGCCTCAGGAGGAAAGATTAGGCTTCAACCTCTAATCAAATGCTTGCTAAGGCCCAGGACATAGATTCGGTCTACTACACTCAAAAGATCCCTCAGCTGTCATGTCTCCTTTTATACAAATAGGTGATATGTACAGAGAAATAATTCAATCATCAAACAAAAATAATATACTAGTATAACTTAGTTCATCATACTACCCTTAAAGAAGAAACTTTATACTTCCTAGTAACAGTATAAAGTTGTTCTTGCAAGGGGAATAATGGACATTTTGATGTGACAGATTCTGTATGATGGGGAACCCTGGCAAACAGAGCCTGCTGATTTCACAGAAAATAATTTGATTCCTTAAGTCGTTATTTAAAAAGCACATTGACTTTTTTCCTTTTTTAAAATGAGGATTCCACCTGCTGCATGGGGAGGTATAAAGGAAAGGTGCCAGGAAGTGAAAACCTGGTGAGAAAAATTAGAGATGGCTAAGTATTCATAAGAAGCCACATCTAACACAAGACATAAAGACCAGGATTGGAAAGGGGCCAGCCTGAGGAAAAGGAACCAGCTGTATTGCTTGCCAAGTCCAGTGGGTAGAGTGAGAGGAGGAGAAGCTGAAAAAGGGCAGTTGAGGAGGATAAAACTGAATGGAAAGGAGGCTATTAATTCAGAGTCTTTAAAAATAATATGTGCCTTTAAACTGCAGCTGTTATTTAAATTAAGGGAATCAAAGGGGGAGGGGAAACAAGATAGAAGAAGCACAAGTCAGTCTTCTTCTAGAAGGCTTACCAATAAAGAACACGCATTTTCTGGTATTTCCTCATCATGCTTTATTTTTTTACATCATAACTCACACTGGTCCACTGCATAACTCGCTCTGTTCCTTGTTCCTCTACGAAGACTTCTGGCAAACTAAGCTACACTGATGTATTATTGGGTATTGGACACTTATTGTGTCGCTCTGCACAGGTAACATATTTGTATTTAAAACAGAGTCCAAACTTGAGGAAATAATTCACCCTGAGAGAGGATTGAACTCAATTAGGCCAAACCCAAGTTCCTTCCTCATCTCTGCCTCCATTCCTGACACAGATTCATTAGTTGGGGGTTCAAAAAAAAGTATCCTCTCTCGATTTCTGTTGAACTGTTTGCCATATTGCTTAAATGAATGAAGTTTAAGATGTAAAATATTATTATAGAAAGGTGTTAGGAAATAACAAAGGCAAGGTACAAGAGAGAGTGGCAGAGATATGGGAGCTTATAAACAGCCTCACCCCACACCAGCCGCAAACTTAGTGAAGGCATTCTTAGAAACTGCAAGGTTTCATTCAAACTGTGTGAGGTTTGAATTAAACATCAACAGAATACTCAACCTGGAAGTGAGTCAATCAGAACTGGCCTCTTTCCAGAGTTTTCTAGAATACAAAGGATTGTCCTGGAACTTTTCTCTGCCTGTGACACCTCTATTGGCTGACCACCTAACTCATAATTTACTCTCTGGGCTATTAGACATGGGAAAAAGAAACATCAAATTCCACTCTATAATGAACATATTTATTTAAATCTGCTTTAAGATGGACCAGCATTTTCCAATAGAACTTTCTGCAATGATGGAATTGCTACACTGTCCTATATGGTAGTCACTGGCTACATTTGGCTACTGAACTCTTGAAATGTGGGTAGTTTGACTGAGGAAATGGATTTTAAATTTTATTGTATTATTTTAATAATTTAAATTTAAATGACCACGTGTGTCTACTGGTTACAGTGTTATACAGTGCAGAAGTAAACCCCTAAAAATGAGAAAATGGAATAATTAAGCACCATTTATTTTTAACATTAAAGAGAAGTCTGCTATACTGGGGTCACCCATTTAAATAGCTGTTTTTCCTGGTAGCCATGTCTGTCTGTGGGTTTGAATGACTATAATGTTGCCCAGTGCTTATTTGGTGAACACGTAAATTGTGTGTTAAGGGTAAAGTCACTTTTACCCCTTTTTACCTCCATGTCTGACTCACATTTAGGGCTGATTTCTCTTCCAGACAATAGCCATCGCTTTCCAAAGCTGGATTGGGGGGTGTTTTTTTTTTCAGTAATAGGAAGAAGCCGGAGTCTTTCCAAAGAATAAAAGCTTTCCTTGAAGACAAGGTATTCTCTAGACACCGGCTCCAGAAATAAGTGGAGATCTCTTAAGTAGAAATGACAGCAGCCCTTCCTTCAGCTTTCCCTAGGAATGATAGCAATGGTGGTTTGAGTACATTGAAGGCTAGATCACTCTGTCCACTACAGGTTGATCATATATGTTTATACATATTTTAATTCCTTGCTCTTGGTCAACCAACAAAAGGAATTTGGACTGAACTCTCATGTGAGCCTACTTGAAATTTAAAGCCCACTTTGCTGAGACAAGATTAGGCAAGATAAAGGAAAAAGCAAGAAAATGAGCACAAACACAATTAGATTAGACCAGCCCTCCAGTCAAGTCATGTGTAATTTCCAATAGAAAAAGATTTAATTATGCCATCATGACCAAAATCACTTATTAAGTGCCCATTTACATGTGATGCTGGACCGGGAAGATATATAGAAATAGTCAGACTTGGTTTCAGCCCACTAGACAGATACAAATGAAACAGAGATATTCAGGGTTGGAATTAAATACACTAATGAGTATTTACATTCAGTGCAAATGCAGCCTCCACAGAGCAGGCTTGAAACAAATAACTAAATAGCAAAGCCCTGGACTGTTGTCACATGGATGCAGAGGATAAGGGAAGGAGGAAGGGGGAGGCTAACTGGATCTGTTTTACTTTCTGTGTCGTATGATAACTAGCACTTAATCCTCTGGGAATAGTGGGGAGATGAGGTGGGGTTCAGGACTTACAGATGTATGAAGCCTAAAAGCTCTTCTCTTTTCCAAATGCGAAAAATATTTCGAGTTACCACCTTTCCCTGTTGTAAGTTCTAATATAGGTCACAGAAGGCAGGAGTGTGGAAGTGAGATTGAGAGAGAGCATGAACAGTGGAACACCATTTTCCTGCAGTCCCTCTAAACTGGGGCTGAAACAAGGTAAGAAACTCAAATTGGGCTTAATGCTACGCATTAGTCTGAAGACCAAGAAACCAATAGTAGAATCCAGAGGTTTTGCCAAACCAAAGGGACTAGCAGTACAAACTATGTATGAAGTACAGAACCATGGAACCATGAATGTAAAAAAACAGGGAGGTGGGAGAAAGAAAATGGGTTGAGAAAAAAGAGGATCTGGGGCAATTGCTTAGAACAGTTGCAGGTATTTGAAATTTGATTTGGGGTGACACATGTGATGGTAGTTTGGAAAACTTTGGAAAAGTTAGATGGGACAGGAACATAATGACAACTCTAGGGTACAAATGGGAATTTCCAGCATTGCATTAATCTCTGCAATAGCAAATTACAACTTTTGAGCTCTAGGATAACCCACTTACAGACTGAAGTGCAAGTGCTGGCTCTGATATGAAGAAATGGCCCTTCCCATACAGACTAGTGAGAGCTAGAAATGAAGATTATCAGTAAAAGTAATTAAAACTGTAAAAAGAGTGGTGAAAATAAGATGAGAGATAAAACCCGAAGGTCAAAATGGGTGAACTAAATACTGCCCTTACAGTAATAATATTGAATATTAATGGTTTAAACTTCCAAAACAAAAGACATAGACTGGCAGAATGGATAAAAATATGAGCCATCTATATGCTGTCTACAAGAGACTCACTTTATTATTTTTTTTTTTTAATTAATTTTTTTATTTTTTATTGACTTTGTAATAATATTACATTAAAAATATATATGTGAGGTCCCATTCAACCCCACCCCCCCACCCCCCCTCTCCCCCCCCCCAACAACACTCGTTCCCATCATCATGACACATCCATTGGATTTGGTAAGTACATCTTTGGGCACCTCTGCACCTCATATACATTGGTTCACATCATGGCCCATACTCTCCTCTATTCCATCATGTAGGCCCTGTGAGGATTTACAATGTCCGGTGATTACCTCTGAAGCACCATCCAGGGCAGCTCCATGTCCCGAAGACGCCTCCACCTCTCATCTCTTCCTGCCTTTCCCCATACCCTTTGTCCATTATGTCCACTTTTCCCAATCCAATGCCACCTCTTCTATGTGGACACTGGATTGGTTGTGTCCATTGCACCTTTATGTCAAGAGGAGGCTCAGATTCCACCTGGATGCTGGATGCAATCCTCCCATTTTCAGTTGTAATCACTCTAGGCTCCATGGTGTGGTGGTTGTCCTTCTTCACCTCCATCTTAGCTGAGTGTGGTAAGTCCAATAAATCAGATTGTAGGTGCTGGAGTCTGTTGAGGCTCAGGATCTGGCTATCACATTGTCAGTCCAGAGATTCAAATCCCCTAAATATATCTTAAACCCCAACATTAACTGCACCTCCAGCACATTAGCATGAAAGTCTTATGAAGGGAGATCCCATCTGAGTCCAGATTCATCACACATAAACACCATTTCCAAAGAGGGGCCATCTGCCCTGGTAGTTAACCCCATCGGCCATGACCATAACTCCCATGGGTCTCTTTAGCCCTCAAAGGAACCAATATCTGGGGGTTGTATCTGCTTTATCTGTCTCTCTGACTCTGCTCAGTTGTGCATGAGGGCAAACCTTCTGCCAGCCTCCAGACTCTTTTTTAGAAACTCGTAGCCATATAAACTCATTAAGAGACTCACTTTAGACGCAAGGATACAAATAGGTTGAAAGTGATATGCTGGAAAAATATATTTCACACATGCAGTAGCCAAAAAAATCTGGGGTAGCTATACTTACATTGGATAAAATAGCCTTTAAAAGCAAAACTGTTATTAGAGACAAGGAAGGATATTATATATTAATAAAAGGATCAATTCACCAGGAATAAATAAGAAAAATAAATACCTAGGCTCCTAACTAGGGTGCCCCAATATACATGAGGCAAACACTGGCAAATCTGAATGGAGAAATATATCTCTCTACAATAATAGTTGGAGACTTCAGTACACCACTCTCATTGTTGGACAGAACATTTGGATAGAACATCAGTAAAGAAACAGAGAACTTGGATAGTATGATAAATGAACTAGACCTAACAGACACCCCAAAATAGCAGGATATACACTCTTTTTAAGTGCTCACGGGTATTTCTCCGGGATAGAATAAATATTGGGTCACAAAATAGATATCAACAAATTTAAAAAGATTGAAATTATACAAAGCACTTTCTCTGATCATAATGAAGTGAAACGGGAAATCAATAACAGGCAGAAACAAGAAAAATCCATGAATATATGGAGATTAAACAGCACAGTCAAGTAATCAGTGGGTGAAAGAAGAAATTGCAAGAGAAATCAGTAAATCTCTAGATATGCCTGTAAATGAGAACACAACATATCAAAACCTATGGGATACAGTGAAGGCATTGCAGAGAGGAAAATTTATAGCCCTCAATGCTTACATTAAAACAGAAGAAAGAGCTAAAGTCAATGACATAAACCTGGAAGAACTAGAAAAAGATTAGCAAACAATTCCCAAAGCAAGCAGAAGAAAAGAAATAACACAGATCTTAGTGGATATAAATGAAATTGAGAAAAATAACAACAACCAAAAAATAGAGTCAAAATTCGGTTCTTTGAGAAGATTAACAAAATTGACATGCCCTTAGCTAGATGAACAAAGAAAAAAAGAGAGAAGATGCAAATAAATAAAGTAAAAAATGAGGTGGGGGACATTACTACTGACCCTACAGAAATAAAAGAAATCATAAGAGGATACTATGAACAACTGTATGCCAACAAACTAGACAAAGACAATGTAGATGAAATGGACAAACTCCTAGAAACACACAAACAACCTACACTGACCTTAGAAGAAATAGAAGACCTCAACACACCAACCACAAATAGATATTGAAACAGTCATTAAAAACTTCCCCAAAATAAAAAGTCCAAGACCAGATGACTTCACCAAGTGACTTTTTCCAATCATTCAAAGATTTAATACCAATCTCACTCAAACACTTTCAAAAAATTGAACAGGAGGGAATCCTACCAAACTTGATCTATGAAGCCAACATCACCCTAATACCAAAGCCAGAAAAAAAAATTGCAAAAAAGGAAAATTAAAGAGCCATTTCTTAATAAATATAGGATCAAAATCTTCAACAAAACACTCACTAATTGAGTCCAGCAACACATTAAAAGAATTATTCATCACGATCAAATGGGTTTTATACCAGTCATACAAGGATGATTCATACAAGAAAATCAATCAGTGTAATACATCACATTAATAAATAGAAGGGGAATGGATGTGGCTCGAGCAGTTGAGTGCCTGCTTCCCAAATGGGAGGTTCCTGGTTCAGTACCTGGTACCTCCTAAAACAAAAACAAAAACAAAGAGTAAGTAAACAAATCAAAAAAACCCAACTCAGGGGAGCCAATGTGGCTCAGTGGGTGAGTACCAGTTTCCCAAATATGAGGTCCTGTGTTCAATCCCCAGCCCTGGAACAACAACAACAAAAAGTTAATAGAAGAAAAATCACATGATCATCTTCATTGTTGCAGAAAAGGCATTTGAAAAAATGCAGCATCCTTTTTTTTTTCATCATTGTGACACATTCATTGCATTTTAGTTTACACTCTCCCCAGTACATTCAGTGGATTATGGCAGGATATATAATGTCCAGCATCTGCCCCTGCAATATCATCCTTTCTTGATAAAAGTACTCTGAAAGATAGGAATAGAAGGAAACTTTCTCAACATGATAAAAGGTATATATGAAAAACGCACAGCCAACGTTATATTCCATGTTGGAAGACATAAAGTTTTCCTATAGAGGTTGGGAACAAGACAAGGATGCCCGCTGTCACTACTGTTGTTCAATATAGTGCTAGAGGTTCTAGCTAGAGCAATTAGCACCATTTATTTTTAACATTGAAGTGAAGCCTGCTACCCTGGGGTCACCCTTTTAAATAGCTATATTTAAAAGAGAGTCCAAACTTGAGGACAGAAGGGGTTGGATCACTCACCTCAGCTCTCTATGACATTGTGAGAGAATGGAGGATGTGGTTATCTCTCCCTCACTCTGACTTCTTTGCAGGGTTTCTGTGCTGGCAAATATGATTTCCCAGTTTGTTCTCACCTTGCTCCTCTTTCTCTACATTCTTGGGAGAAAATTGCACCAAGCTACTTGGGGAGGTAAAGATTGCCTTTATTTTTTTTTTCTTTTAAATAATGGCTTTAATGTATATTTGTAAAAGTCAAAGTTAGTAAACATTTTATATATTAACATGTAATTGCATTTTAGAGATTTTGAAATAATTTTTTGTTTTTATAATATAGACTTTATTATTTGTAGATTGGATGTAAAAACACAGTAAAATTTATACATACATGCAGAGATTTCCTGGAGAATCAGTCATTAAACCTCATTTTAGAAAAGACACTTTTGCTGGATATAGAATTCTTGTTTGGTAATTTTTTGCTTTCAGGTTTCATAGTTTCTGATGAGAATCTTAATCTTTATCTTACTGAGGCTTGCTTGTATGTGACACATTGCTTCTCTCTTGCAGCTTTCAGAATTTTTTCTTTATGTTTGTCAATGGACATTCCAATTATAATATGCCATGGTGTGGGTCTATTTCGGTTTACCCTATTTGGAGCTCATTGAGCATCTTGGATGTGTATATTCATATCTTTTGTTAAATTTGGGAAGTTTTCAGCCATTATTCCCTTTAATATTCTCTCTGCCCCTTTCTTTCTTCTCCTAGGTCTCCCACAATGTGTATATTGGTACACTTGATGGTGTCCCACATGTTCCTCAGGCACTGTTCACCACCTTTCTTCATGCTTTCTTCATTCTGCTCCTCAGATTGAATGATTTCAATCGTCTTATCTTCACATTCACTCATTTTTTTGTTGTTGCCTGTTCCAATCTTCTGTTGAATCTCCCTAGGGAAATTTTAATTTCTGTTACTGTGATTTTCAGCTCTGTTTGTTTCCTATTCATACTTTCATTCTTTCAGTTGATATTCTCTTGGTGTTCCTCTGTAATTTTTGTGATTTTCTTTTGTTCTTTGTCCATGTTTTCCTTTAGCTTCTTGGGCATATTTAGGATCATTTTTTAAAACTCTTTGTTTGATTTGTCCCAGATGTGGTCCTTCTCATTGATGGTTTCTAATGCTTTAATCTTCCTCTTTGCATGGGTCATCATTTCCTGTTTCTTTGTATGTTTTTTAAGCTTTGTTGAAACTTGGATATTTTGATGTTTTAATGTGTTATCCCTGAAATTTAGGCACTACAGCATCTGTCCTTTAAACTTGTACCCAGCTAAACTTATAAATGAGTTTTCTTGAATGACAGAAACTAAGCAGAAAATGAAGACGTATAAAAAAAACCCACTTTTCCTAGTCTTTGCAGCTTGACTTGTTAAAGTGCTCTCCTTCAGGACTTATCCATAAAATGGCCTGTATGAGAATAAGTTGAGACCAAAATGTAGGGGACTCCCTGATCTTCTCTACACATTCATCTTGTCTGGGACAGGTGCATGTGGCTCTAAGAATTCCTCTTTTTACATGGTTCCAAATGCATGCCCCCCTTCCCTAGGAAAGAGTTTCCTCATGGTCTTGGGCACTACACTGTATGTCCTACAGCTATAATTCTCTGCCCCTGACAGTACACCTTGACTGCTCTCCTACATTATTCTATAGGAGAGCCACCTTCTATATTTAGGGCTAGATCTTGGATGGTAGGTCCCTCAGGCCACCACCATACAGATTGGGCCAGATATACATGCTTCCAGCTTGTGCACAAGGGCTGCTCTTCTCTCCCTGGAACTGGACCAAGGATCATTACTGGGAGTATGGAATAGCTGTGTGCCTGGCTGCTGAGGGATGACATATATTGAGCAACATATTAGATAGAGATACGTCTTTTTGTCAACCACTAATTATGATTTAAGAAACTCATAAGAAGAAATTTAACCTGTTACATTTATCCTTACTTTCACCCATTCCAATGTCTTTTTCCTTTTCTAAAGTTAGAAACATTTTTACGCTATCATTTTCTTTCTGTTTAGAAACTACTTTTAGCCACCTTTTAAAGATAGTTATCAGAGCAGATGTAGCTCAGTAGTCGACCACTTGTTTCCCATGAATGAGGTCATGCATTCAATCTCTGGTACCTCCTAAAAGATGTCAAAAAAGATAGAGTTGCTAACAACAAATTCTCTTTGTTTTCCTTTTTCTGAGAAGGCCTTTATTTCCATTTATTGATGAAGGATATTGTATTAGTTAGGGTTATCTAGTGAAATAGATCTGACAGGATATATCTGTAAATAGTATGAAATTTTATAAAATTGTCTCATGTGACCATGAGGATGCACACATCCAAATTCTGTAGGGCAGCCTGCAAGCCAAGGTTTCTGATGAAGGTTTCAATGAGTTCCCCAGGAGACACAGGCTGTCTGAAGAAGAGATGGAAATTCTCTCTCTCTGAATGCTGAAATCACTTCTCCTTTTAATGCCTTCACCTGATTGGATGAGAAGTCACTCATTGTTGAAAGTAATCTCAGTTGAATGTAGGTGTAGTAAGCCATAGATACAATCAATTCACTGATGATTAAAGTCTATGAATTACCCTTATATTAAAATTAGCCCAGTGTTAGCTTGGGCACAATTACCTGGCCAAGTTGACACATTAGCCTAACCATCATAGATATTTTCTCTGGTTATAGAACTCACAGTTTAGTACTTGAACAATGTTGTACCATTTCCTTCTGGCTTCCGTGGTTTCAGATGAGAAACTTGCATCTTTTGAATTGGTCTTCCACTATAAGTAATGTGTTGTTTCCTTCTGGCTGATTTCATGAATTTTTTCTTTGCTTTCAGTTTTCAGAAGTTTAATTATGACATGTATTGGCATGGATTTCTGTGGGTTTTTCATGTTTGGAAATTGCTCAGCTTCTTGAATCTGTAAGCTTATTTCTTTTCCTGAATTTGAGAACGTTTCAGTCATTTTTTAAAAATATATTTGGATACTCTTGTCATTCTCCTCTTTTTTTAGTGCAAAACAATAAATTTTTATTTGTTCACAGTTAAATATAAGCAACTACCTTGATATTTTAGAACATTCTAAGAAGGACAGCACACCATTTTGGTTCCAATTCCCATTCACTTATGGACTCCCTTGATATGGATGTTCTTTTGTTCTTTTTCCAAAGATTCCTGAGATTTTTTTCAGCCTACTTTCTGTTATTCAGACTGGGTAAATTCTATTTATTTATCCTTAGGATCACTCATTCTATCCTCTGTTATCTACTCTCTATTAATGAGTCAATCCTGTGACGTTGGGTAGGGGTAGAAGTAATTTGGTTTATCTCTCCAAGCCTCAGTTTCTTTATTTTCAAATTATTGTAAGAGTAACTATCCCATACTATTTTGTTAGTAGAAAATGAGTCAATGAATAGAAAATACTTAGAATAGTACCTGGCCCATACAAAATGATCAAGGTATAATGGTTACTGGAGTTCTAGATGTATTTAGATTTGAAAATATATACATCATGTGCATTATTAAGAGTGTAATAATTTTAAGATTAACAAATCATATGAACATATAAAGGAATATATATTATACTTCAATTGTTATGAGAGTTGGGTTCAGTTATTTTCAATGAACCTTTTGGTTTTCTTCATAAAGTCTCCAATTAAAGAATCTTTCCAAGCATCCTTAAAGACAGTTAATTCAACAAGGAAGTTCCAGAATGGCAAATGCTGCCAAGATCTTGGTGCAATGAGTGGGCAGAGGAAGTAAGCAGCCCCCTCACAGAAAGCTGGCTGCCTTCATTATCTACCTGGACACCATGAATATCTTACATCTTTTACCACTACTATGTCTACACATAATAGATGCTCTTTATGTGAGCCATGGTTTTAATTGAATTCTTATTAATACTAGTTTCTCAGAAAACTCTTGATTGGGAATTCTGAGCAATTACATACCTAAAACTTTCTCAGAAGAGAAGAACTGGGACCTGGCTGTGACTGTGTCTGTAGAAGGTCTAACATCTCACTTGTTTCTTGGCCTGCTGGATTAAGCAAATAGTTAGAATTCTCATGCTCTGACTACAAACTTTCTGGTCAGCCTGTTACTTTAATGCAGGCCTGGGTAAATCCCCAGAGCTCTGTTTCCTTGCTCCAAAATAACATTCTCCTTTCTCACCTCTCATTTCTCTTGCTGAGTGGAGAAAGTGATATCTTTATGACCCTTAGAGGCAACACATGATTTAGAATAACTAAGTAAAGAGGGCCATAAACAATGGTCTGGATGCAGAGCATTCACTGCCTTCTCATTTATTTCCTTGCTTTCTGACTTGAGACAAGAAAGGAAAAGTTGCTGTTTATTTGTAGGCACAATATTTTTATGATTCAGCTTTATCAGTCTAGGTTTTGAGTATGTTTAACATAAAATTTTCAGAGTTAGACCTCAATTCCATCTAAATTTTCTAAGCGTAGAATATAAATGAAGTAAAGTTGGGAAAGGTAAATATTTTGGTAACCTATAGAGTACCCTATGTTAAGGCTTTGAGTCCAGCTGGGAAGAACCCACCTGGAGGGAGGTGTGTAGGACTGCGTTAACACACCAAACTCCTTGTATTATAGGATGCTTCCTATTCTAGACTTCTGCTCCTTCCTACCACTACTTACATGTCTAGCCTGCTGTCTTGGTTTGGGTCATCTCCCCCATAAAACAGAACCTTAGCAGGGATTTGGTTGTGGATTATTTGGGAGATGATTTCAGGAAGCACTGTGAGGGAGAGACAAAGTGAGATAGGGGAGCTAGAAAGGCCAATAAAGGAGGCATTAGTGACTCAGTTACCTATGTGAGGGACTAGGGATCAATACCATGGAAACCTCAAGAAACTGTATGAAAAATGCCTAAGAATTGAGAGACAATGAAATGGGGGTATTTATCTGCCAACTCCTGTGTCTGTTTAACTGAGGGCCTCTCCTACAGATATTAATTCCCTGATACTTCCAGACTATTCTTCAGATGGGTTGAGCATTATTTTATAGCCAGAGAAAGCTCTTAGACAAAGAGCCATAGGTGCTCACAGTAGGAAGTCACTATAGGTGTACAGATAACAATAAGGAGATTGCTCTATGAAGCTGCAGGTGACCTATGTGGGCCAAGAGAATATGGGTGGTGCAACAACAGTATCTGCAACACCTCCTTCTGCTTCCTTTATCACTGCTCAATCCCATCATACACCCAAACACCAGGCCTATTCTTATTTTGCCACCCCAATTCTCATTCTGATCAATTCAGCTCCATCCAGCAACTCTCCTTATTGTCTCACATTTTCCAAACTCACATTTTTAAATTACCTAAACGACTTCTGCAGGCATTTGCTTTATGTTCTCTAGAATAAATAAAAGTGTGAACATGTCTGATAATGGATAAGGTTTGGAGGAGCCAGAAGTAATCTATGTGACTGTGGTTGGCAGTGGGAGAATTTGAAACTAAGAGAGGAGACTGGGGCCAAATCATGAAGTCTTGAAAAACTTGCTAAGGAATTTGGGCTGTGCCATTTATTTAATAATGAAGTATGGTTTTTAAGTAGTATGATCAGGTAGGAATTAGAAATAGAGAACTGAAGAATTATGGGAGGAACAGTAATCTGTATGTGTGTTTCTTAAAGCCCTTTTTATTCTTTGGTAGCTCCCAGTTTGAGATCTGTTGATCTACAAGAAGGGAAGCCATTGGAGAAACAGACACCAGTAAATGGACATGATAGTTTTGTGTGCCAACTTGGATAGACCATAGTCCCAAGTTATTCAAACGCACAGGTCTAGATGTTGCTGTGAAGGTATTTTGTAGATGTGGTTAATATCTATTATCACTAGACTTCAGGTAAAGGTGATTATCCTCTATAATGCAAATGGGCCTCATCAAATCAGATGAAAAGCCTTAAGAACAGAACTGAAAGAATAAATTTCTCCTGTGAATTTCAGTAAAAGATTCTGCCCAAGAGTTCCCTGTCTGGCAGCCTGCCCTACAGATTTTGGACTTGCCAGCCCCATAATTATATAAGCTAATTTTTTGATAGAGGAGCCTTTGACAAAGTTCAGATTAAAGATGAAGAGAATTTATCAGGGACAATGGGAGCTGACCTGGGAATTGTATTTGAGAGACATTTCTGTGGTAGAATCAATGGCAGTTAGAAGTGAGGCTTCAGGTAAGGTGAGATTTTTGATCCTGGAGATTGCATGGATAGTTATACTATGGAGGAAAATTAAGAAACCAGGAGTGATGAAATGTTTAGGGATGAAAGAGAAGGTAGTTATTTGGGACAGGCTAAATTTGAGGTGCTAGAGGGACTTTACTTTGCATATGTCCAGCTGGCATTTGCAAATGAGTTTGATTCACAGGGAAAAGTTTGAGATGGAGAGAAAAGTTTGAACACTAACTTGATTTTTAAAAACATCTCTTCTATGTTCCTTGAATTATCCCCATTTCCTCTGAGCTCAGTTCTATTTGTTCATCTTTGCTGTTTTCTTTCATGGTACTGTTTTCCTCAAATATCTGAAGATCCTTGGAGATCAGTTCGTATTGTCCAGAGGCTATATCTAATGCATATGCTCTATATAACTAGGAGGAAGGAAGGCCCATTGACAGGATGGTCCTAGAGCAATTATCTAATGAAATGTACTGATAGCCTGACTCAGAGACTTTCCCACTCTTCAAATTAGTTCGTTCAAATCTCTTTGCCACTCTTCAGTTAGTTGGTTACTCTGATATTTCAGGTTTCCGGTTCCCAGTTCTTTTGTCCATAAATTCAGTCCCACCAGCTTTCCATCTACCAGGTTCCAAAAATTTTAGTTTGCTTCTCATTTCCTTTCTCATTATTTGTATATTTTAATAATTGTTTTTGTATTTGGGACCTTGGAAGGGAGGTATGGTGGGTATTCTGCATTTGCCTCTCTAGATCCATGCTCTTCTAAGCCCCTATCTCCTCTCTCCTCTTGTGGCCTGGGAACTGACCCAAATGAACTGCATCATTGTGACCCCTTGTCCTTGCTCTGGTTGAGTTCAGTCAACAGGAGGCACCAGTAAGAGACTTGAGGGCAAGGACTGAAAGAGAGGTTAGGGTCTTTATACCAGTAAAGACCCTGCTAGGTTAAGTTTGAAAAGGACTGTATTTCCCACCCATGATAACAGATCCCAGCCTGTAATTCTCTGCTATAGCCACAAGTCTCAGCAGGTACTAGCAACTGCTCCTTCCCCTTCCCCTTTTCCATTCTGTTCAGCTCCGGGAGAGGTAGCTGCTTCCTGCTATTGCTAGTCTTGGGGTGCTTCACCATTCTTTGTTGTTTTCTCTTAATTCTGACCACACTTTGTTGTAATTAACACCTCTATTATTTTTCAACCTCCCTTTTTGAGTGCATCATTTAATTCCTACTGAGATTCTGACTGATACAGGAGTAGGGGGAAATACATGAACCCAGTTTGTTATATGGAGTTCAAAACCCAATGAAAGACACTGAGGGTCATTTGGGTGAGGAGGTTTCCAATGTCTGTTATTTAACATCAAATGGCCAGTTTTTCCATTTGTCCATTGTTGAGACAAAAATCTAGAAGTTAAGATTCCACCTGGAGTCAAATTGCTTGGATCTAAATTCTAATTTTACATTTCCTAGATGTGCAATGTTGGAAATTTACCTAATCATTATGAACTTCAGTTTATTCATTTGTAAAATAGAGATCATATAGTACATACCTCATGGGGTAGTTGTGAAGGTTCAATGATTTAAGGGAAGTAAAAGGTTCACAAAAACTCAATAAGGGAGGAGCTGGGGCGGCCCTTGGCTGTATTTCTTCAATACACATGGCAGAATTGACAGACACGCTGAACTAAGCAAGGAGGAAAAGTATCTTTATTTGCTGATGGGAGACTGAAGATGTACAATCTCAAATCAGCCTCCCTACTAAGGATTTTTGCACAGTTTTTATACTGGTTGAAACAAAGAAAGTTATTCATTAGAATGACATTTCTAAGTAGGCTCAGGAAAGATTAAATTTTGCTTTCTTTGTTAATCTTAAAACGTGTATGGTACATGAGATCCAGTAATATTGAGGTGATAAAGATGGGGGGTGGTATTGATGTGAAGATACAGATAAGGACAGATGCAAGTAAAGATAACAAGTGAGGAAGTGCATAATTATACATTGTTGGTGGAGCTAAATCTGGTTAATGTTACATCTGTAGCTCTGCATGTGTTCTGACATGTGAGCAAGAGTTCCATTGAATTTTTCTAACATTGAAAGGTATAGTACAATGCCTTAATATTTAAGTTATACTGTTGGGTTTTTTTTTTATACTACTATATTAGCTGCTACCCTTATTGTGGTTATCATTATTATTATTGTGATGTTTAGGTTCATATGTCAACTTGGCTATGTTATAGTGCCCAATTGTTTTGTCAAGCAAGCACTGGCCTGATTGTTTTTGTAAGGATATTTCATGGGTTTAAATCATCAGTAACTTGATTGCATCTATGGCTGATTACTGCTACAATAAACAAAGGAGATTGCCTTTAGCAATGAGAGAAGTTTCATCCAGTTAGTTGACTTAAAGACTTAAAGGACTTAAAGAGACAATTGAGGAACACTGATGTGGCTAAAGTGATAGAGCTTCCACCTACCATATGGGAGGAACTAGGTTTGATCCCTGGGACTTCCTGGTGAAAAAGAAGAAGAGAAAACATGCTCACATGACAAGCCAGTGCCTGCACAAGTGCCCGCATGGTGAGCCAGTGGCCCATGCAAATGAATCATGCAGCAAAATGATGATGTATCAAAAGAGAGACAAGGGAAGAGTCAAGGTAAAGCACAGCAGAAATCAGGAGCTGAGGTGGTGCAATTGACAGGGAACCTATCTCCCCATCAGAGGTCTCCAAGATTGAACCCTGGTATATCCTAGAGGAGAGAAAATGAGAAGAGAAGACAACACAGACAGCAAAAACAGAAGGGCGGGAGGAGAGGAAGGGGGAAAATCAATAAATCTTGGGGAAAAAAAGAGAGTATTAATGATTTCAGGAGTCAGACAGAAGAATTTCCATCTCTACTTTAGTCAGCCAGCTTCTCCTGGGGAACTCGTTAAAACTTTTCATTGGAGTTCCCAGTCTGTGACCTGCACTATGGTATTCAAACTTGTCAATCCCACAGTCGTGTGAGCCAATTCCTATAATAACTCTCAAATCTCATAATACTTACATTATACTTTAGAATTGATTCTCCAATCTGATTAGATTCTAAGACATTAATGATTCTATTTCCAATGGTCAAGTAGGCACTGATAGTTCATGGAATAAATTGGTAATAATGATACACAAAAATCACCATTGAATATGACAACTCAAATGATTATAAGAAACAAGATTCTAGGTGACAGTGCATTTGATACTTTAACAGAGTTTTGTGGAGATAAAAAGTGTAATGATGTGGTTGGTTGTTCCTAAAATTATGCTGGATACAGTTGTTAAGGAAAGAGATGAGCTCAAGGATTCAAATTTCTAGCTTAAGTGTCACATGAAGAGTGTGGAAGCTTCTATGTGTGCCCTGAAAGAAATTCTTATTTCTTGTAGCAACAGACATGAGACTTCTGAAAACAGGCCAAGAATTTTATTGTGTGAGTGGCTGAATTACAATGTAAATTGAATTCCCAAACTTGCAGGGTGACTTCTGTTAAAATGAGTGTGTTGATTGGAAAGGAATGGGATCCTGAAAATTGGAATAGGGACATATGGGCTCATAATGATGTTGGTGGGGACATTGAAACCCTAGATTATGCTGATTCTTCTCTGTCAGATAAACATGTAATGGTCTGCCCTGAGGAATCTGTCACCCACTGCACCTCTAGTCTTTTCTGAGGAATCAGCCATTCAGAATCCTAGATATTAACCTGACATGCCTAATAAACATATAACTGACTCCCCTGAAGAAATAATTCTCACACTTCTTTCTGAATAGATTAATCCTGTTTCACCATATAAAACTGCAATGGAGTGCCATGAAATAAATGGCTTGCAAGACATTGCTAATTCCTTCATGATCCACTTCTATCACCCATCTGTTTTTCAAGACCTATAACTAGTCTAAAGTCTCAAAAGGCCCAACAAGTGAGGTACAAATTGTGACCTATGAGGAGATTGCTACTGTGATGTTTAGGCTAATTTGCCAACTCAGCAAGGTAATTGTGCCCAGTTTTTGGTCAAGCAAGCACTGGGATAATTGTAATATAAGAACATTTATGGCTTTAGTCATCAGTGAGTTTACTACATACATGGCTGATTATATCTACGATCAACCTGAGACATTGCCATCAACAATGAGTGATATATTATCCAATCAATTGAATGCCTTAAAAGAGGTGATTTCAGCATTCAGAGAGAATTTCCCAGCTCATCTTTGGACAGTGAACAGCTCCTGGAAACTCACTAAGAACCTTCATTGGACTTTCATTGGAGCCCCTGGTCTGCAGCCTGCCTGCGGAACCTGGACTTGTGCATTCCCAAGGTCATACTATTTATAGATATCTCCTGATGATTCTATTTCCCAAAAGAACCTTGACTAATACAACTACACCCAAAAAAATCTGCAAGATATTTTCCAATTTATATAGACAGAATTCAGAGGAGTGTACATGGGAAAAGATATTAAATGTTCAGGATAATGGTGGAAGCAACATAAAGTTAAATCAGGCTTAATTTATTGATATGGGCCCATTAAGCAGAGACTCTTGATTCAATGTTTTAGCTCAAGGTGTTTGAAAGGGTTCTAACCATCTTTTCAGGTGATTGGGTGCAGCATAGACCACAAGGTGGCCTGCATTGCTGTAAATCAAAATGCCAGAACTTCCCTGGTATAATGTCGATGAAGGGTCCAAATGCTTAGAGTGATTGGAATGTTAGAGTGGAATTTTCATGTAGGGCTTACCCACCCATCCCACGAATATCCTTTCAACAATACTGTGAGAAATAAATTTGTGAGATCAGTTCCATCATCCCTGTAGAATTCTGTCTTCGCTTTTCTCTGTATGACATATACTACTGTTGGAGCTGCTGCCACTGAACTTTGGGTCCTCAAACACAATGGGGATGCTTGGCTTCCAGGTAGGCAGAAGTCAGGTGATGGCACTTAATGATCAAAGACAAGGCGGGCTTAGCTATGAAAATGAACAGCAGAGTTAAAGCAATAATCAGAATACTTTCACTCCCAGAGACCTATGATATAGGGTAGTTGATCATTGGGTACCCAGAAGTAAAATAAATTGGCACTCTACTAAATTCTTACTTGATCTGTATAAGAAGAAACAGTCTAGGTCAAGTGATCAAAAGTTTAATCTAAATTAAAAAAAATAGAGACTCATGGCTTTTCAGTCAATTCTAACATTTGAGACACTTTATAACCCTGAACCCCTTGAATAAAGGGAAGGCTGTGTCCTCTTGGGGAAGGACCTTGCTATATTGCCAAAATTTTATACTTTTAATCCTCCTTCCAGCCTTCCCTAAAGGGACCTATGGCCTTCTACCAGGGAGACTGTGCATTGGGAGACTGCCATTTTTGCCAATGGCTCAGAACTGACATTAACTGACATTAATTCCAGGAGACACAAATGTCACTGTGATCCACCAGTCAGAATAGGGGCTTATGGATGTCAGGATGGATGGGCTCAGGCCCATCTCACAGTGTGTCCCATGTGTTCCCGGACCCACTCTGTGGGTATTTCCCCATTTCCAGAATGCATAGTTGGGATAGACTTACTCAGCAACTGATGGAATTCCCACATTGATTATCTGACTTGTGGAGTGAGGGCTATTATGGTAGGAAAGGCCAACTGGAAGCCACTAGAAAATGTCTTTAACTAGCAAAATTTCTGGAGGGATTGCAGAGATGAGTCCTTCCATCAAGGTCCTGAAGGATGCAAGGGTTGTTATTCCCACCACGTCTCTATTCAGTTGTTCTATTTTTCCTGTACAGAAAGCATGAATTGTGGAGGATGACATTGGATTATCATAAACTTAACCAGGTTGTTACTCTTATTGAAGCTTTTGTTCAAGATGTGTTATCATTGCTTGAACAAATCAGCACATCCGCTGGTACCTGGGATGCAGTTAGTGATCTGGAAAATGCTATTATCTTTATGCCTACTTTAGTTTTCTGGCTGCTAAAGCAATTATGATGCAATGGGTTGGCTTAAACAATGGGAATTTATTGGCTCATTGTTTTGAAGTTAAGAGAAGTATAAAAACAATGAGACATCAAATGATACTTTCTCCCAGAAGACTGGCATTTGGGAGCTGGCTGCTTGTGATACTTTGTACTTGCCTTTTCTATTACATGGCAATGCACATTGTAGTCTCTCCTGGCTTACTGATTCTACTGACTTCTAGCTTCTGCTGCTCCCTCTCTGGTTTCCTCTGAGTGTGTGACTGAATTTTATACTGCTTATAAAGGATTCCAGTAATAGGATTAAGACATCCTGATTCAAATGGGCCACACCATAACTGAAGTAACCTCATCCAAAGGTCCTATTTACAGTGGATTTGTATCCACATGAATGTATTAAGTTTAAGGACATGTTTTTCTGGGGTACATATATCTAAGCCACTATAATACTTCTTAGTAAATATCACCAGAAACAGTCTTCTTTCAGCTGTCAATGCTAGGAATATACTTTCACTGTCCTATTTCAGGGGTAAATCAGCTCTCCAGCCCTATATTATAATCTAATCCATAGGGACTTTATCTCCTTTCCCTACCACGAGTTATCACACTGGTCCATTATATTGATGAAATCATTAAGATTGGGCCTAATGATCAAGAAGTAGCAACTACTCTAGAGTTAGAGGTAAGATATTTATGTGTCAGATGGTGGGAGATAAATCCAACCAAATTTCAGGGACCTTCTATCTCAGTGAAATTTCTAGGCACCCAGTGGTGAGTAGCATGTTGATATATCCCTTCCTAGGTGAAGGATAAGCTGTTGCATCTGTCCCCTCCTACAACCAAAAAAGAGGCACAGTGCTTAGTTGGTCTCTTGGGATTTTGGAGAAAACACATTCCTCATTTGGGTGTGCTCCTCTAGCCCATCTACAGAGCCAACAGTAAAAATGCTAGTTTTGAGTGGCGACCAGTACAAGAAGAAACTCTGCAACCGATCCACGCTGCTATGCAAGCTGCTCTGCCACTTGGGCTATATGATCCCACAGATCCAATGGTGCTGGAAGTGTCAGTGGCAAATAGAGATGCTGTCTGGAATCTTTGGCAAGGCCCCTAAAGGAGACTCACAGCTCAGACCCTTAGGATTTTGGAGAAAAGTCCTGCCATCCGTGCAGATAACTACTCTCCTTTTGAGAAACAGTTTTGGTCTGCTACTGGGACTTAGTAGAGACTGTACACTTAACAATGTGTCACTGACTTACCATGAGATCTGAGTTGCATATCATGAACTGAGTTTTTTTCTGACCCACCAAGTTGGTTCCATCTTTAAATGGAAGTGGTACATATGAGATAGGTCTTAAGCAGACCTTGAAAGGACAAGCAAGTTATATGAGGAAGTGGTCCAAATGCCCATGATCCCCACTTCTGCCACATTACCTTCTCTTTCCTAATTCACAGCTATGGTCTCATGGGGAGTTCCCTATGATCAACTGACTGAAGAAGAGAAAACTTAGGCCTGGTTTATAGATGATTCTACACATTATATGAGTACTGCAAAAAGTGGACAACTGCAGCACTATAATCCCTTTCTGGGACATCCCTGAAGAACAGTGGTGATGGAAATTCCACCCGATTGGCAGAACTTTGAGCATTGCACCTGGTTGTTCATTTTACTTGGAAGAAGAAATAGTTGGAGGTCCACTTGTAGAGTGACTCATGGCTGTTGCCGGTTTGGCAGTATAGTCAGGGACTTGGAAGGAACATGATTGGAAAATTGGTGACAAAGAGCTCTGGGGGAGAGTTATATGGATAGAACCATCTAAATGCATGAAAAATTTGAAGGTATTTGCATGCCATGTGAATGCTCATCAGAGGGTGACTTTAGAAGAGGAGAATTTTAATAATCAAGTGGATAAGATGACCCATTCTGTGGATACCAGCCAGACTCTCTCACTAACCACTCCTGGTATTATTGCCGAATGGGCTCATGAATAAAGTGGCAATGAGACTAGGGGTAGAACATGGGCTCAACAGCATGCATTTCCACTCACCAAGGCTGGCCTAGCTACTGCCAATGCTGAGTGCCCAGTCTGCCAAAAGCAGATACCCAAACTAAGTCCCTGATATGGCACCATTCCCTGAGGTGATCAGCCTGCTTTGTGGTGGCAGGTAGATTACATTAGATAACTTCTATCATGGAAGAGGCAGTGTTTTGTTCTAACTGGAGCAGACACATAATCTGGATACAGATTTGCCTTCCCTACATGCAATGTTTCTCCCAAAACTGTCTTCCAAGACCTTAAATAATGCCCTTATCAACCATCATGGTATTCCACACAGCATTAGTTCTGATCCAGGAAAGCACTTATGGAAAATGAATTGCAGAAATGGGCAAATGCTCATTGGATCCACTGGCCTTATCATGTTCCCCATCATCATGAAGCAGCTGGATTGTCAGAAGAGTGGATTGATCTTTTGAAGACTCATTTATGGCTCCACATATTTGGCAATACCTTGCGTGGCTGAAGCAATGTTCTCCTTGAAGCTGTAAATCATCATACACTCTATGGTGCTCTTTTTCCCATAGCCACAACTCATGGGTCCAGGAATCAAGGGGGTGGAAATGGGAGTGGTAACACTCACTATTACCTCTAATGATCCACTAGAAAAATTTTGCTTCTTGTCCCTGCAACAATAAACTTTACTGGTCTATAGGTCTTATTTCCCAAAGGAGGCATCCTTCTTCCAGGAAACACAGAAAAGATTCCCTTGAACTGGAAGTAAAGACTGTCACCTGGCCACTTTGGGCTCCTTATGCCTCTGAAACAACAGGTAAAGAAAGGAATTACTGTACTGGCTGGGGTGATTGTTCCTGACAGTCAAGGGGAAATAGGACTACACCTAAATAATGGGAAAAATGGAGAGTTTGCTTAAAAGACTAGAGATAGCCTAGGTAGTCTCACACACTGTGATAAAAGTCAATGGAACCCTCCCACTCTCAGAGTTTGTCTCCTCCAGCTGTGTGACCAAGAAGGTAAAGGGAACACGGTGGCTTTCTGTACTGATGGAGGGCATTAGCCATCCCACAGCTCCAATCTCAAGTGCCAGAAACTTACAGTTTTACCTTGAGCAATCACTGTTTTTGTCACACTCTCTCCATTTTGATGTCCTGAAATCTCCTGCTTTGTGGGTTCCCAAAACAGCTCACACAGGCAGGATTTTGTCCCCACTCAGCCATTTTTTTTTGCAGGAGAGCTCTCCTTTGAAGACATAATAATAATGAAAAAAGGATGAAGACACTGAGGAAGAAATTGAAGAGATAGCTTTGCCACTGTACATAAAGGGCAACAACTATTACAATGATGAAAGTCAAAATGTCAAAAAAAGTTGATATTTTTCATTTTAAAATTTTATCTTATTTTTCCTCTATTTAAAAAAAAATGTTACATTCAAAAATATAAGAGGTCCCCATACATCCTCCAATCCCCTCATCCAACTTCTCCCACATCAGCAACCTCTTTCATCATTGTGGAACATTCATTGCATTTGGTGAATACATTTTGGGGCACTGCTGCAGCACATGGATAATGGTTTACAGTGTAGTTTACACTCTCCTCCAGTCCACCCAGTGGGCCATGGCAGGACATACAATGTCCAGCATCTGTACCGGCAGTACCACCCAGGACAACTCCAAGTCCTGAAAATGCCCCCACATCATATCTCTTCTTTGCTCTCCCTACACTCAGCAGCTACCATGGCCACTTTCTGCACATCCATGCTAAAATTTCTTCCATTACTAATCACAATAGTTCCATAGTAGACTATCAGTAATTCCACTCTAATCCAAACTCTATTCCTCCATTCTGCAATGGTTATGTCCACTCCACCTCTATATTGAGAGGGGGCTTAGATTCCACATGGATGATGGATGCCATTCTCCTACTTGCAATTGTAGGCACTCTCAGCTCCCGGGTGTGGTGGTTGACCTTCACCTCCCTCTTAGCTGGCCAGGGTAAATCCAATGAACCAAGGGTATGAGTTGCATGTCTGCTGAGGCTCAGGGTCCAGCTATCACATGGACAGTCCAGAGATTCAGGTCTCCCAAGTATACACCAACCCCTGCGCCAAACACAGGTTCAGTAAAAGTGACAGAAGAGGCATGTTTAGAAAGGTCACATATGAGTCAAACTCCATCACACTCAGGAGCACAAACTCCAAAATAGGGCCAACTGACATGGCACTGAACTCCAGAGCCATCTGCCATGACCATAGAACCAGTGGATCTCTGTAACCCTCAGGAGAACCAGTACCTGAAATATGAACTAGGCCTACAGTTGCAGGGTGCCTAAGATTACCTCCAGAGAGCCTCCATGTTGCTCAAATATGGTCACTCTCTAAGCCAAACTCAGCATGTAAATGAGTTACCTTACCCCCAGCATAGGACATGACTCCCGAGGATGAGCCTTCCTGGTGCCAAAGGATTACTATCAAGCACTAGTTTTTTTTTTTTTTTCAGATGAATGTGTGTGTGTGTTTTTTTAATTGATTTTGTAAAAATATTACTTAAAAAAAAAAAATGAGGTCCCATTCAACCCCACCACCCCCACCCCACCACTCCCCCCACAGCAACACTCACTCCCATCATCATGACACATCCATTGCACCTGGTAAGTACATCTCTGGGAATCTCTGCACCCCATGGTCAATGGTCCACATCAAGTCCCACACTCTCCCCCACTCCATCCAGTGGGCCCTGGGAGGACTCACAATGTCCGGTGATTGCCCCTGAAGCACCATCCAGGGCAACCCCAAGTCCCAAAGGCGCCCCCACATCTCATCTCCTCCTGCCACTCCCCACACCCCTCAGCCACCATGTCCACTTTTCCCACTCCAAAGCCACCTTTTCTCTGTGGACCTTGGATTGGTTATGTCCGTGGCATCTCTATGTCAAGAGGAGGCTCAGATTCCACATGGATACTGGATGCAATCCTCCTGCTTTCAGTTGTAGGCACTCTAGGCTCCATGGTGTGGCGGCCGTCCTTCTTCAACTCCATCTTAGCTGAGTGAGGTGAGTCCAATAAATCCGATTGTAGGAGCTGGAGTCTGCCGAGGCTCAGGGCCCAGCCATCACACTGTCAGTCCAGAGATTCAAATTCCCTAAATATATCTTAAACCCCAACACCAACTGCAATTCCAGTAAAGTAGCATGAAAGTCTTATGAAAAGAGATCCCATCTGAGTCCAGTTTTATCACGCAGAAATACCAGCTCCAAAGAAGGGCCATCTGACATGGCAGTGAACCCCATCTGCCTTGACCATAGAACCCGTGGGTCTCTTTAGCCTCAAGCACTAGTTTTTGATGCAACTAGAAAAAGACCTTGAATGAAAGGGGTAAATGGCAAAGACAAATGAGTTTATATGGCTAAGAGACTTTGAAATGAGTCAGGAGGTCAGCAGAGGGGTTGGGCTTACGCACATCTCAGCAGGATCTCAGAGAAAGCCAAAGTAGATACAACCCCAGGTAGTGGTGCACCTGAGGGCTATGGAGACACCCAGGTCTTACAGTCATGGTAGATGGCTCTGGAGTTCAGTGCCTTGCCAGTGGACCTTACTTTGGAGTTTATGTTCCTGGATGTGATAGAGTTGGACTCAGGTTTGACCTCTCTACACATGCCTCTTCTGTCACTTTTACTGAACCTGTAGTTGGTGCTGGGTTTGGTGTATGCTCAGAAGACTTGAATCGCTGGATAGTCCATGTGCCAGCTAGGCTCTGAGACCCAACAGAGTTGCAACACCTACACTCCAGTTCATTGAACTTACCCTGGTTAGCCAACAAGGAGGGGGGAATGGTCAACCACCACACCAAAGAACTGAGAGTTTACAACTGCAAGCAGGAGAATCCCATCCTTCAGCCAAGTGGGATCTAAGTTCCCTCCCAATTTAGAAGTGGAGTGGGCATTGCCATCCCAGGGTCCTCAAGATTGAGGAATAAAATATGGATTAGAGTGGACTTACTGGTACTCTACTATAGAATTATTGTGACTCTAGCAATGGAAGAAATTTTATCATTGATGTGGAGACAGAGGCCACGGGAGTTGCTGAAGGAAGGGAGAGGGAAAAAGAGACATGATATTGGAGCATTTTCAGGGCTTGGAGTTGTCCTCAATTATATTGCAGGTACAGAAGCAGGACATTCTATATCCTGCCATAAACCACTGAATGGACTGGGAGAGAATGTAAACTACAATGTAGACTATAATCCATGCTGTGTAGCAGTGCTCCAAAATGTTCTCATCAATGCAATGAATGTACTACACTAACAAAAGAAGTTGTCGATGTGGGAGGAGTGGGTATTGTGGGGAGTCAGGTATATGGGAACCTCTTAAATTTTTTAATGTTACATTTTGTGTGATCTATGTATCTTTAAAAAAAGATAGTAAAAAAAGTGAAAAAAAGTCAACGGAATATTGCAGCAACCCAATCCAGGCAGAACTACTAATGACCCAAAAACTTCAGGAATGAAGGTTTTGCCTGCCTGCCCCCACCCCAAGTCAAAGAACCAGGACCAGCTGCATTGCTTTCTGAATTTAAAGGGAATATGGAATGGGTAGTGGAAGAAGATAGTTATATGTTTGATTTATGACCATGTGATTACTAGGAATGTAATCATTATGAGTACTTCTTCCTTATTTTATTATGAATATATTTGTGTGTGTGTATATATATATATATATCAAACATCTTCATTTTCTTCCTTATCGTATCCATTTATCATATAAAATGAGTTGTTTTTTACTTTATGCCATAGTATTTAAGATACAGGATATCAAGTTTAAGAGTGAATATGACCCAGAGACTTGCACACTCTTCTGCGGAAAGAGATAGTGTATTTCTGGTTGTACAAAGGACAGGTGAATTATGTTAGGCAAAATTACAGCTGTTATTATTATTATTTAAAGGTTAAATATGGTTTATAGAAATGTTTATTGGTGTCAAATTGACAAGGGGTGGACTGTGATTGCTAAATTCATGAATCAACTTGGCTAAGTTACAGTGTCCAGTTGTTTGGTCAAGAAAACACTGGCCTGATTGTTATTATGAGGGTATTTTGTGGATTTAAACAATTAGTCACTTTATTGCATCTATGGCTGATTATATCCACAATCAACAAAGGAGATTGCCTTCAGTCTCAACTAATCTCTCTTAAAGAGATTATTGATGATTTCAGTAGTCAGAAAGTAGAATTTCTAGCTCTACTTCAGCGAACCACCTTCTCCTGGAGAATTCGTTGAAAACTGTCATCAGAGTTCCCCACTTGTGGCCTGCCCTATGGAATTCATACTTGCTAGTGCCCACAGTCACATGAGACAATTCCTATAATAAATCCTGAAATATCTGCGTTATATATCTTATATACATAATATTATAAATATCCTGTCAGTTCTGTTTTCCTGGAGAATGCTGACTAATGCAATTATCTTTTCTTCTTGGTCTTCTGTACAAAATGTAAGAGGTAGCCTAGCTCAGCACTGCATTTAGAGGTAGAAAGACTATTTTCTCTACAAGAGGCTGCTTCTTTGATCTCCTGTGCAAAATAATTTAGCTGGACAGAACAAAACTGAACACTTTAATCAATTCTGAGAAGTTCCTACATTCATTTTGTTTGTTGCACCCAGTGCTTTAGTCGCCATGCCTGGATTCTTGAATCTTCTCTCCCCACTCTTTCCAATGCTCTCCAGTCAGGGAAAAAAAGACTATATTATGCTCTCTATCCTAGAAAGAGAATCAGGGTTTCTGTTGCCCAAATGTGTGCATGAGTGTGTTGGTCAAGGAGATTTCTAAACTTTATACTCTGCTGTCATATACCTGTTTCCCCAAGTCCGTTTTCTTCTCAGTGTATTTGGTCTTATACCTGATTAAGATGGATAATGTGGCTTTGCAGTTTTCAGAACCGCAGCTAATATATTCTGTAGACTCTTCTATAAGAAATGATATAGTGGAATCACAGTTACTACTAAATGATATTAACAAAATAAGAGTCTTATTGTCTCAGTTAAGGTCCTTTTAGTTGTAAGTAATAGAAACCCACTTAAACTTGTTTATGCCAAAATCAGGAATTTATTATGAGAATAAATTCTCTGTGATCTGGCTAATCACAGAGCTCAAGGACTGGAAGTGGAGCCAAGCCTCTTTGTAAATTGGAACCAGGAGTGCAAAGCCTTAATAGCAGGCCAAACTTATCTGTCTGTATTATTACTTGTTTTCTCCCTATGTGGCTTCTTCACTCTTTATCATTTTCAGGCTGGTTTCTCCCCATGCACATTAGGTAAGATGGGAGTGCATTTCCCAAAATTTCCTGCTTTCCCTTCCAGCCACAGGAAGAGACTAAACAGCTGCTCAGTATCCCAATTCTACATTTCAAGGAGACAGAATGTGATTGGTCCAGCTTAGGAGTGGTGTCTATCCTGGATCCAATCATCAGCTGTTTCCCTGAAGTCCAGGGTCAGATAATACAAATATGGTTGTCAGGGCCCCATTATCTGGGTAAGGGGAGCACTTCTCAGGGAAAGGGTTAATTGTGGGATTGACAGACAACCTTAAAGTACTCTCCTATACGTTCACTTTCCCTTTCTTTGCTTTCCTGTTCTCCTATGGTAGAAAAAAAAATCTTGTCTTATATAATTAAAGGAATAAAGAACATCTTTTTCAACTTTTTAGCATTTTTTACATACTTTCACAGTGTTTTAGTTTGCTAAAAGCTGCTGGGAGCAATATACCAGAAATGTGTTTGCATTTATAATGAGAATTTGTTAGGTTAAAAGCTTATAGTTCTGAGGCTATGAAATGTCCTAATGAAGACATTGTTAGAGATGTTATCTCACCAAAGGTCAGCTGCTGGCAGTTCTGGACTCCTTCTACATGGCAAGGCACATGGAGGCATCTGTTTCTCTTCTGTGTCTTATTGCTTCAGCTTCTGGCTGCTCCAACTCTGTCTTCCTCTCTCCCACGTTCCTCTCTGAGCTCCTGGGTTCCTTCTCTCCATCTCTGCAGCTTTTTCTCTGTGTGTCTCTGCTTTCAGTCCTGGCAATAGGACCAAGACCCACCCTGGGTCATGCCTCACTGAAATAATCCAATCAAAGTCTCCTCCAAATAAATCCAATCCAATCAAAGTATCATACCCAAAGTGTAAGCTAACCCACAGGAATGGATTAGCTTCCAAGAGCATCATCTTTTCTGAGATGACCAAAAAGCTTCAAACTGTCACACATATTAACTGAACTTGACTCAAAAATTAGAACCTAAATTACAGAACACCAGGATCTTGGAAAATCCTGGAACAAAAAATTCTAGGCATTAATAGTTCCTGGTAATATAAAACCAAATTTCATTTTGTTTCATATTACTGCAAATACCCCTGTGCTTTGTAAAGAATTAAATTCTCTTTTTGGACTTTTATGCTAGCTTCTAGAGACCAGCTTGAGGGAAAGTTTGGGAGTTATTGATGTCCTCAGTTTGAAGTGAGAGGTCAGGCTCCCATTCAGGAATACGATTAAATCCTTCATCCAGGAGGTTATGACCCATTAATGAACTGGTTTGTTCTTATAAGTCAGCACCACAAGTATAGCCTGGGCAAAGGAGGAGAATGAGGATTTCTCAGCAGTGAAAACAATGACAGCAGCAACAGGGAAAGAAGTACATCCATGAAAATATATTGAATACTCAGCAATTTCTTGCAGGAAGAACCTATTTCCTTATGTGTTTGTGAGTGGTGATACAATGAACACTAGGTACAAGATTTGGAGAATTTTGGAATTGGCTTGGTAAGTGTCTTAGAAGAGTGCTTGGGGCAGTGTCAAGAGAAATTACACAAGGTTCCACATGTGGTTTCTCTTCCTTTCAAGTTTGATGTTTGTTTTTCCTTTGTGTTTCTAAAGATCATCATGCTCTTATCATTTTGTTCAGTCTCCAGCCCAGAGCATTAGTATAGTCATGGAAAAGTTATTTCTTTGAGAAGATAGAAAAAGAAAGCATAGGTGAGGGGATGATGAGAGTCTGCTGCCTTAAAATAGTCAAACTGAACATCGGGAGAGGCTGATTAAACATTTTGGACAGAAAGACAAAGAAACTGCTGTGAGCTATCCATGGGGAACCTTTCAGTTTAGAAGTTTCTCATTCACAGGACTCATCTGCTGTCTAGCAAGTAATACTGACAGCATTTAGATACTATGCATTCAATGTACATTTTATTTTCTGCATTTTCTTATTTGTTTTCATTTTTGAAATAACGAGCTTTGAAAATAACATTGATGTCAGAGACATATGCTTTGACCTTCACCACTGGTTCTTGGCAACCCACAGAGAAAGCAGACAGCACCATGAGGCAAGGGCTCAGTTCAAAGCGTGATTTTATATTTATCATTTCTGGAACACAAACTATGAAATGGACACTATAAGAGGTATGAGTAAATATGGTGACTGCTTACTGAGTTTACCATCCAATTCTTCTTACTGGTCAGACAAAAAGAAAGTCACCACCCAGAACATTTAAAACAGTAAACCATGAGAGACAATAAGATTAATGAAATGTATTTTCTCCATTAATTCTCCAGCACAACCTTTTCCTCACTGTGGTTGAATAGGGGAGTTGTTTTTATGACGTTGCTTCATTCATCCTTGAAACAAATGTTTATTGAGTACCTTCTGTGTGCAAGGGATTATTCTAGGCCATCTAAATGAATGCCAGCACATGGGAAAGTATAAAAAGGAACAAATAGCATTACAAGTAAAGGAATAAACATGGAGATACTTATTTGTTTCTCCCTAATTTTGTCTTGTGCTGAAAGAAGAGATATATCAGTTTGAGATAGGGATGTCTGAAGGGAGAATGGAAGAGGTTATTTTTTTAAGTTTTTGTTTTGTTTTAAATGTTCATAAAATAGCTGGCGCATGGACAGCATGGATGAACCTTAAAAACATTATGCTAAGTGAAAGAAACCAGTCACAAAATGATGAATATTTTATAATCCCATTTATATGAAATGGCCAGAACAGGCAAATATAGAGAGACAGAAAGTAGATTAGTGGTTTCCAGGGACTGGTGGGTGAGACATAGGGAATGAGGAGTGATGGCTAAAGGGTTCAGGTTTCTTTTGGAGGTGATGGAAATGATCTGGAACTAGATAATGGTGATGGATGCACAACTCTGTGAATAAACAAAGTCTTTGAATTGTACACTTTAAATGAGTGAATTACATGGTATGTTGTTGTATTAGTCAGCCAAAGTGGTGTTGCAAAAGACCAGAAATCTGTTGACTTTCATAAAAAGTATTTATTTGGGGTAGGAGCTTACAGATACCAGGCCATAAAGCATAAGCTACTTCTTTCACCAAAGTCTATTTCCACATGGTGGAGCAAGATGGCTGCTGACATCTGCCAGGGTTCAGGCTTCCTGGGTTCCTCTCTTCCCAGGGCTTGCTTCTTCCTGGGCTCAGGGTTCCTCTCTTCCTAGGACTTGCTTCTCTTTCCTCTATGTGCTTACTTCCTGGGGTTCCAGCTTGAGATTTCAGCATCAAACTCCAACATCAAAAAACCTCAACTCTGTCCTTTGCCATGTCTTTTATCTGTGAGTCCCCACCCACCAAGGGGTGGGGGCTCAACACCCTAATGATGTGGCCCAATTAAAGCCCTAAGTATAACTTAATCACTCCCAGGTACAGACCATTTTACAAACATAATCCAATATCTATTTTTGGAATTCATAACCATATTTAACTGCTACATAGGTTATAAAAGAAAAAAAAGTTAGTTCTTGAAGACCAACTGGAAGCTCTTAAAGGGAAAACCATGCCGTTATCTTGCCAACCTAGGGAAAATTTTACAAAAGGCTCTTTAGCTTACACTGACTATTTTATAGTTTTCTGGCCTAGACTGATTATCTTCTCTGAGTTTATATGAGCCAATTTTCTTTGGCTGCTCACAGCAGCTCTGTCCTTGACTGAATGAACTCTTTCATGGAAGATTCAGTCCTTTTGTCCCTGTCAGTCTTTAGTGCATTGTCTCAACCCCACTGGATTCACCCTGGCTCCACAGTCTTTATCTCCATGGGCCTCAATACTCATACTCATCCTGCCTCAATCTGCTAGGCAATTTCTAGCACATCATAAAATTAACCTTCCTCAAACCCATGCTGATATATCCCCCCCTACAAAGTAATACCTACTGCCCTCAATGCAGCTGAGGCTGGGGTACCACCCATCAGAGACCCTGGAAAGGGATTCCTACTCTGGGAGGGAGATTGGGTCAGATAGACCAGTGTTTCTCAAAATTTAATGCACACATGTATCTATTGGGAATCTTCTTAAAATGTAGATTCTGGTTCAGTATCTCTGGAGTCTGAGATTCAGAATGTCTAAACAAGCTTCCAGGCGATGTTTCTGCTGCTGGTCTAGGGCTCCACTTTGAATATCAAGGAGACAGACTATCTTTAAGGCTCCTTTCAGCTCTAACATTTTGTATTATACCTGATCCAATCAATCACAGATGGCATCCTAGTTACATCTCATTTGACGCTGATAATGTAGTTTGTAAACACAAGTTCTCTCTAGAGGTCCTGATAGTGAGAGCTACAATGGAACAGAATTTAAAATTAATTTTTTTTCCTTATGTAGGATATTTGTTATCATTAAGAAGCATATCGGCACATTAGCATGAAAGTCTTATGAAGAGAGATCCCATCTGAGTCCAGATTCATCACACATAAACACCATTTCCAAAGAGGGGCATGGGATCTCTCTTCATAAGACTTTCATGCTAATGTGCTGGAGGTGCAGTTAGTGTTGGGGCTTAAGATATATTTAGGGGATTTGAATCTCTGGACTGACAATGTGATAGCCAGGTCCTGAGCCTCAACAGACTCCAGCACCTACAATCTGATTTATTGGACTTACCACACTCAGCTAAGATGGAGTTGAAGAAGGACAACCACCACACCATGGAGCCTAGAGTGATTACAACTGAAAGTGGGAGGATTGTATCCAGCATCCAGGTGGAATCTGAGCCTCCTCTTGACGTAGAGGTGCAATGGACACAACCAATCCAATGTCCACATAGAAGAGGTGGCATTGGATTGGGAAAAGTGAACAGGGTGGCTGATGGGTATGGGGAAATACAGGAAGAGATGAGAGGTGGAGGCGTCTTTGGGACATGGAGCTGCCCTGGATGGTGCTTCAGGGGCAATCACCGGACATTGTAAATCCTCACAGGGCCCACTGGATGGAATGGAGGAGAGTATGGGCCATGATGTGGACCACTGACCATGAGGTGCAGAGGTGCCCAAAGATGTACTTACCAAATGCAATGGATGTGTCATGATGATGGGAACGAGTGTTGCTGGGGGTGGGGGTGGGGGTGGGGTGGGGGGGTGGGGTTGAATGGGACCTCATATATATATTTTTAATGTAATATTATTACAAAGTCAATAAAATAAAATAAAATAAAATTAAAAAAAAAAAGAAGCATATCGGGAAGCAGACTTGGCCCTGTAGTTAGGGCATCCGTCTACCACATGGGAGGTCCTCGGTTCAAACCCTGGGCCTCCTTGACCCTTGTGGAGCTGGCTCACGTGCAGTGCTGATGCACGCAAGGAGTGCCCTGCCACGCAGGGGTGTCCCGCAGGGGAGCCACACGCGCAAGGACTGCACCCTGTAAGGAGAGCTGCTCAGCGTGAAAGAGAGGACAGCCTGCCCAGGAATGGCACCACCCACACGGAAAGCTGACACAAGATGACGCAACAAAAAGAAACTCAGATTCCCTTTCCGCTGACAACAGAAGTGGACAAAGAAGACACAGCAAATAGACACAGAGAACAGACAACCAGGGTGTGGGGGGGAGGGGAGAGAAATAAATAAATAAATCTTTAAAAAAAAAAGAAGCATATCAACCAAATATGGAACATAAAATGTGATCTAAATACTGTAGAATCATCTCTCTCATGGAAGTCGATTTATTTTCAGATGATGTTTTTATATTTATATTTAAGAGTCATTTCTGAATGAATGTTTTATAAAACCATTTTTAGAAGCTGGCAAACTGTTCCAGGAATAAGTGAAAGAGAGAGCACTAAAGTGCCATGATATTTATTTCAAAATTGATTCACACATCAATGAAGAACAGTCAAGAGAGTAAAACCTAGGGACTGTCAGGTTATATTAATTGTTATCATCATGGTTACTATCAATTTTATTATTATTTTAAATCAGAGTAATTTATGACAGTTGTTCAAAAATCAATTTGTGCAGAAAAGTATGTAAAAAAGCAGCAGTCCCTGATACCACCCCCTTCCATTTACATCTACTTTCAAATGACTCCATTCTTCCTTTTTTTAGTTATCTCTACATCCCTAAATACAATATATACTCTACTATTTCTTGACTCATATTGTATATATTCTGTATTGACTCCCTGTATGGTAAATGAGAATCTAGTAATTTACATGGCTCTTCTCTCCCTATCTTATTGGGATATATGCATATGCTTATTTTGGTTCCATTGTTAGTTGCATTGGTAGCTTTAAGTTATATATATTCACATTTTTATTTTATCAATCAGAGAAAAAATATGTTATCTATAACTTCTCACTTTTTTAAGATGAAGATCTTAGTGATGATGCCCTTCCTCAACCCATCTCCTGCACTTCAGCCTAACTTCTGCCACCATAGATTTACTTACACTCACTCTTGCATTTGAAGGTGTATAACAAATATGAATACAAAATTCAATGTACATTAATTCCCACTTTCTTTATGGGTTGACTCTACAGATGAAAATCAACAAAGTTTATATATAGGCATACCTTGGAGATATTGCAGACTCAGTTCCAGACCATTGCAATAAAGTGATTATTGCAATCAAACAAGTCACACAAATTTCTTGGTTTCCTTGTACATATGAAAGTTATGTACTGTAGTCTACTGAGTGTACAATAACATTATGTCTAACAATGTGCATACTTTAAAATATTTTCTTGATTAAAAATGCTAACCATCATGTGAGCCTTCAGTGAGTCATAATCTTTTTGCATTGATGTTGATAGCTGCTGAATGATCTGGGAGATGGTTGCTGAAGTTTGGGGTGGCTGTGGCAACTTCTTTAAATAAGACAACAATGATGTTTGCTGCATTTATTGACTCTCCTTTCATGAAAGATTTCTCTATAGCATGATGCTATTTAATTGCATTTTTTAACATATTTTCTTTATTAGACAAGTAGGGGGTCTAAAAAACAATCATGCATAAAACAAAGGATTATCATATACCACCCTATTATTAACACCTTGCATTGGTGTGGAACATTTGTTACAATTGATGAGGGCACATTTTTATTATTGTTCATAGTTTAAAAAGATTCACTGTGTACTCTAGTTCCATGGATTTAAAAAATATATATTCTGATACCATATACACAATCTAACATTTCCCCTTAAATAATATTCAGATACATATTTTAGTGCTGTTAATTACACTTGAAATGTTGTGCTACCATTACCACCATCCATTACCAAAACATTTCCATCATTTCAAATAGAAATCATATACATTTGAAGACTTAACTTCCCATTTCTTATCCCAACCTCTTCCTCTGGTAACCTGTATTCTACATTCTGACTCTGAATTTGCTTTTTCTAATTGTTTCAAATCAGTGAGGTCATTTATCTGTCCTTTTGTGTCTGACTTGTTTTCCTCTATATGATGTCCTCAAGGTTCATCCATGTTATTCATGTAGAAGTGGAGAGAGGTTCAATTATTTGCGTGTAGAAAGGCCAGGACTCAGGAATGATTTTGAGAAGGAAAAATGATTTATTGACAGACAGCCGGACTTGGGAGCTTTCTATTTCAAACCAGAGCCCAGAACAAGATTTTCAAGTTCCTTTTATACAGGGTGGGGAGACAAATGGTGCTTTTATCAAAGAAAACCACTTTCTTTGTTAGTTAAGTCTTTGCCTGAGTACCAGATAGGTTTTGAATTAACATATCACCCACATTTCAGGTGAACTTGAATTAGCATCTTGCCCACATTCTGTCTGGATGCAACCTTGAATACACATTTAGTCTTACATCCTTTCTGAACATTCAAAGCCCATATCACTTAACTGGATTTCTAGAGACTAGGCACACTTGGATACAGAATTAGGTGATTTTGAATTTATGTACAGGCTATATTATATTTCCCATTCAAGGCCAAGTCCAAGTTCCCTTAAGTTTCAGCATCACCACCATCAGAGTTTCCCTGGACTGACTGGTATGTATATAGAGTTTGCATTACTAAATGGCCTCCCAGGACTGGAGTCGTTGCCATGGTCACCAAGGGAAGGACTGCAGCCTCTTACTGTACCACACCCACAAGTCAGGACAGACAGCTTAGGTTATCTCAGAAGAGACAAAGAACCTCCCACCCATAGCCCACATTATTGTCACATGCATCAGGACTGTTGGATGTATATGGACTTCATTCATTTTCAAAGCTGAAAATTCCATTGTATGTTCATACAACATTTTATTTACCCATTCATATTGGCAATTGTGAATAATGCTGCTATGTACATTGGTATGCATGTATCTATTCCAGTCCCTGCTTTTAATTCTTTTGGGTGTGTACCTAGTAGTGGGATTGCTAAGTGATATGGTAGTTCTATACTTAGCTTACTTTCATACCTGTTTAAATGCCAAGAGTTCCCTAATTTTGGACACATGCTGCTTACCAACTCAATCCTAGCCTGGCATTCAGAGCCCAACAGGATTTCTTCCAGAGAGAACAAGATCCTGAAAGTGGAGGAACAACTTGATGCCAATGGAATCATTTGAAAAAGTAACTCTCTGGCTTTGAACTGCCTTCCCATCTCATTTTGAGCTCAACATTCTCCTGCTGAAATTCCAGACAAGTGCCATTCTAGGTTTTTTAAATTTCTCCTCTTGTTCTATACACACGTGTGGCCTGCAATGTGCCTCTATGCCTCCTTCTGGCATTAGTGCCAGCTCAGTTTGTGCTTCCCCCTTAACTTCAATTAGTGAAGAAGGTCCTTCCATCTTTCAAAGTTCAGATTCAAGGCTGGATCTTCAACATAGTCTATTACTCCAGGCAATTTTTTTTCTTTCTTCTACTCTCCTAAACACTTACTTTGCTATTGCCCATGTGACTTACATAGCTTGGGGAGTAGTGAAGCCAATGGATTATGAGCCACTTGAGGGCAAAATCCTCTGACTCTTTTCATATGTTTATTGCTATTGTATTTCTTCTTTAGTGGAATGTTTATTGATTATCAATTGCAAGCAATGGAATACAAATTAAAACAATAGCAAGAAACCACTTTTTGCTTATTTTGCAAATGCGTTGTACTTATTGTTGGGGGAGGTAGGTACATGTGAGAGCTCAGATTCTGCTGGGGGATTGTAAAAGAAGAAAAGCTTTCTGTATGGCAGTGTACATTGAGAATATTAAAATGTGAATATTCTACAACCACTTTGAAAAACTGTTTGACAGTATCTATTAAAACTGAACATAGGGAAGTAGATTTGGCCCAATGGATAGAACATCTGCCTACCACATGGGGGGTGGGTCCAAGGTTCAAACCCAGGGCCTCCTTGACCTGTGTGGAGCTGGCACACACACACAGTGCTGATGCACGCAAAGAGTGCTGTGCCACACAGGGGTGTCCCTTGCGTAGGGGAGTCCCACATGCAAGGAGCGCACCCTATAAGGAGAGCCACCCAGAGTGAAAAAAGTGCAGCCTGCCCAGGAATGGCACCACACATACAGAGAGCTGACACAGCAAGATGATGCAATACAAAAAGACACAGATTCCAGGTGCTGCTGACAAGAATAAAAACAGACACAGAAGAACACACAGCAAATGGACACAGAGAGCAGACAGCTGGGGGGGGGGGGGAAGGAGGGAAGGGGAGAGAAATAAATAAAAATAAATCTTAAAAAAATAAACTGAACATAAGCCATCTTTATGACCTAACAATTGCAATCCTAAGTACATAGCCAACAGAAATGGGTGCATATGTTCAACAAAATTCATGTACTAGATTATTCACAGCAGAATTATTCATAATAGCTTCAAATTGGAAACTATTCAAAACCCCATCAATAGTAGAATGGATAAGTATGCACACAATGGAATACCATCGGCTGATAAGAATAACAATGATTGCTATACGTGGATGAATTGAAGAAACAATATAATGTTAAGTGAAATGAGCCAGATACAAAAGAGTACATACCATATGATTTTATTTAAATAATGTTTAAAAACTGGCATAACTAATCTATTATGTGAAAAGTCAGGAACATTGAGGGTGGTTTCTGGGGTGCTGTTAATATTATTTTTTGATCTAGATGTTGGTTACATGGATAAGTTCACTTGATAAAATTTCATTAAGTGATACAGTTAAGATTTGTGTATTTTTTGCATGTATGTTATAGTTCAACCAAGCGATTAAAAATACAATATTCTTTCATCTAATATTTTGCCCAGTAATTTCACAATGAATGTTTAATCTTGGTGAAATATTTATAGATATCCACAAAAATTTACATGCAAGGATTTTCATTCAAAACATTATTTTTAATAGTAAGAAACTGGAAATAAAAGAAACGTCAAACAATGATGAAATGGTCAATTATGTTATGGTAGGATATTTACAACCTTGAGAATTCATGTTTATGATCACCATATAAAGACATGGAAAATATAATTTCAAGTAAAGTGAATAAAAGTAGGATGCTAAACCATATCCCAAGAATGATCAAAAATTTCATTAAGAAATGTACCCATGTTCAATGCCAACACTGATTATTTTGGAATGATAGATTTTCAGGTAGTTTCATTTTCTTCTTTATACTTTAATCTATATTCTAAATTGCATGCAATGATTACATTATTAGTTTATAATCACAAAATGTATTAATTTTTAAAATTCTCAATTCAACCAGAATTCTGCCATCCTTATTTCATATTTTTTTCAAAGTCTACAAAAGCAGAAGAGCCAAACACACAAACTTTATAGTCTTTGCCTTAGCACTTAAGACAATTTTCTCTCTCCAGACCACCTGAATTCAACATAATTATCTGAAAGCCATGGAAAACCTCACAAATCCTAGAGACAGTTGAAGAGAAAAATGAATTAACCTCATTTCTGAATAGCAAATGTGGACTGTTGGTAGAAATACAAATTGCAGGAGGCAGGAAGCGAGAAGAAAGGAATATATTATTTTTCCTTTTCCCAAGCTTATAGTTAACTCTTCATGGGATTAGAGAAAGCACTGTTTTAACAGCTACCACATCCCTTTCTTCCTGGTAGCTCCAAAGTTGGACAGTGACAGTGGAAGACAAATCCTATATGATTGTGTGATCTTTTTTCTGTATATGAGGCTGGATGACAAACTACCTCATGCCTGCCTTGGGAGAGAGGGACAGATCCCAGACTACATCCTTGATACCAATCAGAGACAAAGGAGGTTGGCTTTACTTAGCAACGGGGCTCCAAGACTTTTTTCGATTGATATGTATCATAAGCAAAATATTCTTCTTATCAACTGTAACAGCTATAGCTCATCTTAGGCACGATGTAGATCCCCCCAGGGCCCACTGGATGGAACGTGGGAGAGTATGGGCAATGATGTGGACCATTGACCATGAGGTGCAGCGATGCCCAGAGAGGTACTTACCAAATGCAATGGATGTGTCATGATGATGGGAGAGAGTGTTGCTGTGGGGGGAGTGGGGGGTGGGGGCAGTGGAGTTGAATGGGACGTCATATTTTTTGAATGTAATATTTTTAAAAAATGAACTTAAAAAATAAAATAAAATAAAATAAAATCAGCATACAGAAGTTTATCGTAATTCACAAGGCAACACACCATAGCTAACAGTTGGTGCTATGGTCTAAAGAAAACTGCATGCAATTATTTTTTAGAACGTCCAGAACATTTGCCCCTTGCTGAATGGAAGGTCTCAGCTGAAAATATCATTAAATGTCAAAACCATTCCTATTCAAGTATATAATATCATGATTATGTTCTTTGCAAACACAGTAATGTTAAATATGCAAAAACATGGCTATGTGAGGTAGTCCCTCAAGATTTGGTAAGAAGGAAAATGGGGTGCTCTCTGAGAGTTAAACAAGCAAAATTGAAACATAATATATGTATGAGTGGCAGTTGGTAAGGAAGAGAGAGAAGACCATAGCTTGAAAAGACTATGTTCAAAAGGAGAGATGATTCACTTGGCACATCAAAGAAACCTGATAAAGCAGATAGAATTATGTACCCCAACATAGACATACTATTCATCTTAATCTGTCTTCCTGTGGGTATGAACCCATTGCAAATAGGACTTCTTGAAGGTGCTTTTAGTTAAACTGGCCCAGTTGAATGAGGATGGGTTTTCATCCAGATTACTGCAGGCCTTATAAGGAGAACTGAGAAGTCATCAGAAACTGGAAAAGTAGCAAGAAAAGAGAGGACATCACCATGTATTGGGAGGAAGAAATGCAATCAAAGGAACCCCAAGGATTGCATCAAGCCAGCACCAGAATACTCCTGACTCAAGGATGAAGCAAGCCTTATAGCATCCAAAACACTGAGACAATAAATTCCTATTATTTAAGCCAACCCATTGTGTGATATTTGTGATATCAGCTTAGGCAAAAAAAGACAACAGAGAATTGTCTGGAGGAAAGATACTTGCAGGTTATATATTCTCACTGTAAACAGGAGCACAGAAGGGTATTTGGACCTGATGGCATCAAATCATATACCCCATTACCTGCTTTGATGTTCCATGAAGAGGGGACCATGTTGTTTTGGTTGCTACTATATTCCTTGTCAACACAACTGGCACACAGTAGGGGCTTGCATTAGTTTTATATGGTTTCTGTAACAAGTTTCCACAAACTTGGTGACTTAAAATAACAGAAAATTTTTCTCTCAAAGTTCTAGAGGCCAGAAGTTTGAAATAAACACCCCTGGTTTTAAATCAAGAGGCAGGGCAAGATGGCATCTGAGTGAGTGCACTTCATAATTGCTCCTTCAAAGGACTGGCTGAGTAGGATTGAAATCATGCCATAGTGGGCTGTTTTAGGGGCTTGCAAGGCAAGAAGTGTTTGGACATCCATTTGGAGAGACTGTAACAGAAGTAGTGCTTGCTACAGGTAGAATTGTGGGTTTCTAGCACTGAGGTCAGAAGTTGTGGGGAGGCAGGACCCTTCCCCCTAGGGCTGGCGGCCACAGCATCCCCTGAACTGTTGGTAGTGCAGTGGTATTACCAAGCCCTGTGTTCCCCAGAAGTGTGGTCCCCAGTTCTGTGATCCATAAGCCTCCATAACCCATGTTCCACAGACCCACATACTGCAAGTCCACAATATCCTGGACTTCCCTCTCCCAAATTCAGTGCTCCGTGAGGTATGGGATTACCCTAGCCCTCTGATTTTGGATGGATTCTGTGAGTCAGAGGGTTTTGGTGGCAGATGCAAAGAGGCAAAACAAGTGCAGATTCAATTTTCTGGTCCCCGTCCCCTTCTCCTTTTTTAAATTTTTTTTGAGCTTAGAGTAGCATATCAACTGGCTTGGGGAGAGCCTGGGAAGAAAGGATAGGTGAATCTGATGAGAAAGCCCAATATACCTAAATGCCCTGGGATAGGGAACTTAGTCTGGAAGAAGTTGGAGAAGCTAATCAACTGAATAAACCCACCAAGATAAAATGATGACCAGACAGCAACAAAAAACTACAAAGCAAATCAATAATGAGGAAAACATGGCCCAATCCAAAGAACAAACTAAAGACCAGGAAGAAGAGCAGAATATCGAACAAGTAATTAAACTCTCAAAACATATATTAGGGACCAATTTAATGAAGTGAAGGAAGAGATTAAGAATATGAAGAAAACACTTGGAGAGAATATAGAGGAAATTGCAATCATGCACAAAAAAAAAATAACAGATAGGATGGGGATGAACAGCACAATCCAAGAAATCAAAAATACACTCTCAGCAAATAACAGCAGATTTGAAGAGGCAGAGGAAAGAATTAGTGATGTGGAAGACAGTACATCTGAAATCAAACAGATAGTAGAATTGATAGATGAAAAGACAGAAAAAATCCAGCAGGGACTTAGGGACCTGAGAGTGGCAATGTAATATGCACAAACATATGCACTATAGGCATCCCAAAAGGAGAAGAGAAGGGAAAGGGAATATAAGGATTGTTGGAGGAAATAATGGCTGAAAATGCACCAAATCTACTGAGACAGATGGATGTCCATGTCCAGGAAGCACAAGGCACCCCAAATAGCATAAATTCCAAGAGGCCAACCTCAAGACATATACTTGTCAAATTATCCAATGCTCAAGACAAAGAGAAAATTCTAAAAGCAGCAAGAGAAAAGAGAATCATCACATAAAAAGGAGGTTTCATAAGATTCAGTGCTGATTTCTCATCTGAAACAATGGAGGCAAGAAGGCAGTGGTATTATATAGTCAAGGTACTAAAAGAAAAAAATTTCCAACCAAGAACACTCTATCTGGCTAAATAAGCATTCAAAATTGATGGAGAGTTCAAAATATTCACAGATAAACAGAAACTAAGAGAGTATGCCAACAAGAATCCTGCCCTTCAAGAAATACTAAAGGGAGTTCTGCACGAGGAAAGAAAAACAGAGTTGGAGGAGAGTGTAAGAACAACTAAAAAGACAAAAAAGAAAAAAGAAAAAAATCAAACAAAATATGACAATCACAAATCCAAAGAAAATATGGCTAATATAAGTAATTCCTTGAAAGTAATAACACTGAATGTCAATGGATTAAACACACCTGTCAAGAGACTCAGACTGGAAGACTGGATAAGAGAATATGATCCATCTATATGCTGTCTACAAGAAACACATCTTAGACCCAGGGATTCAAGGAGGTTGAAAATATATGACTGGAAAACAACCTTACAGGTGAATAATAACCAAAAAAGGGCAGGAGTAGCTATATTAATATCAGACAAAATAGACTATAAATGCAAGACAGTTGTGAGAGACAAAGATGGACACTACATATTAGTGAAAGGGATAATCCTTCAAGAAGAAAGAGCAATCATAAACATTTATCTCCTAACAAGGGCACCTCCAGTGTGAAAGATCAAAATCATATGAAATAATTTCTCTGACCATGGTGGAATGAAGCTGGAAATCTGCAAGGGCCAGAGATCCAGATTTGGCAACAAGATATGGAAGTTAAATAGCACACTCTTAGAAAAACAGTGGGTCAAAGAGGAAATCTCAAAAGAAATCAATAACTACCTTGAAATGAATGAAAATGATAACACAATATATCAAATTTATGGGATGCAGCAAAAGCAGTACTGACAGGGAAATTTATAGCCATAAATTCATATATCAATAAAAGAAGAAAGTGCTAAAATTGAAGAACTGACTGCATACTTGGAGGAATTAGTAAAAAGCAACAAACTAAACTCAAAGGAAGAAGAAAGAAACAACAAAAATCAGAGCAGAACTAAATGAAATAGAAAATAAGAAAGCACTTGCAAAAATAAACAAAACCAAGAGCTGGTTCTTTGAGAAGATCAATAAAATTGACAAACTCTTAGACTAACAAAGAAAAAAAAGGGAGAAGATGCAAATATACAAAATAAGAAAGGAGAAAGGGGATATCACCACTGACCCCATAGAAATAAAGGCTATCATAAGAGGATTCCTGTTTTCAACAGGAAGGAGAATTTAGAGGAAATGGACAAATTCCTAGAAACACATAAGCAACCTATACTGATGAAAGAAGAAATTGATGATCTCAACAAAACAATTACAAGTAAAGAGATAGAATCAATCATTAAAAAGCTCCCAACTAAGAAGAGTCCTGGGCCAGATGGCTGCACAGGTGAACTCTACCAAAAGTTCTGGAAAGAACTAACACCCATCTTGCTTAAACTTTTCAAAAAAATTGAAACAGAAGGAACATTGCCTAACTCATTCTATGATGCCAACATTACCCTAATACCAAAGCCAAACAAAGACACTACAAGAAAGGAAAATTGCAGATCAATCTCTCTCATGAACCTAGACACAACAATCCTCAACAAAATACTTGTGAATTGTATTCAACAACACATTAAATGAATTCTACCCCATGAACAAGTGGGATTCATTCCTGGTATGCAGGGATGGTTCAAAACAATGTAATACACCACATAAACAGAATGAAGGAAAAAAATACATGATTATATTTATAGATGCAGAAAAAAGCATTTGACAAAATGCAGCACACTTTCTTAATAAAAACACTGCAGAAGGAAAGTTTTTGAACATGATAACGGGTATATATGAAAAACCCATAGCTAACATAATTTACAATGGTGAAATCCTAAAATCGTTCCCTCTAAGATCAGGAACAACACAAGGTTGACCACTATCACCCCTTCTAGTTAACATAGTCTTAGAAGTACTTACTTGAGCACTGAGGCAAGAACCAGACATAAAAGTCATCCAAATTGGAAAGAAAGAAGTCAGAATTTCACTATTTACAGATGATATGATCCTATACATAGAAAACCCTGAGAAGTCTACAACAAAGCTTCTAGAACTTATGAATGAGTTCAGTAAAGTCAAAGGTTATAAGATCAATGCACAAAAATCAGTAGGATTTCTGTACACCAAAAATGAGCAATCTGAGGAGGAAATCAAGAAGCAAATACCATTTACAATACTAAATAAAAAAAAAAGTATACCTAGGAATAAATTTAACTAAAGATGTAAAAAACTTATACACAGAGAACTACACAACACTGTTCAAGGAAATCAAAGAAGACCTAAATAAAAGGAAGAATATTCTCTGTTCATGGGTAGGAAGACTAAATATTATTAAGATGTCTATCCTAACAAAACTGATCTACAGGTTCAATGCAATCCCAATAAAAATCAACACAGCATTCTTTAATGAACTAGAAAAACTAACTATGAATTTTATTTGGAAAGGAAAGAAGCCACAAATAGGGAAAGACATATTGAAAAAGGAAAATGAAATGGGAGGAATCATACTACCTGACTTCAAAACATACTACAAAGCTACAGTAGTGAAAATGGCATGGTATTGGTGCAAGGATAGACACACTGACGAATGGAACCAAATTGAAAGTTCTGATATAGATCCTCATATATACAGTCATATGATATTCGACAAGACCACCAAACCCACTCTACAAATGGTGACTGGAGAACTGGATATTCATATATGGAAGAATGAAAGAGGATTACCAACTCATACCTTACACAAAAATCAACTCAAGATGGATAAAAGACCTAAATATAAAAGCCCAGACCATAAAGATCTTAGAAAGCAATGTAAGGGAAGCATCTACAGGACTTGTAATAAAAAATGGCTTCATGAACTTCACACCCAAATGATGAGCAGCAAAAGAACAAATTGATAAGTGGGACTTAATCAGAATTAAAGTCTTTTGCACCTCAAGAAGTTTGCCAAGAAAGTGAAAAGGGGGAAGTGGACTTGGCCCAATGGATAGGGCTTCCGCCTGCCACATGGGAGGTCCACAGTTCAAACCTTGGGTCTCCTTGACCCGTGTGGAGCTGGCCTATGCACAGTGCTGATGCATGCAAGGAGTGCCGTGCCATGCAGGGGTGTCCCCCATGTAGGGACTCCCATGCGCAAGGAGTGTACCCCATAAAGAGAGCTGCCCAAAGTGAAAGAAAGCGCAGCCTAACCAAGAGTGTCACCACACACACGGAGAGCTGACATAAGATGATGCAACAAAATGAAACACAGAATCCCGGTGCTGCTGATAAGGATAGAAGCGGTCACAGAAGAACACACAGCAAATGGACACAGAGAAGCAGACAACTGGGGGGGGGAGGGGTGAAGGGCAGATAAATAAATAAAAATAATAATAAATCTTTTAAAAAAAAGAAAGTGAAAAGAAAGCCTACCCAATGGGAGAAAATATTTGGTAACGATATCTGACAAGAGACTTATATCCTGTATATTTAAAAAACTCCTATATCTTGAAAATGAAAAGACAAACACCCATTTAAAAAATGGGCAAGAGACTTAAACAAACACGTCTCCAAAGAAGAAATACAAATGGCTAAAAAGCATATGAAAAAATGCCCCAAATCCCTAGCTGTTAGGGAAATGTAAATCCAAACTCCAATGAGATACCACCTTACCCTCATGAGACTGGTAGCTATTGAAAAAACAGAAGACTGCAAGTGCTGGAGAGGATGTGGAGGAAGGGGAACACTCATCCACTGCTGGTGGGAATGCAGAAGGATCCAGCCACTCTGGAGGACAGTTTGGTGGTTTCTCAAAAAACTAGCTATATATTTGCCATATGACCCAGCAATTCCACTGCTGGGTATATACCCAGTAGAAATAAAAACAAGGACACAAACTTATGTATGCACACCAATGGTCATAGCAACACTATTGCCAAAAGTTGGAATCAAGCCAAATGCCCATCAACAGATGAATGGATAAATAAAATGTGGTATATATATACAATGGAATACTAAGCTATAAGAAGGAATACATTACAAACACATGTGATAACTTGGATGAATCTTGAGAACATTATGTTTAGTGAAGCAAACCAGGCATTGAAGGACAAATACTACATGACCTCTCTGATATGAAATATGTAAACCAATCTGTCTCAGAGTGCTAGAGACTGGATGATAGGCTTAAAGGAAGTTGGGGGAAGAGGAAGGTTGTGAGCTGACACCTACATGGGTGAAATCTATGATAAGCTGGAAGTAAGTATTTGTACAGGGAAGGGATAAAATGGGGGCATAGGAATACCTTTGGATGGAGCTTTGAGGGCTTGAGGAGGGTAGGGATAGGAGGAGGGTAAGATGGCCCAAGAAATTGGGGGGAGGGTGGGGGAACATTTGGACATAAGAGATGAGATTTTCAAGTATGTGTTTGAAACTATTATGCTGAGAAAATGTGTTAGAAAATATAATAAGGAAGTTTACCTGTTTAAGATGCTTAAGCGGGGACATCTGACACAGGGCAGGCTTCTAGGGAGTGTGTGAGTACTCATTTTGTCATAGTGGGTTATATCATTGGGTGGAGACACATACAATGAGTGTAAAGGTATACACACATCCTGGGGAGGACTCATGTTCTCAAACAGAGGAATTTGTGTCTCTCGAGAGAATTGGTGGCTCCCAATGGGTTAGAGCAGTCGAGTATGTCAAGCCCTCAACATTGCTGCAAATAACTGTGAATATGGTCCTTCAGGTAATGATGATTGATAGTCACTGTGGGTGCTGTGGGGAGGGGAACAGAGGTATTGAATAGATGGAATCAGGGTAACTGTGGGGCAATGGAAGTGTTCCACAAGATCATGCAATGATCAATATAGGATGTTAAATTAACCAAAAATGTATAAAAGTCTATAGACTAAAATGTAAACCATAATGTAAAACATAAGATAGCTAAAAATTTTGAAAATTATATAGTCTAAATATAAACCATAATACAAACCAAAATGGAACCTTGGTTGAAAGCTATGTTTCAATATCTGTACATCAGCTGCAGCAAATATAATATGAATATGTAAAAATATCATTGCTGGGGAAGGAACGAAGTGTTTGATGTTTGATATGTGGGAGTACCCTATATTATATATGTGAATTACTGTGATCTAAAACATTTTTGAAGGCAAAACTAATAATTAGATTAAAAGAAAAAGAAAGGATATAGACCCTGAGGAAAAACCGAAAGATATTGCCTTGCCACTGTACATACAGGATAACACCTATTACAATGATGAAAGGCAAAATGTTAAAATCAAAGCTTTTTCATTTTTTGATACCCCAATTTATTTTTCCTTTATTTAATTTCTCTAAAATTAGTATGTATACTATATCTAAACTTTAAAACCATCACTATATTCCATTTTACTATTAATGGAACCTGGCAATATATTAGGCTTCATTTTTGAAGAAGTTTTGGACAACAGAGAGGTTCAACTATGGCAGGGTTGGAACACTAGTGTGGGGTGTTATTGATGGGGGGCACATGATTAGGAGGGAATTCTCCAGGGCATGTATACAGGGTACATACAAATGTTTGGATATTTTCATAGTGGTTAAAGTTAAAAAAGACAACTGAGGGAGTGCTGAGTTCCTGATCAGTGGAGCTCTATTACATTCCACAATGGAACAGGAACAATCTACCAGATGCAAATGGCAAGACCAATAAAGAAGGATGGTCCAACAATGAGCCCTTTATACTGATGACTATGCTTACGTGCCTGTGCACCTGAAATATTAACTAGGCCAAGAGCTGCTGTGTACCTAAGAACTACATCCTGAGAGCCTCCATGTTGCTCAAGCGTGGCCACTCTCCAAGCCAAACTCAGCATGTAAATGCATTACCTTCCCCCCAGCTTGGGACAGGACTCCCAGGGATGAGCCTCTCTGGCCTGAGGGATTGCTACCCAGCACTAGTTGATGATGTATCTAGAAAAAGACCTTGGATAAAAGGATCAACTCAGACCAGCAGAATATCTCAGCCTACATGTAATATCAGGTGTAAAAAACTGCTTTTTGACCTTGAATTAAAGGGGGAAATGTAAAGGACAAATGAGTTTATATGGCTATGAGTCTTCAAAAAATTGTTGGTAGATCATCAGAGGGGTCATGCTTGCGTACACCTCAGCAGGGTCTCGGAGATAGCCAATGTAGATACAGTCCCAGGTTCTGGTTCTCCTGAGTGCTACAGAGACTCACAGGTTCTATGGTCATGGCAGATGGCTCTGAAGTTAAGTGCCATGTCAGTTGACCCTCTTTGGAGTTTGTGTTCCTGAGTGTGATGGAGTAGGACTCAGACATGACCTTTCTATTCATGCCTCTACTGTCACTTTTACTGGACCTGTGGTTGGCACTGCGGTTGCTGTATACTCAGGAGACCTGAATCCCTGGACTGTCCATGTGACAGTCAGGCCCTGAGCCTCAGCAGACATACAACTCCTACCCTCTGGTTTATTAAACTTACCCCAGCCAGCAAACAGGGAGTTGCAGAAGATCAACAACCACACCAGGGAGCTGAGAGTGCCTACATCTGCAAGTAGGAGAATGGCATCCATCATCTATGTGGAATCTAAGCCCCCTCTCGATATAGAGGTGGAGCGGACATAACTATCCCAGGGCCCACAGGATGGAGGAATAGAGTATGGATTAGAGTGAACTTACTGATATTCTACTATGGAAATATTGTGATTAGTAATGGAAGAAATTTTAGCATACGTGTGCGGAAAGTGGCCCCGATAGCTGTTGAGGGTAGGGATAAGGAAGAAGAGATATGATGTGGGGCATTTTCAGGATTTGAAGTTTTCCTGAGTGGTACTGCAGGGGCAGATGCTGGGTATTGTATGTTCTGCCATGGCCCACTGGGTGGACTGGAGGATAGTGTAAACTACAATGTAAACCATTATCCATGTGGTGCAGCAGTGCTCCAAAAGGTATTCACCAGATGCAGTGAATATCCCATGATGATGAAAGAGCTTGTTGATGAGGGAAGAGTGGGGTGATGGCAGTGGGGAGTATATAGGGACCTCTTATATTTTTTCAATGTAACATTTTAAAAAAATAAAGAGAAAAAAAATAAATCAAGTCATCAGCAGGGTCATGCTCCTTCTGGAGGCTCCCAGGTAGAATATAGCTTCTGGTGGCTATCAGTGTTCCCTGGCTTGTGGCTGATTTTCAGACCACAATCTTCAAATCTTCCTCTGCTCCGTGTTTGCATAGCCTTTGCTTCTGTATATACGGTGTAGTTAAATCCTACTCTAACTCTGTCTTTTTTATGAGGATACTTGTGATTTTATTTATGGCCCACCTGGATAATCCTGAATAATCTTCCTATCTCAAGATCTTTAACATAATCACATTTGCAAAGACCCTTTTTTCAAAATAAGGTAACATTTATAGTTCCAGGGATTAGGACCTGATAGCTTTGTGAGCCATTATTCAGCCTATTTCAGTGTTCAATAAATGTTTGTTGAATAACTACTGATTAGGCCAATGTGGCATTTCAGTCCATCTGGAAATTTTCTTTCTCATTGCAATTAAAAAATTGGCACTCTGAATTTACACATCAATCTCTAATGAGCTTTGTTAACTTGAGTCCAGCATATAGTCATCTCAAAAGCAGTGAGAAAGCTGAGTTTGTTAAGGAAGGTGAGGACCAACCACATGCAGATTTTTACTGAATATAGACCTTATCAAGGAAAGATTTCCTCAATGGAAATTTCTACTTCTACAGTTTTTTTTTTTCCTGCAATTTAAAAAAAAGTAAAACATTTTATAAAGTTCTTTAGGAAACTTCACCGCTGATTTAGCTTTGCTAAAAATTAAATTTACTACTGACCTAAAACTCATAGCAAACTTAAAATTAAATGTCATGTTTCTGTTTTTTCTTTCTGTCCAAGGTGGGCATGAAGTACATCTTTTCTGGTTGTTTAGAGGAATGGATTATTTTAGGGTTCTGTGTATTTCTTTCTGTTTTCAGACGTGGAGAAGGTGAGTGGGCTATTCAGCCCCACAAGCCTCCTCATTCTACCCTTATCTGCCTCTGTACCATTCCTTTTGATGCTGAGTGGTGATTATGCCATTCACCAATCTAGGCTCTTCTTCCTTAGCAAATGAGAATTGGTGAGAGGCTTTCCTTTTTACCATCTTAGTACCTTGGATTTTATTGAAGGCTTTTCTTTGAGAATTCTGAAGCACTTACATACATCTTTCTTATCCTTTCTATGATCCTTTCATATAGCAGAGACTGTGCACATTTATAAAAGGCAGAGATGATGCAGGTCTTGCCCTCAAGTTGACTTAAGAATTGAACATTGTTGTACAGATGTTTGTTCATGTCTCTGCTCTCAGTCTTCTGGGTATATACCTAGTAATGGTATTGCCAGGTCACATGGTACATCTATATTCAACTTATTTAGGAACTACCAAACAGTCCTCCACAGTGATTGTACCATTCTGCATTCCCACCAACAGTGAATAAGCATTCCTATCTCTCCACATCCTTTCCAACGTTACAGTTTTCCCACTTTGATAGCAGCCAGTCTAACAGGTTTGAAATGATATTACATTGTATTTTTGATTTGCAATTCCCTAATCCTAATGATGCTGAACATTTTTTCATGTGTTTCTTTGCCATTTGTATTTCTTTGGACAATTGTCTTTTCAAGTCTTTCACCCATTTTTTAATAGGGTAGTTTGTCTTTTAATTGTTGAGTTACATGATCTCTTTATATCATGGATATTATTAATTAATAATTCCTTATCAAATAAGTGATCGCCAAATATTTTCTCCCATTGAGTCAGCTGCCTGTTGACCCTTTGACAAAGTCCTTTGAGGTGCAAAACTGTTTAATTTTGAGGAGGTCTCATTTATTTATTTTTTTCTTTTGTTAGTCATGCTTTGGGTGTAAGGTTTAAGAAACTACTGCTTACCACAAGATCTTAAAGATGTTTTCCTACATTTTCTTCCAGGAGTTTTACAGTTGTCACTTTTATATTTAGGTCCTTGATCCATTTTGTGTTAATTTTTGTATAAGATGTGAGATAGTCTTCTTCTTTCTTTCTTTTGGATATGAATATCCAATTCTCCCAGCACCATTTGTTGAATAGACAGTTCTGGCCCAGCTGGGAGGGCTTGACAGTTTTGTCAAAAATCACTTGACTTACAACAAAGTTGGCTCTGCAGTGGAGTCAGGACCAAACTGTCAGTAAAAGATATTCAGGTATCTAAGTAAAAGAAAATAATACTGGATCTTTACAGATACCATCCACAAAAACAATTTCAGGTGGATTAAGAAGGTAAAAGTGAAGGCAAAAGTGAAAACTTCAAAGAACAGTTACTATACAAAAATATTTATAATTTTGGTTACATTAAAATTAAGAATACATCTTCACCAAAAGATATCACATGAGAGTGAAAATACCAGACACAGTGTCCATATATATAGACTTCCTCTTTTGTTCAATTGGTTTATTTGTCTGTCCTTGCAACAATGCAAAACCATTATAAAATAGCTACTTAATACATTGATATCTGATAGGGCAAAAATAATCTTGGATATACCATGCCCTTTTATTTCCATATTCACTTTATAATAAAATTATCAGTTTCTGCAAAAAAAATCACTTGACTGTAGATGTCAGGGTCTATTTCTGAATTCTCAATTCTGTTCCATCAGTCAATGTGGCTGTCTTTAAGCCAATACCATGCTGTTTTTACCACTGTAGCTAAATATATGCCTTAAACTCTGCAAGTGAGAGTCCTCCAAGTTAGTTGCCCTTTTTTAAGGATCATTTTGGGTATTTGGGGCCCCTTACCTTACCCTTCCAAATAAATCTGATAATTGGTTTTTCCATTTCTGCAAAAAAGGCTGTTGGAATTTTTATTGAGATTGCACTGCATCTATAAATAAGTTTGGGTAGATTCGACATCTTAATGATATTTAGTATTCTAATCCATGAACATGGAATTTCTCCTTCCGTTGCTTTTAGCAATGTTTTGTAGATTTCTAAATACTGGTCCTTTATGTCCTTTATTAAGTTTATTCCTAAATATTTGATTGTTTTACTTACTATTATATATGGAATTTTTTTCTGATTTCCTCCCCAGATAGCACATCAGTAGTGTATAGAAATGCTATTGATTTGTGCATATTAATCTTGTACCCCACTACTTTGATAAACGTGTCTATTAGTTCTAGTAGCTTTGTTGTGGATTTTTCACAAGATTCTAGATATAGAATCAGCAAATAACTGAAGTTTTACTTCTTCCTTTCCTATTTGGGTGCCTTTATTTCTTTATCTAGCCTAATTGCTCTAGCTAGAACCTCTAGAATAATATCGAATAACAATGGTGTCAGTGATCATCCTCATCTTGTTCCTAATTTCAGCAGCAAGCAATCTGATCTTTTACCTTTGAGTAAAATGCTAGCTGTAGGTGTTTCATACATGCACTGTACCATATTGAGCAAGCTTCCTTCTATTCCTATCTTTTGGAGTGTTTTTTTTTTAATCAAGAAATGGTGCTGTGTTTTGTCAAATGCTATTTCTGCATTGAGAGGATCATGTGATTTTTCTTCAATTTATCAATGTGGTTTATTAATTACATATATATATTAATTATATAGTTGATTTTCTTATGTTGAACCACCCTTGCATACCTTGGATAAAACCCACTTGATTGTGGTGTATAATTTTTTTAGTGCTCTTTTGGATTCTGTTTACAAATATTTTTGCATTGATATTCATTAGTGATATTGGTCTGTAATTTTCTTTTTTTTGTAGTACCTTTATCTGGTTTTGATATTAAGGTTATGTTGCCTTCATAGTATATGTTTGGTAACTTTCTTTCTTGTTCAATTTTTGGGAAGAGCTTGAGCAAGGTTTGTATTAGATCATCTTTGAATGCTTGGCAGAATTCACCTTGAAGCCATCTGTTCCAGGGCTTGTCATCTCTGGAAGTTATTTGATGAATGTTTCAATCTTCTCATATATGATTGGTTTGTTGAGGTCTTATATTTCTTCTAAGATCAGTATAGGTGGTTTGTGTATTTCTGGGAATTTGTCCATCTCCTTTACATTGTCTAGTTTTTTGGCATAGAGCTGTTCATAGTGTCCTCTTATGATGTCTCTTATTTCTGTGTGATCAGTGGTAATGTCACCCCTCTCATTTTTGATTTTATTTATTTGTGTCTTCTCTTTTTTTTCTTTGTTAGTCTAGCTAAGCGTTTGTTGATTTTATTTATTTCAAAGAACCAACTTTTTGTTTTGTTGAGTCTCTATTTTTTTTCTTAATTTAATTTATTTCCGCTCTGATCTTACTATTTCTTTCCTTTGGCTTTTTTTGGGATTGATCTTCTTTTTCCAGTTCCTTCAGGTGTGCAGTTAGATCTTCAATCATGGCTCTTTCTTATTTTTTATGTAAGCATTGAGGGCTATACATTTCCCTGTCAGCACTGCCTTTGCAGGGTCCCATGGGTTTTGATATGTTGTGTTCTAATTTTCATTTGTCTCAAGAAATTTACTGAATTATCTTACAATTTCCTCTTTGACCCACTGAGGGTGTTGTTTAATCTCCATATATTTGTGAATTTTCCCTTTTACCATCCATTATTGCTTTACAGCTTTATTCTGTTATGATCAGAAAAAATATTTTGTATAATTTCAATCCTTAAATTTGTTGGGACTTGTTTTGTGACTGAATATATGGTCTATCTTGGAGAAAGACCCATGAGCACTTGAAAGAAAGTATATTCTGCTATTTTGGGGTGCAATACTTTATAGATGTTTGTTTGGTCTAGTTCATTTATCATATTATTCAAGTTCTCTTTTTCTTTATTTATTCTCTGTCCATTTGTTTTATCCAATACTGAAATTGGTGTATTAAAGTCTCCAACTATTATTGTAGACACATTTACTTCTCCCTTCAGTTTTGCCAGTGTGTGCCTCATGTATTTTGGGGCACTCAGGTTAGATGCATAACTATTTAATATAGTTATCTCTTCTTGGTGAATTACCCCTTTTATTACTATGTAATGACCTTCTTCATTCTTTATAACAGTTTTGCCTTTGAAATCTATTTTGTCTGATATTAGTATCACTACTCTAATTCTTTTATGGTTACTATTTGCCTGGAATAACTTTTTCCAACCTTTCACTTTTAACTTGATTGTGCCCTTAAGTCTGAGGTGGGTCTCATATTTTTTTAATCCATTCTATCAGTCTATGTCTTTTGATTGGGGAGGTCAATCCACTAACATTCAAAGTTATTACTGCAAAGGCATCACTTACTTCATCCATTTGTCCTTTGACTCTCTATTGTCATATTGCTCTATTGTATGTCTTCTTACTCTTTAGGTTACCATTTTAATAATCTTCATTTCTAAACTATTCTCCAAATTTCTCACCCTTGTGTTTTTTTTTCTTTTAAGGCTGCAGCACTCCCTTTAGTATCTTCTGATTCTGGTCTTTGGTAACATATTCTATCAGTTTTTTTCGGTCTGGTAAGAGTTCGAATTCACTCTCATTTTGGAAGGACAGTTTTTCCAGATACAAAATTTTTGGCTGGGACTTTTTCTCTTTCATTACCTTAAATGCATCATATCATTTTTTTCTCACCTCCCATGGTTTCTGATGAGAGTTCAGAGTTTAATCTTATTGATTGTCTCTTGTGATGCTTTGCTTTTCTCTTGCTTCTTTCAGAATTCTCTCTTTTTCTCTGATATTAGTCATTCTGAATAGTAGGTGTTTCAAGATCAGTTTATTTGGATTTATTCTGTTTGGAGTATGCTGTCCTTCTTGGATATTGATATTTATGTCTTTAACAAGGGTTGGGGGTTTTTGGTCATTACTTCCTCAAATACTCTTTCTGCCCCTTTTCCATTCTTTTCTCCTACTGGGACACTGATAATGTGTATGTTTGTGTGTTTTGCATTTTCATTCAATTCCCTGAGACGCTGTCCCATTTTTCCATTCTCTTCTCTTTTTGTTTTCCTGTCTTTTCCAGTTCAGATGTTCTTTCTTTGAAATCACTAATTCTGTCTTTGAGCAATTCAAACCTGCTTTTATGTCCCTCTAGTGTATTTTTAATCTCATCCGTCATGACTTTCATTTCAATAAAGTCTGTTACTTTTCTTTGCAGGCTTTCAAATTGTTTTTTATGCTCACCCAGTATCTTCTTAATATCTTTTATTACTTTAGTCATATTTCCTTAAATTCTTTGAAGTGATTTAGGAGAATTGTGTGATTATCACTGTTAATTGTCCTAAATCCTGTATCTCTTCAGGATATTTGGTTAGTTCCTTTGGCTGAGCCATCTCTTCCTCTTTCCTAGTATAGCTTGTAATTTTTTGCTGATGTCTAGGCATCTGAGTTAGTGAATTTACTCTGATGGCCAATTTCTCTCTCTTGCTTATTTTTTTGTTTCACAGCTTTTCTTTGCCATTTGGTTCAACTTATTCTCAGTCTTTAAATTTGCCTGGCTTACGTTATCAAAATCAGGCCAAGGACTCAACAATGGAGTACAGATTTTCTCCTAGGGATAGGATACAGAGAGTACAATTAAGTTTTTGTCCATGCAATTTCCTGGCTGGACAGCAGATGGTGCTCATTAGCACACCTATCCAAAGAGGTGTTTCAGTTTGGGCTTTCATGTGTTCCTTTTTGAATCTCCAGAACGGAGATTCAAAGCAGGCTCTGCTGGCCAAATTCACTGAAGAAAAGTGTCCCAACTCCCCCTCCCTTTTCCCTTGAAACAACTGACTGGGAGGAAGATGTCTTTTCTCCTCTTGGGTGGCTGCTTTGAGCCAGGGGTTTTAACCCAGCTGAATATCATGGTGGTAGAGGAGGAGAACCCTTCCTGGCTGCCACAGGGTTTGGTAACACATGGTTGTCATTTTGGCTTCTTCATCTCTCTGTCCTTCAGCCTCGTGGGAGTTGTGTAGTAGTATCCTAGTCTGCTCACCCCCAAAGCAGGTCCCTCAGACAGCTTTTGGCTCTTTTTCCTTTGTTTTTGCTAGAGCATTGAGCTCTGTCTATTATTCCATTGCCATCTTCTGACAATCCCCCTCTAATTATGGTTTTGATTTGCATTTCCCTGATGGCTAATGCCATTGAGCATCTTTTCATGTGATTTCTGGCCACTTGTATATCTTCTTTGGAGTGATGTCTCTTCAAGCCTTTTGCCCATTTTTAAATCGAAAGCTTTCAGTCTTTCACCATTAAGTAGGATGTTCACTGTGGGAATGTCATATACCCCCTTTATCATTTTGAGGCAGTTTCGTTCTATTCCTAGTGTTCTAAGGTTTTTTTTTTTTCTTTATCAAGAAAGGGTGCTGTTCAACCAATCCAATGTCCACATAGAAGAGGTGGCATTGGATTGGGAAAAGTGGACATGGTGGACGATGGGTATGGGGAAAGGCAGGAAGAGATGAGAGGTGGAGGCGTCTTTGGGACATGGAGCTGCCCTGGATGGTGCCTCAGAGGTAATCACCGGACATTGTAAATCCTCACAGGGCCCACTGGATGGAATGGAGGAGAGTATGGGCCATGATGTGAACCATTGTCTATGAGGTGCAGAGGTGCCCAAAGATGTACTTACCAAATCCAATGGATGTGTCATGATGATGGGAACGAGTGTTGTTGGGGGGGGGAGAGGGGGGATGGGGTTGAATGGGACCTCACATATATATTTTTAATGTAATATTATTACAAAGTCAATAAAAAAATAAATAAAAAAAAGAAAGGGTGCTGTGTTTGTTAAATACCTTTTCTGTATCAGTTAAGATAATCATGTGCTTTTTCCCTCATTCTGTTAATGTGGTGTGTTACATTAATTGAATTTTCTTATGAAACCACCTTTAATACCAATGTAGCAGTTTGATATTATTTATGAATTCCAAAAAGAAATATAGATTATGTTTGTAAGTTGGTCAGTTCCTCTGGCATGATAACCCTTTGACTGAATTAAATTCAGCTGAGACATCTGATTAAATTATGCTAATATTAGGGCTCTGATCCAACCACATCATTAGAGTGCAACTCAGATTTGAGTCCCAGCCCTCTTGGGGATAAAACATATGCTCACACAGAAGTAAATAGAGGAGAAGGAGAACACATAAGAAAATAGACAGTCATTAGACATGGCAGAGGCCCCAGGAAGAGAGATGAGCTTGATAGTCTATAGCTGACCTTGTGAAGATAACAGAGCAGCTGAGTCGGGAAAGAAATGAGCCCTGGGAAGAGAGATGAGTCTTATGCCAGTCTACAGCTAAGATCAGAAGAAGGTGGGACCACAGAGCCTAATGAGGGAGAAAGAAGGCTGAACCCTCACAGACATTGCCCGCCATCTTGCATCAACATGTGGCAACAGACTTTGGGTGAAAAAGTACCTCTTAAGTAAACTTGAGGCTCCTTAGGGCCTTGTTACCATAAGCTTCTACCCCAAACAAATAGCCTTTATAAAAGCCAACAGAGTTCTGGTATTTTGCATCAGCACCCCTTTGGCTAACTAATACAATCAGGGATAACTCTCAGTTGTTCATGGTGTATAATTCTTTTAATATGCTGTTGGATTTGGTTTGCTAATATTTTATTTAGGATTTTTACACCTATATTCATAAGAGATATTGGTCTATATTTTCTTTCTTTCTTAAACTGATATCTTTATCTGGTTTAATATGAGGGTGATATTGGCTTTGTGGAATGAGTTAGGGAGTGTTCCCTCGTCTTCAAATTTTTTGAAGGAGCTTGAGCAGACTTGGAGGTAAGTTTTCTTGGAATGGTTGGCAGAATTCCCCTGTGTGGAGCCATCTGGTCCTGGACTTGTCCTTGTTGGGAAAGTTTTGATTACAGATTTGATTTCTTTACTAGTAATTGGTTTGTTGAGATCTTCCATTTCTTCTTTTTAAAAATATTTATTTATTTATTTATTTCTCCCCTCACCACTCCCCCCTGTTGTCTGCTCTGTGTGTCCATTTGCTGTGTGTTCTTTTCTATTTCTGCTTGTATTCTCATTAGGTGGCTCGAGGAACCAATCCTGGGACCTTCCAGAGTGGGAAGGTCACCTCAACGCCCTGTTCTGCTATGTCTTCTTATTGTCTTTCCTCTGTGTCTCTTGTTGCATCATCTTGCTGCACCAGCTCTCCATGTCGACCAGCACTCCTGCATGGGGTGGCATTCCTGCATGGAGTGGTACTCCCATGTGGGCTGGCAATCCTATGTGGGCCGGCAATCTGTGTGGGCCAGTTTGGCACCTGGGCCACCTTGCCTTTACTAAGACACCCTGGGCATCAAACTCTGGACCTCCTATATGGTAAATGGGGACCCAATTGCTTGAGCCACCTCCATTTCCCTTCTATTTCTTCTTGAATCATTGTAGGTAGTTTGTGTGTTTCTAAGAATTTGTCTATTTCATCTAGGTTGTCTAATTTATTGGCATACTCTTTTTCATAATATTAACTTACAGTCCTTTTATTTCTCCAGGGTCAATAGTAATGTTTCCATTTTAATTTCTGATTTTCATTATTTGTATTCCCTCTCTTTTTTTGCATAGGCAATCTAGCTAAAGTTTTGTCAGGTTTTCTGATATTTCAGAGAACCAACTTTTGTTTTTGTTGATTCTATTGGTTTTTTTGTTTGTTTGCTTTCTATTTCATTTATCTCCACTCTAATCTTTGTTATTTCCTTTCTTCTGCTTGTTTGATTTAGTTTACTCTTCTTTTTCTAGTTCTCCCAGTTTTTAGGTTAGGTCTTTAATTTCAAGACTTCTTTTTTAGTGTAAACATTTAAAGCTATAAATTTCCACATCAGTACTGCCTTCACTGCATCCCATATGTACACTTGGTATGTTGTATTTTTATTTTCATTCATCTCTAGATATTTCCTAATTTCACTTCTGATTTCCTCTTTAACCCATTGGTTGTTTAAGTGTATGTTGCTTAATTTGCACATATTTTTGGATTTTCCATTTTCCCTCTTACTTATTTCTAGCTCCATTCTGTTGTGGTTGGAGAATATACAGTGTATGAGTTCAATATTTTTAAATTTATTGAGACTTTTTTTGTGACCTGTGGTCTGTCTTGGAGAATAATCCATGTGAATACAAGAATGTGTATTCTTTTTTCACTGGGTGCAGTGTTCTACATATGTTTGTTAGGTCTAGTTGGTTTAGTGTATCATTTAAATCTTGTACTTCCTTACTGATCTTCTGACTAGGCATTCTGTCCATTATTGAGAGTGTTGTTTTAAAGTCTCCTTCTATTAATGTATAACCATCAACTTCTCCCTTCAAATATGCCAGTATTTGCTTCATATATTTTGGGGCATTGCTTTGGGTACATATGTATTTGTAATTGTTACATCTTCTTGTTGAATTGTCCCTTTTATCAGTATGTAATAACTATCTTTTCCCCTCCTAACAGTTTTAGACTTAAAGTATATTTTCTCTGATATTAATATAGCTACCCCAGCTCTCTTTTGCTTACTACTTGCATGGTATATTATTTTTCCATCCTTTTACCATCAACCTACTTGTATCTTTGACTTTAAGGTAAGTCTCTTGGTGACAACCTTTAGTTGGGATATGTTTTTTAAAATCCATTCTACCAATCTCTTCCTTTTGACTAGAGGTTTAATCCATTTACATTTACAGTCACTACTAATAATACAGGGCTTTCTTCTGCCACTTTGGTACCTAGCCTGTGTATGTCTTATAATTTTTTGTTCCAAATTTCCATGAAAGCTTACTTTTACATTTTATATTTATTTGCTTTCTTATGTTGTACCACATTTCTTCTCATTTCTATCTGAAAATATTTTTCATCTGCTTTCTTATGGTTACCATAGGTTTAAAACTTAACATCCTATATATATAACCACCATATTTGGTTTGATACCTATTTAACATCAATTGTATGCACATATGGTTTTCCTATACCCTCTGTCCCCCCACCATTTTTCTGTACTTGTTATCACTAACACCCTCGTACATTGTATATCTAAAAACCTACATTTACCATTACTTTTTATGCATTTGCATTTTAGCACTTTTAGAAGTAAAAAGTGGAGTTACATATGAAATAATACAATAAGATAATACTGGCATGTATAATTACCCAAATGGTTACTTTTACCACAGGTCTTTATTTCTTTAAGCTGCTTTGGCACACTCTTAGTGTACTTTCATTTCATTCTAAAGACCTCCTTTTAGCATTGCTTGTAGGGCAGATCTAGTGTTTGTGTACTCCCACAGGTTTTGTTTATCTGAGAATGTCTTAATCTCTCCCTCATTTTTGAAAGAGAGTCTCACTGGAAATAAAATTCTTATCTGGCAGTTGCTTTCGTTCAGCACTTTAGGAATTTCAAACCATTGCCTTCTTGCTGCCATAGTTTCTGATGAAAAATCAGCATTCATTCTTATTGGGATGCCATTGTATGTAACATGTTGCTTTTCTCTTGAAGTTTTCAGAACTCTCTCCTTGTCTTTTGCATTTGATAGTGTAATTCTTACATGATGAGGTATATTTTTCTTCATGTTTATTCCCTTTATTGTTCTCCAAGCTTCTTGGTTGTGCATATTCATATCTCTTGCTAAGTTCATGAAGTTCTCTGTTATTATTCCTTTAACTATTCCTTCTGCCCCTTTCTCTCTTTCTTCTCCTTCCTGGATTCCCATAACACATATATTGGTGGATTTGATGGTGTCTCAAATCTGTCTTATGTTATTTTTGCTTTTAATATTTCTTTTTCCTGTCTGCTCCTCAACCTGACTCATTTCAAGTTTTTTTGTCTTCAAGTTTAGATTCTTTCTTCTGTCAGCTCAAACCTGCTCTTGAAATTCTGTTGGGCACATTTTCATTTCAGTTATTGTGGTCTTCAACTCCAGTAGCTCTGTTTTGTTTCTTTCCTATAATTTATATCTTTTTACTTAGCCTCTCATATTGTTCATTCATTGTTTTCCTGAAATCCTGTAGTTCTTTCTTTGTACTTTCCTTCATCTCTTTAAGCAATTTTAAGATCATTATTTAAAGGCTTTGTTCCATATGTCCACAGTTTTGTCTTCTTCATTGGCATTTTCTGTATTTTTATCTTCTTCCTTTGGATGGGTCATCATTTCCTGTTTCTTTGTCTTGTACTCTTTTGTTACATGTTGTAAATTTTTGTTTTAAAAATGTTAACTCTGGGATTTATTCCCTGAGATATCTGTTTCCTGATTTTGTATCAAGCTGCTGATAAGACAGAGGTTTTATTGATTTTCACTCCTCCTATCATGAAGGTCTGCCCAAGGCAAATGCATTGTGAAGGGCTTCCCAGTCTTACTGCATGCCATGTGTTGGAGCAAGATGGCTACTGGTCTCTGTGAGGATTCAGCCTTCCTCTTCCTCCTAAGGTGCTGTGTTCCCAGCTTCTTCTGATCTCAGCTGTAGGCTAGCATAAGGCTCAGCTCTCTTCACAGGGCTTGTTTCTTTCTGGGCTTTCTCAGCTGTTCAGTGCTCTGATATCTTCAGCTGAAGACTATCAGGCAAACTGCTCACCTCTCTCCCCAGGGCTCCAGTGTCCAAAACTAAACTCTGTGTTTTCCTTCTCTGTGCATTTACTTCCCTGCCTTTGATTGAGCATTCATTTATATAGCCCATAAAGGGGGTGGAGGTGGGTGGGAACTCAAACTGATTCTCCCTAATGATAATGGTCAAACAAAATCCCTAATCTTGATTTAATAAAGTAAAAGTGAAACTCTGAATCTAATACAATTTAATATGCCCAGGGGAACTGACTAGTTTACAAACACAATCTAATATCTATTTTTGAAATTCATAAATAATATCAAACTGCCACATGTGGTATTAATAATAGGGTGGTTCATGAGGAAAAATACACCTAATATAAGCTATGGAATATAGTTAATAGTAGTAATATTTTGATGTCTTTCATCAGTATCATTACAAATATTTCCACAACAATGCAAAGCATTGGTGATGGGGTAGTATATGGAAATCCTGTATGTTATGCATACAGGATTTTGTAAACTTACAACTTCTCTAATTTAAAAAATACATATGAATCTGTGGTCAGCTGTGCATACCCCTGTTCTTGGGTGAAGAAGGTTTTTATGTCCCTTTCTGTCAGCAGCAGCTTTCATGTACTGAACCCCACAGTGGCCTGCTGAGACAGTGTGGAAAAGGTGCTGATAGCCACTGCATGGAGAGAGCAATTTACTGTTCTTTACCATAATTTATCAGTCTTTTCCTCCTGCTCTTTCCTGGATGATGTGCAGGGTTCTTCTCACCTCTGGAGTTTCAAAATTTTTGTTTTAGACAATTCCTGCCTGTTTTTTCTATTTTTGTCAGTGTATCTTTGGGATAGATTCCTAGAAGTGGGATTGCTGAGTTAATTGCTACATGTTTAACTTTGCTGTATCATCAGGACATCCTTGTACTTTGATAATATATATTATTATATATTATATATATATTATTTTATATATATATATAATATATATATTTCCACTTTAGTGCTGTTTCATGGGGATCAATATCAATTGCTAACTTGCTGTTTTGCTTGTCACCAGCTTTCCTTTCACCTTTTGTGACTTCCTTTTTCTGTGATAGATGACTGGATTAAAGCCTTGAGCTCTTTATTCTTCTTGGTTACCAGGGACTTCAGAGTGTACACAGCCACAAATCCAACTCACTCATAAAGCAGTTTATTGGTGTTGCTACGTTACACACATTACCCCTTTGGTTAGAAATTTACTAAGCATTTAAGCATAAAAATTGATGTTTAGAATTCAAAATCCATAGGCAGAAGCCTTGTGGGACCTCTTGCTAAACCCACCCTCACTCCAATTTATCACAACTAAGATAATTGCTCCCAGGAAACTTGCAAGAACAACAGTTTTTCTAGCTTGAAGTTCCCAATTGAAATTAAAAGAATCAGCAAATCTGGGAAAAAATAAGGTACTCTACTCCATCTTTCACAAATTAGATTCATTATTGATAGTAAGCACAAACTTAAAACAGAGGCTAAGAAAGCTTGAAATGTATGATAAGAACAGCAACAACTGTTCAAATGGCCAAAATAAAAAAAAGGAACACCAATATATATATTAAAATCTTTATGTTAACTTACCTAAGCCATACCTTTACGTTTTCTGAGGCTAGGCCAGATGGGTCAAGCCACAGCTTAATGGGCTATAAAGCAAACCAGACAGGTGACAGAAACTTGGAACAGTGCCATAACTCTCTCCATCTCCTGGGGCAAATAATTTTTGGTGACTCTCACTAATGGTTTGCAAGCTAAATATAAGTTTGAGATCAGAGAGACCTCAACCTTTCAGGCTGTCAACCTTCCAGGAGCTGTATGATCTTTTTAATGGTTAAGTACCCTGAGACTTTATTTCCTCACTTGTAAAGTGGAGATAATGATGCACATCTCATAGGACTGTTAGAAGTAAGTTCAATTTTAGGTCAAAGGTCTGTGTAACTTTTCACGATATGTTGAAGTCATGAAGAGGAGAAAGAAAAGGGTTTCTGCCTCAAGGCATTCAAAGCATACTGGAAGAGAGGAGTCCCATAGCCACTGTAATCCTTGATTTACTTGTGGAGATGATGGTATAGAAGTAAACTCAGGTTTCTCTGGGAACCAAAAAAGGGCATTCAAACCAGTAGCCTCATCTGTAAGCTGGAAATAATTATGCCTACCTCATAAGGTTGTTTTGAAGATTTAAATAAATAATGTATATAAAGCCCTCAACCCAGTTTCTGGTACATAGTAAGGACTTCATAAATAGTTTATATTAAATTTGAAGGATGAATAGGCCTTAGCAGGTGAAGAGTAATTTTATGAAATGCAAAAGACACCCATTTATTTCCAGGGATTATCAATATTGTTTTTTTCCCCCTAGAATACTTTTTCTAGGAGAAAACAGCCAATTACAATGAGCAGAATAAACTCACTTCTTTATACTAAGCAGTACCGCAATGTAAATATAAATATAACTGGCACAGAAGTCCATGGGTATTGTTTGCTTGCTCCCTCCCTCCCTCCTTCCTTCCTTCCTTGCTTCCTTCCTTCCTTCTTTTCCTCCCTCTCCCCTCCTCCCTCCCCTCTTCCCTTCCTCCCTCTCTTCCCTTATCTCTCTCTTTCTCTTTCCTTCCTTATTTTTCTTTTTCTTAAATTCTTCACTTAGACCTTGCATCATTTTTTTAATGAGTAGAGATGCAGGCCATATATAAATTGCAGGGTGATGAAAATATCCCCTGTCTTGTGATGCTTCCTCAAAGATGACCCATATACAGTGGATTTTGTATTATGGCTATTTTATGGTGAACTTAGGTTTAACTGACAAGGACCTGCTACCTTTAGCTGTTTATTCCCACTTATCAGATAAAATGGTAGTAGAGTGAAATAGAAAGAGATTCACTCTGGTGTCACATGAGAGCTCTCTTATCCCAGTTGTGTCTCTAGCTAATTGTAAGACCTAGAGCATATCATTTAATCTCTTTGAGGTTCAATTTTTTCTTCTGTGCAAGAAAGTGTTGAACTGAAGTCTAAGATCCCTTATAATTCCATTAGGCTATGTGTGGGAGGGTCAGAGTTAGGGATTTGGAGACTGACAGACCTGGATTTGAAAACTGATTTGTCACTTAGTAGTTAAGGACATGAATAAGCTCTCTTTGAGAATCAACCTACTCATCTTACATAAGTTTTAGTGCCCTTATTTTACCAAAAGTTGTTATGAGGGTTGAACTATTTAACCAATTTATCATTAATCCTGTCAGCTCTACTGTCAAAATAGTTGCAGAATCTGCCCACATCTCATTACCCAAGTAATGGATATCTTGCGTGGATTATTCCAATAGCATTCTAAATAGTCTCCATAGCTTCCATTTTGTCCCCATCTCCTGCAAAAGTTCGTTTGCAATGCAGCAGCTAGAGGGAGTCTTTTAAGATGTGTCAGCTTATGTCATTCCTTTGTTTAAAATTCAGTGATTTCCCATATCACTCAGAGTGAAAGCTCAACTCTTTACCATGACCTATGGGACTTCACATGATTAAGCCTCTTGCTGCTGCTTCTCCTGTGACTCCAGTCCAGCTGATGGGTGGGAGGCTCTTTGTCTCTTCAGAGATAACCTTAACCTAAGCTGTCTGTCCTAACTTGTGGGTGTGGAAATGGTAAGAGGCTGCAGTCCTGCCCTTGGTGACCATGGCAACGACTCCAGTCCCAGGAAACAGTTTAACAATGCAAAGTCTATAAACTTTAAATATTCAGGGGAAATGCAAACCAAATGGGCTAAAAGCTTTATCTAGATTGTATGAAGTCCATGCTAAAAGCTTACCTAGGATGTGAAAGATATATGCTAATTCAAGCCTATTGAGCACTGAAACAAAAGAACCATTTGACCTTTCCTCTTTGTATAAAAGGGACTCAAAAATCTTGTTCAGGGCTCGGGATTGAAACAAAAAGCTCCCGAGTCCGGCCAGCCATCAATAAACCATTTTTCCTTCTCAAAATCATTCCTGAGTCCTGGCCGCTCTATACACAAATAATTGAACCTCTCACATATTCTACAACATTTTTGGGGGCTCTTCTGGGATTGCAAACAAAAGCCAGAGATGGTAGCATTTTGCTGCCCCTTCCAAATCCCCGAGGAAATCAGGAGGACTCGGGTGAACCCCAAATCTGGGTGCCCCTGGATTCAATTTAATCCAGAAATGATGTGGGCTCCACCAGAATCTTCCTGATGAAAATTGAGGGCAATGGAAGGTCTGAAGAGAAAGATTCTGGGAATGAAAAAGAACTCCAAACATGGAAGAAGGTAAGACTCCCTGGGTGAACACAGTCTGGAAAGCCCTAGCTTTAATTGCTAGGAGGGGGAGGCTGATCACCTACCGAGAGTACCCTAGTAGCCCCAGGAAACTGGGGGGAAGCCATTCTCTCTAGTTCTGGAAAAAGGAAAAAAAATGGGAAAAAGCCTGGTGTTTTGGGTTTGTCTAACTGCATGTTAGAATCTGGTACTGGTATTATATCCACTGAAGGAGTGGAGGCTTGATTTTAATAGGAAGGGTTGTTTATACGTTTGAGTTCTAACGTCCTGGAAATTAGTCTGGATTTAAAAAAAAATCTTGGCTACAGGAAAATGGATCAGCTTTGCTAGTGAAGCTTGGTCTGAGTGTAAAATTAAACAGTGAATAAGGTCTAGCTGGAATCTTTTATTATGGTGCTGAATTGTGAATGAATTGTCTTTATACCAGATATTAATGTTAAGTGTTCTCTCTAAGGTTTGTGATGGCTGTGGGGGCAGCCATGCTGAAAATATATGTATATAGAACTTGTTGGTCAGATTAGTAACCTTTGCGCTTCTGTCTGTGTCAGCTCAATGCTGGTGCTAGAGTTGTGTGGTTATGTAAAATACTGAAATTTAACTGAGCTGGAACCCTCCCTTGCCATTGTCAAAGTGGTGAATTGATTATGGGGCAAAACTGAGGAGTCTGGATGTTTGTGGAGTCTGGATGTTTGCACATGCTCTGCTGTCTCGTCTGAGTCTGCACCTTTGCCAAGGCTTGAAGGCCATCTGTGTCGGTGCCACACACCCAGGTTTGTTGGGGCTGCCCCAGTCAGGGTGGCTGGGTCCCCAGGTGGGGTGCCAAATTTGAGTAAGTTCTGCCTGCCCATTTTGGCAGAGAGCTGGAAAGGGGGGAGCAGCATGCTCCTTTCCAGTGAGTCCACACCTTCTATACATAAGCCACATTCCTATTTGATTGTTGTGCATCTGACTCCCTGCAAGGGGGAAAATGAAGGGGATGAAAAGCAGAATCAAAATAAAAGCAGTAAAGTTCCCTCCCTAGGGTAACAAAAGGCAGAAATTCATTTGCATTCTGCCCAGGTTCTTTAGTTTTTGGAATCTCTTTCTCTGTAAGACTAAAGAAATACTTTGAAATGTTTTAGAACTGTAAAGTTGTCTGAAGAAAGGAGGCTATGCTTGAAACAATAGACCTCTAATCACTTGATAGCATTTTCAAAGGTCTGGCTGGGAACTTCAGGGTTGTGAGACTACCCAGGAAAAAAAAAAAAAAGAGAATGAAATGCCACTTTAAAATCTATGTTTAGCTTTTTTCAGTTGCTGGCACCAAGGGATTCACAGTAAAAAAAAGTAAAAAGGTAGTTTAGAGTGAATCTTTGAGTGTCAATACTCTCTTGCTAGTGAATTGAATGCATGGCTTGCAGATAAAAATTTGTTCCATTACTAAAGAAAGTGAGACTTCACAAAATTATTACTAATGAAATTCTTATAGCTTAATTAATAAAAATATCCAATTCATCTTAAGGTTAAAAAAATTAATAAAAACTCTAACTGAATTAAAATCATTTATAAATGCATTTATATTATAAAACAGCGGAAAGATAATAACTGGAATTGTAACTGGGTGAATTTAGCCTGAAACTATTATTGTAAGTGTAAATTCTAAACTAACCTTACCTTTGTTTATGATTACTTCAAGCCTAGCCTCACCCTTTGCCTTTACCTATGGCTATTTCATAACAGCTCCTGTCCTACTGGTATTAGTAACCCTGCTTTCTCTCATGAGTCAAGTGTAAACTAAATTGCTGCCTAGTGGAATTCTTAGCCCTTGGGTTTAAACAACCACTGGAGTTTTATTATCTCCAAGGACTGGGGGGAATAAAGGGAGTCTCCTGCCTCAACTGTCAGTGTTCCTAAGAGTGGCAATTCATGAGAGAAACCAGTTTGTCTCCCTGAGGCTTCCAATAGCCTCAGTAAATATACATAGAATTAGTCTTGTTGCTTATCAAAATTCTGCTAAATTCAAGGTAAAATATAAAGTTCTGAAACAAAAGAGAATTGTGTTAAAACATTGGGAACATTTTAGTTACAAGCCATTAGTTAAGAAACAAAATTCTTGTGTAAAACTGCATGGTCATAGTGTAAAACTGCACAGTCATAGTGCAAATTAAGAAAAGTTTCAGGAGTCTTTGAAATGTTTTCACACTTAGTTTGTAAAAAATGGAAGTTTTAAGTAACTAAAATTAGGTTTTTGTGTCAAAATATTCATGTCTGCCTATTTGCTCAAATTGTTGAAGCAATTATATAAGTAATATATATTTCTGGACCCTAAAATAAGCTAAAGAGTATATAAAATAATGCAAATTATAAATAACATCAATAAGTTGTGTTTCTGTGTCTAACTCTTTGTGTCTGCCCATTTGCTCAGTATATGTCTTCATACATCAGGATGATAATATCAAATTAACAAGTGAAAATTCCTAAAAGAGCTCTATTCAAATTGTTAAAAATTAAATATGCAGTTATATATGTGAATAAATATTCTTGGAGTCCAAATTAGACTAAGCAGGATGAAAAAGTCACATAGAAATCTGATTATAGGAACTATTGGGAAAGGGCCTCCTCTTTGCAAGAGTTTGAAGACAAAATTAGGTGTGGCAGATTAAACCTATCTACTAGGCTAAGGAATTAAGAATCAGTTTGCCCTGTAATTTCCCAGTTTAAACCTTTTGTCAGCCATAAAATGTAAAAAGCAAAGATTAGTTTAGTTTTCACCTAAAGGAAGAAAATATTGACTAATGTAACCTGGCAGCCTACTGCCTCAGTCTCCCACTCCCGGGTTAAACAGAAACAAAGGAAACCAGCTTAAGCCAGTCCTATAGGCAATAAAAGATGCCCAAGAAAGAGCTAAGCCAATACCAATTCAGCACTAAATTCCATTCCTTATTTGACAAAGGGGAGCAGGTAAAACTAAAATGGTTGGAATGTGATGGAGGAAGCGGTTAAATCACAAACTTTTGTGTGGGAAAGTTAGATCTTCTCGGATAGGCTGGAACTTCTGAAGTATCCAACCTATGGAGAAACAGAGGAAGAACTTGTGTGCTAGGCTTAGGGGTATAAATTGTGTCATTTTTCTTTGTTTGGGGTGCCAGCCATGTTTTCTGGTTGTGTGCCCCTTCCTGCAAGATTGAGAATAAATTCTTTTCTTCTCCACAGTCGGGTGAGCCTTATTTTCTTCCAAAAGATTTCTTTCCAACAAAAATAAAGGTAATTAGTGGCTCTATTGACAAATTTCAGTAAGTAAAGAAAAGTCCATAAAAACTATAGAGAGATCTTTCCTGGATTATGATTAAACGAATTAAATAATTGTGTAATGTGTTTTGAAACCTGGTAGTCAGTATGCTTTTAAAAATTACTCATTTTCATAACTTAAACAAAAAAAATTAGCTTCCTGTAAAAATAAAAAAAGAACATTCCTTGCATAAACTATAATGGTTTCAATTTTATTTAGCTTGAATGTATGTCCCATAGTTAACTTATAAACTAAATTAACATTATATGTACAAAATCTTTAGAGTAATAAAAATTTAAGTTCACGTTAATAAAATTAAGCTAAAGAAAAATTGTAAATATGCTCTCTTAAATAAATGAAGTAAATTCCTTTGGTTAGTAATTATAATTTAATAAGTTTATTTAAATGTAAGGTAACTAGTCAATGTGGTTGTAGTCAATTACAAAAAGTTTATAAAACATCTTCCAAACTGAAAACATTTAAATAGTTCTAGTTCTAGAAATCATTGTTAACTAAAAACTTGAATTGATAATGGTTGCAAAAAAATAACTTTGTGGTAATAAAACCTGTCTGAAAGCCACCGCAATTTACATATTTAAGTAAATGGTAATAAAAAGTTATCTTTACTCTATTGGGAATCTTCTGTTTTCATTTTAACAATGAAAGATAATTTTTTTCCCTCTATTACTAAAGTAAAATACCTACTATTATCTTCATGGTAAAATTGTGTAAGTAAAGAGTCATTTGATATATGATGTGTTGCATTAAATTGTTTAAAATATATATATAAAAACAAGAAATAAACTTTAATATTGTCAAACTCTTTTGTGCATTCAAACCAGGCCTTGAATACATTACAAGTTGCCTCTCCATGTGAGTTATTGGCTAGGCTGGTCACTGACTCCTCAATTAGAAATATTTGCTGTATCAGCCTCTGGTTCTGCTCCTAAAGTCGATGGAAATAATGTTGCAGTTTCAAGCTCCTGCAGCAGCCAATGATGACTCGGTACGGCCAAGTGTACAATGGATATTGCCTCCAGGCTGGCACTGTTCCATAGTGCCAGAAAGCACTATGCACCAGGCCAGTAAAATACTGGAAACTCTCTAGAATCAACAATGCTGTGACTTGCTCACTGTGAAGAACATGCTAAGTGGAGCCATGATACCAGGATACTATAAGTAAAACTTAAAAACAATTGGCATTATGGCCTGCTCCCATAGAGAGATAAAATGCAAAGTATTACAAACCTGAAACTTAAAACTATTAATTGCAACTCTGAATCCTTTGCATTAAGTAATACATTAATTAATATTAAGTGCTGTACTTTTATCCTGTACTAAATATATGCCTAATAATTATAACATTATCTTTTCTATTTTAAATCAAGTGCAAAAGTATATTAAATATGTTAAATTCCTAGTAAATTCATTTTCTAAACAGTTAATAAACATGTCTATAGAATAAGGTGACAGTCTTAACCAGGCTCAATCAACTTACTATATTCTACTGTACTCTACTGTGTAGCAAAAATGAGGCTTGCTTGCTAATAATGAATCACCTATTGAACAAGTAAAAATTACCAGAAATTGTACAATTAAAACCAAAATGTTAAAAAAAAAACCTTTATTCTGTAGTTCTGATCATTCCCACAGCTAAAACTAAGAAAATTTCCAACTTGGTGTACTAATCATGAATGAAACCAATTGCCCAAATGGTGCCAGTTCACCAGGAGCATCTGACAGAGCACATGAGTGCCAGTCATTAAACAGCTTGAAATGTGTCTTCAAACAAAGCTAAGTATCTATTGCAATTTCTCTCTAAAAATAAATAACTTAGAAAATATATATATATACTATTCCCACCAGCTTTTAAAAATGGGTGCCATCTTTATAGGCACCTAGCCTTGTCTACCTCTGTAATCCAATGTCCTCTTTTAAAAACGGGTATTCCAAATTTTTAATTAAGTTTGTTTCTTTCAGAATGAATATCTTATTAACCATATGAAAACTTCATCCAACTTCGTACAGAAGGCCAGATCCATCTTCCTCCAGTTAAAATAAAATAGAGTTTTACACTTGTTAGGCAATAACTACAGCCCATGGCCAGCAGGAAGCAGTTACAGAAAAGAGATCATCTCCCTTCATCACCCCTTTAAGATGAAAGGTGTAAACTCTTTAATGGTCGAACAGGATTAATAGATGGATCTGGAGCCTGGCTGGAGATCTACGTAGGCGCCGGTTACCCCGGGATAAGTGCAGGGGGGCCCCGCCCCAGGATTCTGCTGTCCAGAATAAAAACTTCTAAACTTCTGAGAACAGGCTCCTGAATGCTACACTGAAAATTGATAAGTAATCAATCAAAACAACAAACAGCCATCCACCTCATAGCTCCAACAATAATTATGCCAAAACTTAGCAAGTTAAACTTTGGCATAAGGGGGGCATGATGTGGGCTATGGGTGGGAGGCTCTTTGTCTCTTCAGAGATAACCTTAACCTAAGCTGTCTGTCCTAACTTGTGGGTGTGGAATGGTAAGAGGCTGCAGTCCTGCCCTTGGTGACCATGGCAATGACTCCAGTCCCAGGAAACAGTTTATCAATGCAAAGTCTATAGACTTTGAATATGCAGGGGAAATGCAAACCAAATGGGCTAAAAGCTTTATCTAGAATGTATGAAGTCCATGCTAAAAGCTTACCTAGGATGTGAAAGATATATGCTAATTCAAGCCTATTGAGCACTGAAACAAAAGAACCATTTGACCTTTCCTCTTTGTATAAAAGGGACTCAAAAATCTTGTTCAGGGCTCGGGATTGAAACAAAAAGCTCCCGAGTCCGGCCAGCCATCAATAAACCATTTTTCCTTCTCAAAATCATTCCTGAGTCCTGGCCGCTCTATACACAAATAATTGAACCTCTCACATATTCTACAACATAGCCACTCCAGCCTTCTTTATATTCCTTGAATATGTTTCTCTCAGAAATCCTATAGGAACACTTCTTCACTACCTCTGGGTCTCTCTAAATGTTATTATTGCAGATGAGATTTTTCTGCCCATTCTCTTTAAAATAGCATACCCCAACTGCCATTTCTTTACTCTATAACCCTTACTCAGATTTATTTTACTTTTGAGCATTGATCATTATTTCATGTCTCCCCTTAACTAAATTTGGAGCCTCGTGAAGGCAGGTAATTGTTTTGTTTACTAAGGTGGCCCCAGTCCTTAGAATAATACCCGATACACAGTAGGTGCACAAAAATTGTTTATTGATCAGGTATGTTCTTTAATAAGCTATACGAATTTTAAAGCACTTAGTAAGAATCACTTCTTAATTCCCCTCTTAGGAAGATATTTGACATCATTTAGTTAAATTATATGGTTAAAATGCAATGCCAGATAGATTTTAGATTCACCTCTGTCATGTAAGAAGTTGGTAGTCATTGTTCCCATCATTACAACAATAAAAATCTGGACAAACTTTAAGTCAGCAACTTTTCTTGGACTCACCAGGAAGCTGAGTTTGTAGAGCAAGCCATAATTCTGAAATCTGTAGAGACAGGCACATTCAGACGGTAACAGCGAAGATCTGCTAACCTGGAGCAGAAGCTTCTGTAAATGTAAATTGGTTTGAACACTTAAATGGTAGTTTCAATATATTGCTAGAGGATGAATGTGGACTAGTGTGAGAGTAAGAAACTGCTGAGGGGTGAAGTCTTAGAGGGTTCCTCATGATTTTGTGAGCTATACCTCCAGGAAACTATCTGATTTTTCTGGTGAAGACTGGAAAAGTTACCCATCTGGTTCTGACATGGATAGAGAAAAAGTATGCCATGCGAAATGTGACCAGGGCCTTCTCCATAATAAAGACCTACTGTGCAGGAGAAAATATTTTTCTAGAGTATTCCCTCAGCTGGGAAAGGGCATTTCTCCATGTGACAGTTTGAATCTGAGTGGAGCTCAGAAAATCATGTCCTTAGAGCTAATCCATTCCTGTGCATGTAAATTTACAGTAGGTGGGACCCTTTGATTAAATTCCCTCAGTTAAGGGCCTATGATTAGATTGCATGACCCAGGTGGGTTTTAATCCTCTTAATTGAGTCCTTTATAAACAGAAAAGTAAAAAGCTGCAGACACAGGAAGAGGGTCACAGAGACAGAAAGGAATCTAGAAGCTGAGTGAGAAGATCCCAAGGACCAAAAGCTGAGAGGAAGCCAGCAGGCAGAAGCTGAAAGCAATGAAGCCCATAGGAGAAGGGATAGATGAGCCAACATTGCCATCGTGCCTTGTTTGTTCCTGATAGCTGACAGCTGCATCTTGGGGAGAAAGTAAGCATGGAGACTGGTAGATGTTGCCATTATGCCCTGCCATGTGCCTGATTGCCCATACTTTCAGTAAGAAAGCATCTCTGATGATGCCTTGATTTGGGTACTTTCACAGATTCAGAACAGTAAACTTTAAATCTAACAAATTCCCATTGTAAAAGCCAACCCATTTCTGGTATATTGCTCCCAGTAGCTTTTAGAAAAATGAAAACACTCCATTCCAGCTGCCACTAGACTTCTCAGTTCAGAAAGGGAGAAAAAAATGCACAGTCAACAGGCGTCAGAGTTTCAAGGAAAGAGATTGGAAATGCTTCAGTCAGGGAAGGGAGTAGGGTACAGGGGGAGAAATGATACCACTAGAGAAGCCCTTGTAAAGATTACAGCCTTGAGACACAGGACCACTAAAATACTGAGTTTTAGTCAGAAGATTATAGAATGCTTCCATGTTCCACACCTTACCACCACACCGACAGGGCTCTAGTATAGTAATAATGGATTATAGCTGAAAGAGCTGCAAAACATGACTCTTTCTGAGGAGAAATACTTAGGGAAGAGAATAGTAAAGAAAGGAAATGTGAAAAAGGACATTAGAGGATTATGAAGTCTCTGGCATCTGTACATTCCCACCAACAGTGGATAAGTGTTCCTATCTCTCTACATCCTCTCCAACACTTATAGTTTTCCAACAGCAAACATTAAACACAGGCCAACATCTACCCAGACTGATATGAATCCTCACAGTAAAGGCCCATTTATCTCAAATCCTATTACCTGATATAACATGTTTAGTTTTTTAAAACAAATCAATTTTATTGATACATATTAATGCAGCACAAATCCATTCAAAGTGTACAGTCAGTGGTATTTGGTACAATCACATAGTTATGCATTCATCACTTGAATCATTATTAGACCATTTACATTATTCCAAAAATAAAAAACAAAAACAAAAAGACTCATCATCTCTTAATCTCTCTCTGCTTCCCCTGCCATACATAGCTGTTATTCTGTTTCCATATTTCTAATTTATTTGTATTTATATTTTGTAACAAAGCATATATATGCAATATTACTCATATTCATATTTCACATGAGGTTCCACTATGGTATAGCTTTCCTTCTAGTAATATACATGTCCTTAGACTTTCCCTTTCACCCTTTGTCATACCCATATAATGTTTCTGCTACTTACAAACACGATGATATACTTTCACCAATTTTATTCATTTCCAAAGAATACAACCAGCCTTTTTACCAATTCTGCATAGATTAACCCTCAGCTTTCTATTCTCTAAGCACGTTCTATTTTCTGGTGACCTCTACACTAATTATTAACTCCATGAGTTTACACAATATATTTAGTTCATAATAATGCAATCATGCAATATTTGCCCTTTTGTGACTAGCTTGTTTCACTCAACATAATGTCCTCCAGGTTCATCCATTTTGTCATATGCTTCATGACTTCATTTCTTCTTACAGCTGCATAATATTCCTTTTTGTATATACGTCACAAATTGTGTATCCATTTGTCAGTTGGTGGACACCTGGGTTGTTTCCATCTTTTGGCAGCTGTGAAAGATACTACTATGAACATCAGTGTGCAGGTGTCTGTTCGAGTCACTGCTCTCAGTTCTTCTATACCTAGTAGTGGGCCATTAAAAGAATATATTAGTGGGACAGTTGGAAAGATGTGCAGGTCTATAAATTAGTTAATATTGTATCAATTAATGATTTGGTTTAGATAATATAATGTAGTTATTAAGTGTAAACCTTTGAAAAAGATGAGTGAATAGTAGACAAGAGCTCTGTGTGTTATTATTGCAACTTTTAAAAAATCTAAAATTTTCAAAATAAAAAGGTGAAAACAAGGAAAAATCAAAAAAGGAGGTGATAGAAATAAATTTTTAAAAATTGTAACAGAAATTGAAGAATGTCTTTGATAGGTCCATCAGTAGAAGCAAGCTTGAAGATAAAGAAATAGAAACTTCCCAAACTAAAATACAAAGAGAATAAAGAATACAAAAATACTTCAGACCATCCAAGAACTGTAACACAATTTTAATAAAATGTGAAACATATGAATAATTGGAATACTAAAAGAGAAAATGAGAGAATGGAGCAGAAGAAATATTTGAAGTAATAATGGTTGGGAACATTTCAAAATTAAAGACAGACAGAGAACTACAGATCAAGGAAATTCAGAGAACACCAAGCAGGGAAAATACAGAAAAAAATAATCCCTAAACATAGGTGTTATGGTATTCAAACTGCAGAAAACCAAAGATAAAGATAAAATCTTGAAAGAAACTGGGTACAGAGGGAACAATTTACCAATGGGGGGAAATGTTAAGGATTATAGTGTACTTCTTATCAGAAATCATGCAAACAAGAAGGGAGTAGAGTGAAATATTTAAAATGTTTAAAGAAAAAAACTCACCAAACTAGAATTCTACATCCAGCAAAATTGTATTTTAAATGTGAAGGAAAAATAAAGACTTTCTCAGGCAAGCAAAAACTGTGAGAATTCGTTGCCAGAATACATGCTGTCAAGAAATACTACAATAAATTCTCCAGGCAGAGGGAAAATGATATAAGCCAGAAACTTGTATTTAAATAAGAAAGAAAGAGCATTAGAGAAGAAATATACAAGGTGTGGCAGTTTGATACTGTTTATGAATTGCAAAAATAGATATTAGATTATGTTTGTATTCTTGTCTGAGGTTTCACTTTTACCTGATTATGATTAGGGCTTTGACTGGGTCACATCAGTAGGGCATTGAGTCCCTGTCCCTTGGCAGGTGGGGTTTTACAGAGAAAAGACACGACAAAGGACAGATTTGAGAGTTCTTGTGCTGGAGTCCCGGGAGGTAGACATGCAGGAGGAAAACACAGAAAAGCAAATATGTGAGGAAACAGAGAAGGCTCCATTAGACACGGCAAAGACCCCAGGAAGAGAGAGCAACCATTCACCTGATAGCTTGCAGCTGCAGAGACAAGAGCCCCTGGCAGCTGAGACTGAAGAGAAATGAGCCCTGGGAGAGGGATGAGACTTATGATAACCTCCAGCTAATATTGGAAGAAGCTGTGATGACAAAGCTTTCAGAGGAAGAGGGAGGCTGAACTCTTACAGATATCAGCAGCCATCTTGCTCCAACACATGGCAACAGACTTTGGCAAGGGAAGTAACTTACGCTTTATAGCCTGGTAATTGTAAGCTTCTACCCCAAGTAAATACCTTTACTAAAAGCCAGCAGATTTCTGGTATTTTGCAGCAACATCCCTTTTGGCTGACTAATACACGAGGGTACAACAAAATCTTTTAACTTTTCTATTCTTTTATTTATTTATTTATGTGTTTGTTTGTTTCTCTCCCCTTTCCCCCTTCCCCTAGTTGTCTGTTCTCCATGTCCATCTGCTGCGTGTTGTTTGTCCGCTTCTGTTATTGTCAGCGGTACAGGAATCTGTGTCTCTTTTTGTTGCGTCATCTTGCTGTGTCAGCTCTTCGTGCCTGCAGCGCCATCCCTGGGCAGGCTGCACTCTCTTTTGCTCTGGGTGGCTCTCCTTACGGGGTGCACTCCTTGTGTGTGGGGCTCCCCTACGCGGGGGACACCCCTGCGTTGCAGGGCACTCCTTGTGTGCATCAGCACTGCGCATACCCGAGCTCCACACGGGTCAAGGAGGCCCGGGGTTTGAACCAAGGACCTCCCATGTGGTAGACGGATGCCCTACCTCCCATGTGGTAGACGGACGCTGTAACCACTGGGCCAAGTCTGCTTCCTCTTTAACATATGTATAAGTGAAATGAATGGCAGCAACGTTACAAGAGATAGGAGGGAGAAATTTGGTATACTCTCTTATAAGCTGTATAGTGTTATTTCATGGTGAATTTAGATTGGTTAAAAATATATATGGGAAGTTCTAAGGCAATTGCCAAAATTATTTTTAAAAGAAAGTATAATTGTTATGCTAAGAGAGAAGATAAAATGGAATCATATAAAGTACTCAATTAACACCAGAGAAAGCAGAATGAAGGAAGAAAAAACTGCTATAAATAGAAAACAGTTACATACATTGTAGCTATTAACCCAACTATATCAATATTCTCTTTAAATGTATATGGTCTAAATACGCTAATTAAAAGATAATGATTGTCAGAGTGGATGAAAAATACAAAACCCAACTTATGTTGTCTACCAGAAACTCATTTACGTAAAAAGATAGAGATAAGTTAAAAGTGAAGGATAGAGAAAGATACATCTTGCTAATTGTTAGAGGTTTGCAATAATCAACAAGCTGTACCTCAGTTTCCCCTGATATTCATTGGGAAAAAGGTAAACCCCCTCCCCTGTGTGGCACTTTCCCACAGGTTAAACAAAGGAACTCCATAAAGACAGGAGTAAAGGGAGCTAGAGATCTTCACCATCTGCATATCAGAGGGAGATGAGATCTTTACTACCTCTACCTGCAAATCAGAGGGAGAAGTAGACAGAAACCTTCATTATTTACAAACCCTTTAAAACCATACAGATCAAAAGAAACATTTGCTCCTGCATCATTCCATGAAGCCACGGACTTCCTCAACCCCTGCCCACTACCTCATTCAGACCCTCAACCCCCTCCCACTAACTATCATTTCCCCACCTAGGAAAGTTCTGTATAAATTCAAGTCCCGCCCTTCCAGGAGTGGGCTGAAGTCTCTCTGCAGACCCCCACCATGCTGATGGGGAGACTGAAGTCTGTTCTTCAGACCCCCTCCATTGGGAGACCTTCTCAATAAATAAATTCTTTGCTTATGGTCAATCCATCTCCGTGTCCCAGTAAGCGCTGTATTTTCTCCAACACTGATGATAATCAAAAGAAAGCTGGGGTAGCTATATTAATTTCAAAGAAATAAGATTTCAAATCAAAGGAGGTTATCAAGGATAGAAAGGGGCATTATACAATGGCAAAGGGATCAATTCTCTAAGAAGGCCTAAAACTGTAAGCACTTAAGAAAAGATCGTCAAAATTTGTGAGACTAAACTGAGAGAACTAAAAGGAAAAATAGACAAATTCATTATTATATTTAGAGACATCAATAAACACTTTGTCAGCAATTCATTTGCCAATCAGGCAAAAATCATATAGACGATCTGGAAAAATTATTAATCAACATGATTTAATTAACATGTATTGAATATTCCATCCAACAACTGCAGTATATGCATTATTCTCAAACTCACATGAAACGTTCTCCAATATAGACAACATTATGGACTATAAACATAGTTAAACAAATTTAAAAGGATAAAAATCACATAAAGCATATTCCCAGACCACAATAGAATTAAACCAGAAATCAATGACAGAAAGATATCTGGAAAATCTCCATACGTTTGGAAATTGAATAACACATTTTCTAAATAACATGAATCATAAAAGAACCCTCATGAGAAATTAAAAGAATATTTTTAACTAAATGAAAATGAAAATATAACTTGTTGTTTGGAACTATATGTACCCTGTTGTTACCTAGTTGTTCAGGGAGACTATTACCCCCGTTTTTTAGATTCCAGGGGGTCTATGGAGAGCCTTGCTGCTACCCCTATACTTTATGAGGGTGGAGCCAAGAGTCTGGTCATCACCACAATGCTTGAAGGTGTTGGAGCCTTTACCCCAGAATTCTGTAAGAACATGGCTGCTGTGCGAACACTTGTGAAGTGTGGAGCTGTTGCTCCATCAGGCCTGGAGGAGAAAACATCATTCCATAAAATGACTCTCAGACCTTGAAATCTCTGGGGAATGCCCTGGAGGGTTTCAGAATTGTTTGGAACCTGTGACCCTTGCTTTCCATCCAATTTCTCTCTGTGGAAATGAGCTGTTTCTCCTAAGTCTGTCCCTTCTTTGTATATCAGAAGCAGATGACTTTTTCTCTAGGTTTCACAGGTTTACAGACTGAGGGGAATTGTGCTCTAGAACAGACCATACCTATAACCAATTTTGATGAGATTTATCAATTTATTTATATAATATCAATTTCAAAGGGAAAAAATAGGGAATATAAGGGGGTATGGGAGTTTTCCTTTGGAAGTAATGAAAACATTCAAAACTTAACTGAGATAATGACAGCCCAACTCTGATAAAACTGAGCCACTGAGTGTACACTTTGAGTGGATTGTACAAAGCATGAGACTGTATAACCAATGAATCCTGTGGTGGAAGATGGACTGTGGTCAACAGAACAAATATGAGAACATTCTCTCATGAACTTTAACAAGTATATAGTACTAATACAAGGTATCATTAATTGGGTGGGTTGTTTACATTATACCAAATGTAAGACATTGGCTATAGTTAGTAGTAATGTTTTGACAATGCTCTTTCATAGTTTGTAACAATTGTTTCACAACAATGCAAGGTGTTGGTAGTGGGGTGATGTATGGGAGCCCAGTATGATGATTTGCATGCTTTTTTGGAAGTTCACAACTTACACTACACACTTATTGTTTATGGTTCTTCATGTATGAATGATCACCTTCAATTAAAAAAAAGTTTCAAAAAATTTTAAAAAAGTAATTTTATTGTGGTGAAACCTGGCAAACACTGCTTTGGCCTGGTGATCAAGGTTAACGTTCAACAGTGATAACTCACATTGATAGTATGTTCCTGGATATGATGTGATGAGAATGACACTCTATCTCTGTGGTCTTCCTCCCATAATATAACCTGAATAATCATGAGAAAAACATCAGACAAATACCAATTTGGCAACATGCTACAAAAATATGTGACCAGTATGCTTCAAAACTGAGAAAGTGTCAGAGCCAAAAAGAAACCTTAGGAGACATGATGACTAAATGTAGTGCGGTATCCTGAATGAACTCCTGGAACAGAGAAAAAACATTAGGTAAAAACTAAGGAATATCTGAATAAAGTATGGAATTTAACAATAATATATCGATTGGTTAAATAATTATGACAAATGTACCATACTAATGTAAATGTTAATAATAGGGGTAACTGGGTATGAGCTGTATGGGAACTCTATTATATTTGAAATGTTTCTGTGAACCTAAAACTATTCTAAAATTTAAAAAAATTAAAATTGTAATGCTGAAATAGAATATTAAAGTTTTTAAAGATATGAGACCTTTGTTTTGAGCACAAAGGAGAGCACTCAGGAATCCTTTGCTAGGGCAGAGAGTTGGGAATTCAATGCAATATTATTCGCGAAAGCCCAGATTTTATCAGTAAAATCTTCTCATTTTGTTCATCTGACTTTATTAGCATTTGCAACAATCCTAATTTAGCATAGTTTGCAATGTCATTACCATGCTGGTTATTTCCTCTTCCAGATCATTAAGCTAAAATAAACCAACTCCAACACCACACCCTGTGGCAATTTTGAGATCTTCTCCTCAAATGGCTGCAGAACTGGGAGATAGAAACCCGCTAAATAATAATTATCTGCAAATGGCAATTTCCTAACTTAATTGGTTGAATTTCATTCTGCAGGTGGTGATATTAAAGCAAATACTTTCCTGCTGTCCAAACAGACACTGTGGTTCTGAATTCTGATGAAAAGGTAAGGAAGTGAGCTTGTTGTGACATATTATTTGTCACTCCCAAGGGCTAATTATTTCTAGCTCCAAAAGCTGATTGTTATCAGATCAGTGTTTCCATGAGCCTCCTTTATCACTTTGTACTACATTCTTGTGTGGGGGCAGGTATTTGTTTTATGTTTCCCCATCGTAGAAACTAAGCTAGATGCCTGTCATCAACTGCTTTCTTCCTTTGGTGTCACTGGCCACAGAGAAAAGTACACATATTACAATGTACAGCTCAATGAATTTTCACAAGATGAACTTACTCTCGTAACCTGAACCCAGGTCAAGAAACAGAACATCACCAACACCCCAGAAATACTCTTCTATCACCATCTAGGTGCCACCTGCCACCCCCTAACCTCAAAGAGTAGCTGCTATCCTGATTTTAAAACCATAGATTAATTTTTCCTGTTTTTACATGTTTTGCACAAATAAATTGAATCATACAAAATGTGTTCTTTTGGGTCTGGAATCTTCGTTCAACATTATGTTTATGATATACATCCATTTATTGCAGTAATTGTACATGATTCATTCTCATTGATGTATAGGATTCCTTGTGTGACTATACCACAATTTGTTTATCGGTTGAACTGCTGAAGTGCATCTGTATAGTTTCTAGCTTTGGCTTTTAAGAATAGTGTTTTTCTTTAACATTCTATTTAGTACACATCTTTTGGTGACTATGTGAGTGCATTTTTTGGGATGTTGTTCAGCCTTAATACATACAGTAGGCAAGTACTATTTGCTTGGGGCTTAAATTCAGATAAATCTGGTTTCTAATTTTGGCCCTCCTACTTACTAGGAATGTGGACAAATTACTTTACTTCTCTGAACTTCTTTTTTTTTAATCTGCCAAATGGCGATGCCAATAGTTCTTGACTCACAGGGCTGTGGTGTGGGTTAAAAGAAACAATGCATGCCTGAATTTAGTACAGTTCTTGGTATAGAACAAACATCCAATAAAGGTCAGCCATTTTTATATTTTAATATTATTTATTAAAAATTTGTTCATCATTAAGCTTCAAACAAAGGTGAAACAAATGGATTACTTACAGAGACTTTTTAAAATTTCTAGGAGTCTATAAATACTATTCTCAAACCCTCTGCATTTAGCCTCACCCCAACTATTGTTCCCAACACCTTCAAGATCTGAAAACAGGGAAAGAGATGTGACTCAAGCAGTTGGGCTGCTGTTTACCATATAGGAGGTCCAGGGTTTGATGCCCAGGGTCTCCTGGTGAAGGCAAGCTGGCCCATGTGGCAAGCTGGCCTACGCGGAGTGCTAGCCCACGTGGGAGTGCCACCCAGTATGGGAATGCCGCCCTGCATGGAAGTGCCCCCCCCAACAGGAGTGCCTCCCTGCACAGGAGTCCTGGCCCATGCAGAGAGCTGGCACAGTAGGATGATGCGAGAAGAGACAATAAGAGACATAGCAGAACAGGAAGCTGAGGTGGTGCAAGTGAATGATCACCTTCCTCCCACTCCAGAAAATCCCAGGATCGGTTCTTGGAGCCTCCTAATGAGAATACAAGCAGACACAGAAAGAACACACCACGAATGGACACAGAGAGCAGACAATGGGTGGGTGGGGAATAAATAAATAAATAAGTTAAAAAAAAAATGATCTGAGAACACAACGACACGCCAGCAGCTAAGCCTTCCCCATCCCACAGGCTGCCATGGAAGCTGAGCAGAAAATAAAGGGAATAAATCTTCATTTCTGTCACAGTTTCCTTGTGGAAAGAATTGGAAAACTATTTTATACTTATGACTCATTGGCAAATTTGTATCCATTCGAACCCTTCATCTATTCTAGATTATTCAGACAAGAACTTTATTATTAAGACTATATTTCATGATATTGGGCGCATACTGTGTGTTTCATGTTTAAAGTAAAATGTCACACAAGAGATATCATATCTTCTTTGTGTATAGAAGAACTTTATTTCCTTTAAATGAAAATAATTTATGCTTTCTGTAAAAGTATTGAAAAATACAGAAAAGGATTAAGAAGAAAATGCAGAATATTTGTAATCCCATTGCCCAAAGATTTCTGAATATTCTTTTCAGTCTTAAAATAAATACTTTTTATAGTTACAAAAATGCAAAAATTTTGTTAAAACATAGAAAAGCAGAAACAAAACAATAAATCATTTGTGAGCTCATCATCCTGAGATATACAACAAAATCTCAACAGAAGTTGCTGTTACATTATTTCTTTCTTTCCTCCCCCCTTCCCTTGATTTCTCCCTCCCTCTATTCCTCCTTCCCTTCTTTTCTTCTCTATCAAAATTATAGTATAATATTATAATAATATTTTATATTCTGCTTTTTTACCTTCTTTGGGCATATCAAATATTTCATATTTCAATAAGTATTCATCTAAATCCTGATTTATAATGACTTCATAGTATCCTATCTTATGATTATACCATCATTGTCTTGATAATTCCCTAGTGTTGAATATTTATTTTATTTGCACTTTTCACTATTGTTAAGAAGGCTATGATGAACTTCACTGTGTATGCCTTTTTTGCATCTCTGATTATTTCCTTAGGATGGTTTTATATAAGCAGAACTACTGATTCAAAGACTAGGCACACTTCCCCCCAGCGCGGGACATGACACCCGGGGATGAGCCTCCCTGGCAACGAGGGACCACTATCAACTACCAACTGATGATGCAACTGGAAAATGACCTTATACGGAAGGTTCAATGCGGATCAGCAGAATATCCATGTCTACATAAAATACCATAACTTTAAAATGCTGTTTGACCTAAAGTAAGGGGGAAATGGAAAGGAGAAATGAGTTTATATGGCTACGAGTTTCTAAAAAAGAGTCTGGAGGCTGGCAGAAGGTTTGCCCTCATGCACAACTGAGCAGAGTCAGAGAGACAGATAAAGCAGATACAACCCCCAGATATTGGTTCCTTTGAGGGCTAAAGAGACCCATGGGAGTTATGGTCATGGCCGATGGGGTTAACTACCAGGGCAGATGGCCCCTCTTTGGAAATGGTGTTTATGTGTGATGAATCTGGACTCAGATGGGATCTCCCTTCATAAGACTTTCATGCTAATGTGCTGGAGGTGCAGTTAATGTTGGGGTTTAAGATATATTTAGGGGATTTGAATCTCTGGACTGACAATGTGATAGCCAGATCCTGAGCCTCAACAGACTCCAGCACCTACAATCTGATTTATTGGACTTACCACACTCAGCTAAGATGGAGTTGAAGAAGGACAACCACCACACCATGGAGCCTAGAGTGATTACAACTGAAAATGGGAGGATTGCATCCAGCATCCAGGTGGAATCTGACCCTCCTCTTGACATAAAGGTGCAATGGACACAACCAATCCAATGCCCACATAGAAGAGGTGGCATTGGATTGGGAAAAGTGGACATAATGGACTAAGGGTATGGGGAAAGGCAGGAAGAAATGAGAGGTGGAGGCGTCTTTGGGACATGGAGCTGCCCTGGATGGTGCTTCAGAGGTAATCACCGGACATTGTAAATCCTCACAGGGCCCACTTGATGGAATAGAGGAGAGTATGGGCCATGATGTGAACCAATGTATATGAGGTGCAGAGGTGCCCAAAGATGTACTTACCAAATCCAATGGATGTGTCATGATGATGGGAACGAGTGTTGTTGGGGGGGGTAGAGGGGGGGTGGGGGGGTGAGGTTGAATGGGACCTCACATATATATTTTTAATGTAATATTATTACAAAGTCAATAAAAAATAAAAAAATTAAAAAAAAAAAAGACTAGGCACATTACAAAATTTTTTTTAAGATTTATTTTATATTTACTTTATCTCCCCTTTCCCCCAGATGGTTTGCTCATCTATCTGCTCATTGTTTGCTCGCTTTCTCCAGGAGTCAAGGGGAATCAAACCCAGGACCTCCCACATGACAGGTGAGTGCCCACATCCATTCCCTGCTAGCTGTGGTGTCTGCTGGCTTGTGGCCTCTGCTTGTTGTGGCAGGGGCAGTGTCTAGCTTTGTTGTGGTGGCATCTAACTATTGCAGTGACATCTAGCTCTGCTGTGGTGGGAGGTGGCATTTAGCTCTGTTGTAGTGGTATCTAGCTGTGTTGCATAAATATCCAGCTCTGTTGTGGCAGGAGGTGGCATCTGCTGGTCCTCTTTTAGGAGGCATCAGGACCTGAACCCAGGACCTCCCATGTGGTAGGTGTGCACCCAAGTGGTTGAGTCACATCCGCTTCCCACATTACACAATTTTTTATAATCTTTGCTAAATTGCTTCTTAGGAAGTTTGCACCATTTTAATTTCCACCATCATTTTATGGGAGGGTCATTTTATCATCCTGTTGTGGAATTAGAGAGAAGTTCAATTATTTGAGTATAGAGAGGCCAGGACTCAGGAATGATTTTGAGAAGGAAAAATGGTTTATTGACGGCCGGCCGGACTCGGGAACTTCTGTTTGAATCCCGAGCCCTGAACAAGATTTTCAAACGTCTTTTATACAGAGAGGAAAGGCCAAATGGTCCCTTTGTTTCAGTTCTCAATAGGCTTCAATTAGCATATATCTCTTCCACATTTTAGGTAAGCTTTTAGCATTGACTCCAGATATTCTAGATAAGCTTTTAGCATATTTACTTTTTGCATTTCCCCTAAATACTTAAAGTTTATAGCCCTTGCATTGTTAAACATTTCCTGGGACTGGAGCCGCTTCCACTGTCCCTAAGGGCAGGACTGCAGCTTCTTACCGTTCCACACCCACAAGTCAAACAACTTAGTTATCTCTGAGGAGACAAAGAGCCTTCCACCCATAGCCCACATCATTCCCCCCCTTTTGCCAAAGTTTAACTTGCTAAGCTTTGGCATAATTATTGTTGGAGCTATGAGGTGGATGGCTGTTTGTCATCTTGATTGATAATTTATCAGTCTTTAGTACAGCATCCAGGACTGTTTTTAGAAGTTTAGAACTTTTTATTCTGGACAGCAGAATCTTGGGCAGGGGCCTCCTGCAGTTATTCTGCTGCCACTGGCACTCACGTGGATTTCCAGTCAGGTTCCAGATCCATCTATTACTTTTATTTTACTCTTAAAGAGTTTACACCTTTAATTTAAAAGGGGTGCTGAAGGGAGACGATCTCTTTTCTGTAACTGCTTCCTGCTGGCCATGGGCTGTAGTCATTGCTTAATAAGGTGTAAAACTCTTTAATTTATTCTAACTGGAGGAAGATGGATCTGGCATTCTGTACGAAGTTGGATGAAGTTTTCATATGGTTAATAAGATGTTCACTTTGAAAGAAACAAACTTAATTAAAAATTTGGAATACCTGTTTTTAAAAGAGGACACATTGGATTACAGAGGTAGACAAGGTTAGGTGCCTATAAAGATGGCATTCCTTAAAAGCTGGTGGGAAGAGCATATATATTCTTTTTTAAGTTATCCATCTTTAGAGAGAAATTGCAACAGACACTTAGCTTTGTCTGAAGACACATTCCAAGCTGTTCAATGATTGACACTCATTAGCTCTGTCAGATGCTCCTGGTGAACTGGCACTCCTTGGGCAACTGGCTTCACTCAGGATTAGAACACTAATTTGGAAATACTCTTAGTTTTCACCTGTGGGAGTGATCAGAACTACAGAATAAAGATTTTTACACCTTGGTTTTCATTGTACAATTTCTAGCAATTTTGACTTGTTCAATAGGTGACTCACCATCAGCAAGCAAGCCTCACTTTTGCTACACAGCAGAGTACAGCAGAATATAGAAGTTGACTGAGACTGGCTGAGACTGCCACCTTATTCTATAAACATGTTATTAACTGTTTAGAAAATGATTTTACCAGGAATTTAACATGTCTAATATACTTCTGCACTTGATCCAAAATAGAAAAGATAACATTACAATTATTAGGCATATATTTAGTACAGGATAAAAGTACAGCAATTAATATTAACTAATGTATTACTTAATGCATAAGGATTCAGAGTGGCAATTATTAGTTTTGAGTTTCAGGTTTGTAATACTTTACATGTTATTTCTCTATGAGAGCAGGCCATAATGCCAATTGTGTTTAAGTTTTACTTACAGTATCCTGGTATCATGGCTCCACTTAGCATGTTCTTCAACGCAGTGAGCAAGTTGCAGCATCCTTCATCTTAGAGTATTCCAGTATTCCACTAGCCTGGTGCATAGTGCTCTCTGGCACCATGGAACAGTGCCAGTCTGGAGGCGATATCCATTGTACACTTGGCTGTACCGAGTCATTATTGGCTGCAGGAGCTTGAAACTGCAATATAGTTTCTATCGACTTCAGGAGCAGAACCAGAGACTGATATAGCACATATTTTTAATTGAGGGGTCAGTGACTAGCCTAGCCAATAACTCACATGGAGAGGCCACCTGTAATGTATACAAGGCCTGGTTCGAATGCACAAGAGTTTGATAATGTTAACGTTTATTCCTTGTTTATATATATATTTTAAACAATTTAATGCAACACATCATATATTAAATGACTGTCTACTTACACAATTTTATTATGAAGATAACAGTAGGTACTTTACTTTAGTAATAGAGGAAAAATATTATTTTTCATTGTTAAAATGAAAACAGAAGACTTCCAATATAATCAAGATAACTTTTTATTACCATTTACTTAAATGTGTACTTTGCAGTGGCCTTCAGACAGGTTTATTATCATGAAGTTATTTCTGCTACCAATAACCTATCTAAGTTTTAGTTAACAATGACTTTTCTAGAACTAGAACTATTTAAACATTTTCAGTTGGAGGATGTTTTACAAACTCTTTATAATTGACTATAACCACATTGACTAGCCACCTCATGTTTAAATAAACTTACTAAATTACAATTACAAATGAAAGAAATTTACTCCTTATTTAAGAGAGCATATCTACAATCTTTTTCCTTTAGCCTAATTTCACTCATTAAAGATTTCATACATAATGTTAATTTAGTTTATAAATTAACTATTGGAGATTACACTCAAGTTAAATAAAATTGAAACCATAATAGTTTATGCAAGGAATGTTCTCTTTTTCCCTTACAGGAAGCTAAAAACTTTTTTTCTTTAAGTTATGAAAATTATTAATTTAAAAGCATACTGACTACCAGGTTTTAAAACACATGCATACTGACTACGAGGTTTTAAAACACATTACACAATTACTTAATTTTTTAAAAATCATTACCCAGGAAAGATCTCTCCATAGTTTTTATGGACTTTCCTTTACTTACTGAAATTTGTTAATAGAGCCACTAATTACCTTTATTTTGTTGGAAAGAAATCTTCTGGAAGAAAATAAGGCTCACCAGATTGTGGAGAAGAAAATAATTTATTCTCAATCTTGCAAGAAGGGGTGCAGAGCCAGATATGGCTGGTGCCACGAACAAAGAAAAATGACACAATTTATACCCCTAAGCCTAGCATGCAAGCTCTTCCTGTTTTTCCATAGATTGGATACTTCAGAAGTTACAGCTTATCTGAGATTTAACTTTCCCACGCAAAAGTTTGATTTAACTGCTTCCTCTATCACATTCCAACCATTTTAGTTTTTACCTGCTCCCCCCTTTGTCAAATAAGGAATAGAATTTAGTGCTGAAATGGCACCGACTTAGTTAGCTCCTTCTTGGGCATCCTTCCACTGCCCACAGGACTGGCCTAAACTGGTCTTCTCCACTGCTGTCCAACCCGGGAGTGGGAGACTGAGGCAGCAGGCCGCCAGGTTACATCAACATTTTTCTTATGTGAAAATTAACCTAATCTTTGTTGTTGTTTTTTTTTTTTTGCAATTTATGGCTGACAAAGGTTTAAACTGGGAAATTACCAGGCAAACTGATTCTTAATTCCCTAGCCTAGTAGATAGGTTTAATCTGCTACACCTAGTCTTGCCTTTAAAGCTCTTGCAAAGGAGGCCCTTTCCCAATTGTTTCTATAATCAGATTTCTATGACTTTTTCATCCTGCTTAGTTTAATTTGGGCTTTAAGAATATTTATAAATATAACTGCATATTTAATTTTTAACAATTTGAATAGACCTCTTTTAAGAATTTTTATTTGTTAATTTGATATTATCCTGATGTATGAAGACATACATTGAGCATTTTTTAAAATGGGCAGACACAAAGAGTTAGACACAAACACAATTCATTGATATTACTTATAATTTGCATTATTTTATATACTGTTTAGCTTAATTAATTAGGGGTCCAGAAATACATATTACTTATATAACTGCATATTTAACCTCAACAATTTGAGCAAATAGGCAGACATGAATAGTTTGACACAACAACATGACTTTAGTTACTTTAAACTTTTCAAAGACTTTTGAAACTCTTCTTAATTTGCACTATGACCATGCAGTTTACCACAAGAATTTTCTTTCTTACTTAATGGATTGTAATAACCAAAATGTTTTCAATGCCTTAGCACCATTTTGTTTTAGAACTTTATATTTTACTTTGAAATTAGCAGAAGTTTGGATAAGCAACAAGATTAATTTTATATATATTTACTGAGGCTATTTGAAGCCTCAGGGAGACAGACTGGTTTCTCTCATGAATTGCCACTCTTAGGAACACTGACCATCAAGGCAGGAGACTTCTCCCCCTCCACCCCCCTTTCAGGCAGTCGGGTGCACAACAAACAGGAATGTGGCTTATGTATAGAAGGGTGGACTCACTGGAAAGGGGCAAGCCTCTCCCCGCTTTCCAGCTTTCAGCCAAAATGGGCAGACAGAACCTACTCAAATTTGGCAACTCTCCCAGGAACCCAGCCGCCCTGACTGGGACATTCCCAACAAACTTGAGTGCTTGGCGCGGACACAGATGGCCTCCAAGCCCCGGCAAAGGGCCAGACCAGAGACAAGACAGCAGAGCATGCACAAACATCTAGACTCCGCAAACATCCAGACTCCTCAGCTTTTGCCCCAGAATCATTTCACTCCCTTGCCAATGGCAAGGGAGGGCACCAGCTCAGCTGTAATTCCACTTTACATAAGGACACAACTCCAACACTAGCATTTAGCTGACACAGACAGAAGCACAAAGGTCACTAATCTGACTCACAAGTTATATATTTATTTTCACCATGGCTGCCCCCACAGCCATCACAAACCTCAGAACACTTAACATTTGGTATAAAGCGAATTCATTCACAAATTAGCACCATAACAAAAGATTTCAGCTAGACTTTTCCACTGTTTAAACTTTACATCCAGACCAAGCTCCACCAGAAAAGCCGATCCATTTTCCTGTAACCAAGTTTTGTTTTCCTTAATCTAGACCAATTTCCAGGACATTAGGACTTGAACCTATAAATAGCCCTTCCTATTAAAATCGAGACTCCACTCCTTTAGTGGATATAAGACCAGTACCAGATTCTAACATGCAGTTAGACAAACCCAAAACACCAGGGCTTTTCCCCGGTTTTCCTCTTTTTCCCAAGCTTAGAGAGAACGGCTTCCCCCCAGCCTTCTGGGGCTACTAGGGTTCTCTTGGGAGGTGATCAGCCTCCCCTTCCTAGCAATTAAAGCTAGGGCCTTCCAGACTGTGCTCACCCGGGGAGTCTTACCTTCTTCCATGTTCGGAGTTCTTTTTCGTTCCCAGAATCTTTCTCTTCAGACCTTCCATTGCCCTCGATTTTTGTCGGGAAGATTCTGGTGGAGCCCACATCTTTTCTGGATTAAATTTAATCCAGGGGCGCCCAGATTTGGGGTTCACCCGAGTCCTCCCGGCTTCCTCGGGGATTTGGAAGGGGCAGCAAAATGCTACCGTCTCTGGCTTTCCTTTGTTGTCCCATCTGGGTCGCCAAAAATGTTGTGGAATTAGAGAGAAGTTCAATTATTTGAGTATAGAGAGGCCAGGACTCAGGAATGATTTTGAGAAGGAAAAATGGTTTATTGACGGCCGGCTGGACTCGGGAACTTCTGTTTGAAAACCGAGCCCCGAACAAGATTTTCAAACGTCTTTTATACAGAGAGGAAAGGCCAAATGGTCCCTTTGTTTCAGTTCTCAATAGGCTTCAATTAGCATATATCTCTTCCACATTTTAGGTAAGCTTTTAGCATGGACTCCAGATATTCTAGATAAGCTTTTAGCATATTTACTTTTTGCATTTCCCCTAAATACTTAAAGTTTATAGCCCTTGCATTGTTAAACATTTCCTGGGACTGGAGCCGCTTCCACTGTCCCTAAGGGCAGGACTGCAGCCTCTTACTGTTCCACACCCACAAGTCAAACAACTTAGTTATCTCTGAAGAGACAAAGAGCCTTCCACCCATAGCCCACATCAATCCCTTTGGCAGTACTGAGCATTATCATTTTAAATTTTTAAAAATGTAACAGGTAAGAAAAATATCTCATTGTTCTTTAATTTTACTTTTCTTTGATTAACAGTGAGGTCGGATATTTTTTAGATATTTTCCTCTTTTATCCTTTATGTCCTTTGACCGTTTTTCTTAGTGTGCTTATGGCTTCTTTTTAAATTGGGCTTTTGGCTTTTTATATAAGGAATGATTTTTACATGTTAAATGATTAATCTTTGCTTTTCTTATTTCTTGTTAATATGTTTCCTAGTTCACCATATGACCTTCCTTGTGTCTTTGAACATATAGAAAATTGAAAAATTTAAACTAAGAACCAAGTATTTCCTATTGATGTGATCATATTATTAATCATTTTATTATGGTTTCTTACATTATTTTTATACTTAGGTGTACTATTCTTCTTAAAGTTATCAACTAATACTCTCTGACTATCTTGTAAACTGTCAATCTATTTCTCTACATATTTAACTATTTGAAAGTTCTTAATATTTGTTTTTGAATGAAATTAACAGTGTTAACATCATTAATATAGTAGTGTGTAACGTTTACAAGGATAAATATGTATTGATATCCAATAGATTGAAAGAATTTTAATATATAAATACATGAGGAGATATTTTCATTCCAAGTTTTATCTAGAATGCCTATTTATTTGAAGGTAAACATTTAGATAATAACAATAACTCAGAATGAGTTACAAATGTGAGGGTAATATGAAAATAGTACACATCACCATGTGGATCATTGATTGTGCACAATTTAAAGACACCAGAAATGATACTGGTGCTTAATATTTAATATTTTTGGTCTTCTAAGCATCCAGACTGATTCAGATTATTATTGAATTTCAATCCTAATGCTGAGTACATCCTTAGTCTACATCTTAGATGGCTTGGACTAGTTTCAAACCATCTCTCTGTTGAAGGGTCATCCCTTCACTTTTCCTTAATGTTCTTGTTAAGTTCAGTTCTACCACTTCCCTTCTTTGGTGGTCACACCTCTCAAGAAAGGTCTTTCCCTTTTCCTTCTAATTCCTTGCCATTCACTCATTCATTCATCAAAGATTCCCTGAGTTTGTACAATGTGACAGGCAGTATGTTAGGTTATAAGGACAAGCTGTGAACAAAAGATTGCCTGCTTTTTTGTTTTAAAGATTTATTTATTTATTTATTTTTCTTCTCTCCCCCCCGCCCAAGTCGTCTTTTCTCTGTGTCTATTTGCTGTGTCTTCTTTGTCTACTTCTGTTGTTGTCAGCAGCATGGGAATCTGTGTTTCTTTTGGTTGCGTCATCTTGCTGTGTCAGCTCTCCACGTGAGTGGAACCATTCCTGGGCAGGCTGCACTTTCTTTTGCTCTGGGCGGCTTTCTTTACAGGGCGCATTCCTTGCCCCTATGCGGGGGACATCTCTTCATGGCACGGCACTCCTTGCACGTGCATCAGCACTGCATATGGGCGAGCTCCACACGGGTCAAGGAGGCCCAGGGTTTGAACCGCGGACCTCCCATGTGGTAGATGGATGCCCTAACCACTGGGCCAAGTCCGCCGCCAAATTCCCTGCTTTAAAGCAACTTCTTCTCTACAAACTTCCACAAACTCTATGGCTGAAAACAACAAAAATGTATTCCACCACAGTTCTGGAGACCAGAAGTTTGAAATCAAGGTACCTGCCGCCTTCTGTATGAGGACTCTAGGATGGGGATCCCCATAACATAGCAGTTGGTTTTCTCCAAAGTCAATGATCAGAGGGAGTTGGGGGAGGTAGAGAGAGAGAGAGAATGGAAGCCACAAAGCTTTATTTTGTCATATATCTTATTAGATAAGTTATAACCAGCTTCTCTTTAAATCTTTATTGTTATGTGCACTTGCTAGACTATGAGGGTTACTTATTCTTGCGGATAAAAAGATTTTCCCCAAACTCCATTTGTTTACACTATCATATTCACTATAAGTATTTATATATTATAAATTTTACATCATATAGTTAAATTATATATATTATTTTAGGAGGTACTGGGGAATGAACCCAGGACCTCATACATGGGAAGCAGGTCCTCAACCACTTGAGCTACCTCCACTCCTCTATAATTAATATTTAGGAAGAATTATACATGCATCTTAAACATAAAATATTTTTTAATATTTATACATTGTGTAACAGTTTGATATTATTGAAGAATTCCAAAAAGCAATATTGGATTATGTTTGTAAATTGGTCTTTTCCTCTGGGCATATTAGAGAGTATTGGAGTCAGAGGTTTTACTTTTACTTGATTAAATAATGATTAAGGGCTTGGGCCACTTCTGTAGGATATTCAGTCCCCGTCCCCTCGATGGGCAGTGACTCACAGAGAAACTGCCCTGCAGAGAAGGGAAATTGTAGTCTTGAGTTGGAACCATGGGAAGTAAGCACACAGAGGAGCTTGGTTGTGAGGAAAGAGAAGCAAGCCCCAGGAAGAGAGGAAACCTGAGCCAGGAGAGAAGCAAGCCCTGGAAAGATAGAAACTCAGGAAGCCTGAACCCATGCAGATACATCTTGCTCTAACATGTGGAGTAGACTGGTGACAGAAGTAATTCATGCTTTATGGCCTGGTAACTGTAAGCTTCTATCCCAAATAAATATCCTTTATAAAAGTCAACAGATTTCTGGTATTTTACATCAGCACCTTTTTGGCTGACTAAATATATCATATTATAAATTTTCATATAGATCTGAAATATTTACATTTCTTTTAATTTTCTCAACTCTTTCCATCCTTTTTTTTCTTATGCCCTCCCTTCCATAATCTAATATTTTCTAATCTGAAGTATCTCTATATATGAATTTATATTTGTGCTCATGTTCTTTTTGTATTTTTTAAAATATAAAACACAAAGTTTATATGAGTTAGTTTCCAAAACCATACGCTATCACTTCTGTCACATTCTATTAGTTAGAAGCAAGTCACTAAATCTAATCCACTCTTAAGGTGAAGGAAATTAAGTCCCACCTTTGGAAGGGAAAAATGTCAAAGACTGTGGATGTATTTTTAAACCATCACTAATTATGAAAAAATACCTGTAAGTTTAAACACAGTATTTTAAGCAATGATTATCTTTGGGTGGTTGGATTATGGGTAATTCATCTGTCAGTACATTTTTATTTTTTACATGTACATGGAAGTATTAAAATCATAAAAATATAAGTAGAACACAAAAATCATATTATTAAGGAACCATATTTATAATGCTGAACACATTTCCTGAAGCATTCTCCATGGATTAATGAGATGGTATATTAGTTAGCCAGAGGGGTACTGATGCAAAGCACCAGAAATCTGTTGCATTTTATAAAGGGTATTCATTTGGGGTAGAAGCTTACAGTTTACCAGGCCATAAAGCATAAGTTACTTCCCTCACCAAAGTCTGTTGTCACATTTTGGAGCAAGATAGCTGCTGATGTCTGCAAGGGTTCAGACTTCCTCTTTCTCTTAGGGTCTGTGATCCTAGCTTCATCCAATATCAGATGTAGTATGGAATAATCTCCTCTCTCTCCTGGGGCACATTTCTCTCTGGACTCAGCTGCTCTGCTCTCTCCACAAGGCCATGTGTAAACTATCAGGCAAATGGCTCATCTCTCTTCCTGGGGTCTCTATCATGTCTAATGGAGCCTTCTCTCTTTCCTCAGGTATCCACTTTTCTGTGTATTTACTTTCCAGGGCTCTAGCATTAAACTCTATCCTTCTCTTCTGCCAAGTCATTTTCTCTGTGAGTCCCTGCCCACCAAGGGGTAAGGACTCAATTCTTTCCTGACATGGCCCAATCAAAGCCTTAATCATTGTTTGATCAAGTGAAAGTGAAACTTTTGGATCCAGTCCAATCTAATATGTTCAGAGGAACAGACCAGTTCACAAACATAATTCAATGTCAATTTTTGGAATTCATAGTCAATACTAAACTGCTACAGATGGTTTTCCCTGAAAGTCTTCCATGACACAGAACTTCTGAAGAACATATTATTATCTTCACTTTACAGGTGATGAAACTGAAGCATAGAAAATTTAATAGAGATTAACTAACCTGACCAAGGGTCTATAATAAGTAAGTGACCCTTATTCCTGATCCCAGGAAGCCTGGTTCAAAAGTTCAAACTCTTTAAATGAAACATCCACAACACCTATTAATCACATTAGGTATATGATACAAACAATAGCTCAGAGAAATAAAAAAGCTGGTCTGATAGCATCAAGGAAAGATTCATAGAAGAGGTATACAGAGAGTGGTGCCTTGAAGCAAAAGTGGGATTTCGATAGTCTAGGGATGACATTCCAAATGACAGAAGCATAAAGAGAAGACAAAGTCCACAAATGGGTTGAGGCTTGGCCTTTTTAATGATACTGCAATAAGAAGATTCGTCCAGGTAAAGTGGAGGGGTGGATTGCCGGTGAGCTGTGTGAGTGAGTTAAGGTAAAATGGAGTGAGATAGGGGGTAGGAGTGGAATTCGAGATTCAAAGGAGTCCTTCTCTCTGAAATTTATATCCATACACAGATTTGGAGATCAGTGACCCTTTACCACTGAGAAGGAACTTAGGGCTTTTCTGGTCCAAGCCCCTTATTTTAAAGATGGGGAACTAAGACCCAAAGAAGAAAATTATTCACTCACTTAGAATTTATTCTAGTGACTTATTCTTTTATATTTAGGACTGTTGAACTGTTAAGATATATTTTCTTTTCAAATGTCTTGATTTTCCTATTTTTACCATCAAAATTTTTTTCTGGTACAAATAATAAGGAATCATTTTTCTGAAAAGGGAAAATATAGGCTCTATATTATTCCATATTAATTAAACTTATACGTAGTTTGGACTCTAGACCAGGATACTGCCATCAAAGAGCACCCATTTACAAAATCACCCAGGGCACTTCATGTGGACGTGTGGAGAATCATTTATTTGTTTGTTTATTCATTTAGTACAACACGGTCTGGATACAAAGGGATTTTAGAACTAGATATACAAACCTGTACTCAAGGATTTAACAATTTATGGCCCATGGAAACTTGGAAATAACTAAAGTTAGATCTTTTCAGAAGATATTGGTATCTTACTTGTCTTAAAAATAATTTCTAGGATGGAAAGCTTAAAAATATCCAAATATCAAAAGATATTCTGCTTTCTTCTGTTTGTTAAAGTCTAACTTATAAACAAGCAGATGAAGAACTGGGACCAGTTCTTCATGGCACTTAGTATCCTTTTTACACTTTGGGCTCTTAGATGTTAGGTATAGGTTCCAACTCCTGGATCATTTCAAATCCCCTTATTGAGACTGAAGATCAGAAGTAATTTAGAGTATCCACACATAGTTCTGGTAACTAAACAGGACATCTTTACTCTGCTGTATAATTTTCATGGTACCAACACTGTCTTATACATGAGTCCTCCTCTACTAGTTCCCAAGAATGAATTATAGCTTGCACTCTCTGCCTCCCTTCTCCTTCTTCCCTTCCTTCACAGCAACAAAGTCATGCAAACAATATGCAATCATTGCAAGAGCACTTCAAAGCCAATCAAGGAAAGGTATTGCATATATGGTGTATTATTCAGGTGCTGATGCAAAATATCAGAAATATGCTGGGCATTATAAAGGGTATTTATTTGGGGTAGGGGCTTACAGATACCGGGCCATACAGCATAAGTTACTTCCCTCACCAAAGTCTATTTGGAGTAAGATGGCTGCTGATGTCTGTGAGGGTTCAGGCTTCCTGGGTTCCTACATTCCTGGGGCTTGCTTTACTCTGGCTTCAAGGTTCCTTACTTCCTGGGGCTGGCTTCTCTTTCCTCTGTGTGATGACTTCCCAGGGCTCCAGTTTAAGTTTTCAGCATCAAACTTCAAAATCAAAACTCCAATATTAAAAGCCCCCAACTCTGTTCTTTGCCATGCCTTTTATCTGTGAGTCCCTACCCATCAAGGGGTGAGGACTGGGTGGGGACTCAATGCCTTAATCATAACTCAATCATGCCCAGGTACAGATCATATTACAAGCATAATCCAATATTTCTTTTTGGAATTCCTGAATTATATCAAGTTGCTACATATGGCATTGTCAAAGAGTTCAGGCCATTAGCAGGGCAATTAATGTAAGAGTGACGCTTCTCATTGAAGGTCATGTCTCTTAAGTAGCTAATATGGGCAAAATGATCTTCAAGCATCCATTAAGGCTCTCAAATAAATGTCCAAGGTAATTGGTTCAATAGCCACCTCTACTTTGGAATCTTATTCTTCCTCGACCTGGACCTTTCTTGTCCAGCCACAGCTCCAGCTAACTTTCCTTAGGTGATTCACCTGGCTCAGGTTCATATTGAAAGTACTGCTCAACTTTTCACTCTTCTCACTTGTCCACTATTTTGGGGGCCTCTTATTCATATACTCACATGGTTATCTGTCTACATGTGCTGAGCTTCCTTTCCCCCACTCTGAATCATTCAACAACCTTAATTGTTCCCATTTTGTTACCTCTTTGGGGACTTCTTATTGAACATTCATTTCCTCTGGATTTTTCTGCTTCAGATTTTTCTTCACTCATAATTTCCATTCTTCAGAATTTTGCTATGGTATTTTAAAAAAGAAAATTGTCTCTGCTAATGGAGATTAAATTGTGGGTATATAAGGCATACATTTAGCAAATGTTTCCCAAAGACAGCATATATGATTTCCTTCTCCATATTTGTTTATGAATTATTTATGAATTTTTAGATCCATGACTTTATTTTGGAGGGAAAATATGTTATAAATATAATATTGAGAGATAAAAGCTTCAGGTCAGTATGTGGATATTCAGTTACAATGTCTGTCAATGTTAGTCACATTTCTGCTGAAAAATGCAACAAAATATCGACTTCCAAAATCTCAGTATCTTACAAGAATAACAATTTATTCCTTACTCTTGGGTCTGCAAGCTGGCTAAGGGAGCAGCAAGTGGGTGAAAGTGACAGAAACACAGGCATGGTGAGGGCATCAGCAGGAAACAGGTAGAAGTAGCTGAGGCTCCAGAGGTAGGCAGGTGGCAGGTCTTGGAGGGCCTCATACAACAAGCAAAAAGTGGGGAACCCCAGAACTCTTTAAAGAAGTGGTAGATTTTATTTGAGAGGATATTGATCATACTATGTAGAAGACTTCCTGGGGCTGGAGTTCCCAGGAGTCAGGCATCATATTTAAATCTGTCACGGGAGTTGAGACAGAAGCTGTGAAACAGGTGAAACAGTGCTTGTGAAACAGGGCCTTGGCAGAAAAGATGGAGCCCAGAGCACAGATACAAAAGATTAGTTCCAGGAGGCAAAATTGGCAGTACTTGGTAGTTTATTCAAGGTAGGGAGTGAAGGGGATGAAAGGCTTGGATGAAGCCAATGTTCAGAGGACATTTTGGAAGATGGTGGGGCTGCACTAGAGAGAGAAAGTGAACACAGGAAGAACAGGGAGAACAACATGACTCCTGATATCCTATGCAGACCCTTCTGAGATATAAAGAGATAGGAATATAAACTTGTTTCCTTAGCCACAGAATTAGTTCTGAATGTGAAAGAAGTAGTTAGATGATGATGATTATATTAGTTTGCCTGAGCTGCTATCACAAATGCCCCACAAGGTGTTGGCTTGAACAACAAGCATTTATCGGTTCACAGTTTCAGAGACCAGAAGTCCAACATCAAATATGGGCAAGACAATGCTTTCTCCCTGAAACCTAGCATACTGGGACTGGCTGCTGCTGATCCTTGGGGCTCCTCAGCTTTCCTGTCACATGGAAATATCCTCTCCTTTCTCTTTGGGGTTCCCCCTGGCTTTCTACTCCTGTATCCTCCCTGTGTCTTACTCTTTCTAAGGTTGCCAGTAATCTGGATTAAGACCCATCCTGGTTTAGTTGGGCCACACCTTAACTAAAAATAACATCTTCAAGAGATTCTATTTACAAGAAGTTCACACCCACAGGGATATGGATTAAGCTTAAGAACATGTGTTTGTTGAGGTAAATAGTTCAACCTAACACAATGATGAAAGTGATGATGGCAATTACCAGTAATGAAAATTGGCAATGAGCCAAATGCTGCCTCTTTTCACACAGTATCTCATTTGATGCTCACAATAAGTCTATGGAATAAGAACTATTACTATCCCCATTTTACAACTGAGGAAGCTGACATGTAAAGTTGGTGAGGTTCCAAAGATACACCCACTTAATAAGTATGAAAACAGCTGTAGCTACTATGCACATGAATGAGCTTGGCTGTATTCCAATAAAACTTTATTTACAAAAACAGACAACATGCCATATTTCACTTTTGGACCATGGTTTGCCAATCCTTTTTCTAGATGAATAAGCTCCCACTCAAAGCAGTTAAATGATCCTCCCAAATTCACACAACTTGCAGAAGGAAGAATAGAACCCAGGCTTCCAGTTTGCTCTATTCACTCAATAAATATTTACTAAGCTCCTCTTATTTGTCAAACACTGTTTTAGGTACTAGGGACAAACAAGGTTCCAACTCCCATGTACTTTCATATTTGGGGGAGACAGATGATGAACAAATAAATGAGAAAATAAGATAGTTTCAGAAAGATAAAAGAGACATGAAGAAAAACAGTGATAATTAGGGGATGACTTATGCTATGGGGATCAGAGAAAGCCGTTCTGAATGAGAAAAATTTGAACTGAAATCTGGAGGATGAGAATAAGTCAATTATGCAGAAATTTGGGGAAGGTAATTCTAGAACGATGCAATGGCCAGTGATAAAACCAGTGTGACTAAAGGAAAGTGAACCAGGGTAGAATAAGATCTGAGAAATAGGTAGGGAATTATAAGCCAGGGCAGTTGATTTTGGATTTTATTCAAAGTGAAGCTGGAAGCCCAGTGCTTTCTTAGTTATAATCTCCTGTTCTTAAATCTCTTTGTATCACCTCTGCTGCCCAAACACATGACTGATGCTCTCAGAATATATTGTTTGGTTGATGGATGTTTTAGTTTCCTAGGCTGCTCCAAGCAAATACCATGAAATGGGACACGATAAAGAATGAGAATTTTTTCACTCACAGTTTTGAGACCAGGAAAATGTCCAAATCAAGGCATCATCAGGATGTTGCTTTCCTCCTGAAGACTGACTGCCAGCAATTCTTTGCTCCTCTGTCACATGGCAAGTCACATGGTGGTATCTGCTGGTCTCCCTTCTCTTTCAGGTTTCACTGATTTCAGCTTCTTGCTTCTGCGGTTTTCTCTCTCTTTATCTGAAGTTCATTCTCTTATAAAGGACTTCAATAATCAGATTAAGACCCATCCTGAATGAGATAGGCCACACCTTAACTGAAGTAGCCTCATCAAAAGGTCCTACTTAAAATGGGCCCACACCCACAGGAATGAAGTAATTTTAAGAATGTGTTTTTCTTGGGTAGATATGGCTTCAAACCACCACAGTGGTTTTTTGTCACTTAGGTTACTTCAAGGCATAAAGGACCCAACAACATGTTGGGACCATCCAAGACTCTTATGAGTAGACACATTTAAAAGATCCTCTATCAGTGGAAGTCCCCAAGAAGATTCTGTCTAATCCTTATTTTTTTCCATTTAGGGCTAAATTTTAATAAAATGTGAAAGTTTGTACTCTTACACTTTAAACAAACAAAACCTAGAAATTACTGATTGGTTCAAAAGTGTCTTATGGAAAAACTAATCTCTAACAATTAATTGGCATCAAGTGTGAAGGCTCCACTATTTCTGAGCAAAGAATATAAAGGTTCCAGGTGGGACAGAGTAAGGAACGAAGGGCTCTAACATTTACAGCGGCAGGCATTCTCTCTTCCTCTACTTGTCAGGCGGTGGGAAGAGGACTGTCTTGAGGCCCTACTGTGTGAGCTTAGAGCACTCCAGGTATTTTACAGCATCGATCTCCTTCCATGGCTAAACCATGGGGATAGGTGATGGAGGTCAGCTTCTTCTCCTTCAGCTTCTCAATCATGTCTTTGTCATTCCTAAGATCAAATTTAGTTCTCACTATGATAATCAGATGTTGGGATAATGGTGTTGCACCTCAGGATACCACTTTGCACATACATTTTCAAATGATGCAGGACTCACAAGGGAGAAACAAATTAAGAAGACATCTGTTTATGGATAGGTTAGAGGGCATAATCGGTCATAATCTTCTTGTCCAGCTATATCCCACAAGCCCAGATTCACCAGTTTTCCATCTACCATAACATTGGAAGAATAGTTGTAAAAAACAGTGGGAATATATTCTCCAGGAAATGCATTTGTAGTATAACTGATCAGTAGGCAAGTTTTACTTACAGCCACATCTCCCACCACCACACACTTGATGGCCAGCATCTGGTCTGCTCTGGGTCTCAGCAGTGGTGATGGAGTACTGAGGAGAGGAGTTGCAGATGCGGGGTGTGGTAGACTCAGGGCATGGGATGCCTAGGCTGCTGTCCATGGCACCTGACCCTCAGAGCACTGGCAGCCGAAGTCTAGTGGAGGCCACCACCCAAGGCTGAAGGAAAAATCCTAACACTTTTTTTAAAGGAAGACTGTAGGGACAACATCCAGCCCATCTTTTCTGGCTTAGGCTTTCTGCACATTGGCTCTGACACCATTTGTCTAAACACTCCAAATGTCAGGAATAAGGTGTCTCTGAAGTCAGATACACTTTATCAGGATAAACCTTCAAGAATTTTGTGGTGATTCAGTTCTAGGTGTACCACTGACCAGCTGTGGGTAAGCTTTTCTGTTTCAAGTTTCTCATCTGTAAACACAGAGCTATTGAGCAGGTGAAATGAAATTATTGATGTTAAAAGCCTATAACACTGCCTGGGCCATAGAGTGTTTAATGAAAGTCAGTTTTCTTTCCTTCCCCAATGCTCTTGTATTTAGTGATTACCACTCAAGTCCCATTTATTTTTTATTATTTATTTATTTATTTTTCTTTTTTTTTTCAAGTCCCATTTAAAGCAATGTTTCACCTAGCATCCTCATTCAATGTAGGGAGTAAGGGAGAGGAGAGGCTAGGATGAAGCCACGACTCAGAGGCTTCCCTTAAAAAGTACTACAAGGCGGCAGACTTGGCCCAGTGGTTAGGGCATCCGTCTACCACATGGGAGGTCCACAGTTCAAACCCCGGGCCTCCTTGACCCGTGTAGAGCTGCCCCATGTGCAGTGCTGATGCATGCAAGGAGTGCTGTGCCACGCCGGGGTGTCCCCTGCGTAGTGTAGTCCCATGTGCAAGGAATGTGCCCCATAAGGAGAGCCGCCCAGCACAAAAGAAAGTGCAGCCTGCCTAAGAATGGCGCTGCCCACACAGAGAGCTGAAATAAGATGACTCAACAAAAAGAAACACACATTCCTGTGCCACTGATAACAACAGAAGCAGACAAAGAAGACACAGCAAATAGACACAGAGAACAGACAACCAAGGTGGGGCGGGGGGGGGCGGGGGGGAGAGAAATAAATAAATAAATAAATCTTTTTAAAAAAGTACTACAAAATTACCATAAACCTTAAAGCAACTGGAAATGTACCAAAGTAGTTTAACAGTCTCTGAAATGACTGACTTTCAGAGAGGTTCGCCTTGAGGGATACTGTGACACTTCCACCCAGATCCCCCTTCAATGAAGGATGGGTTGCCCCAGCTGCTGGGAGTGCTAAGCGCAAATCTCTTTCAGTGTCATTTCCTTCAGATATTGCAACAGGCTACAAAGGGCTACCTCACCAAGGTCACACTCTTGCCAGGTGACCTAGTTCCAATTACTGATAAATGAGAGCTTATCAAGATCCAACTATCTTGGCCCAATTTGGGACAAATCTGAAGGCTCCATATCCCTTTGAACGGGAGGCTATTTCTTAGCCCACATCCCAGCTCAACATCTCCCTTTACTCAATCCTGCTTCTTTCTCCTTCTTTCCACAGGTGTTGATCTCAAAGGACAATCCCTAAAAAACATCATGCATGTTAAAACTCCATCTCTGTGTCTTCTTTTCAGAAAATTCAACCCATAACAATCATGTTTAGGTGAGTTGTCTTCTTACACGCAAGGGAATGAAGGGGAAATTCTAGAGTTTGAGGGGATTATTTGGGGCCAGAGAAGTTAAGAAATTTAGAAAAGCATAAGAGATGGCATACCATATTTGTCAGAATCCTAGACAGCCTAAGAGTTTACAAATGCTGTTAACTGCATGTACATGACAGCGTGTGTCTTTAGCACAGAGTGTCCTTGGATAAATTAGTCTTTGAGAGGTTAAATGAGACTTGTGGTGATTAAATGAGAAAATGGATGGATGGTACATTGTAAATGCTCAATAAATGCTAGCTGCTGCTGTTGTTGTTAATCAAAATGGCATTTGGCTTACAGTCCCAAGGGAAGCCTCTCTCAACATCTAACAAAATCACTAATGAAGGCCTGGGGGTAAAAATAAAGCTCCCAACATGGAAAATAAGATTGATAAGTAATATAATCTCAGAACCTTGAAGAAACTGGAAGAAATTCTAGGATAATAGATGCTGGGTTAGTACCCACTCATTACATAACCAAATCTTATTTAAGGAAACAAAGACAGCTTCATAAAAGGCAGAAAAATATTTTGTGCTTCAGTCACTCTCTCTACACTTACCCAGAGATTGAAGATTTGAACTGGCCAGAAATGTGGGCATCTTTCTTTTTTCTGGGGTCTGGGAAGAGACCGTATACCAAAGGCAACAGGGTTGTAGGGCATTATTTATATGGGGCTGTTACAGGAAGCATGTAGGTAGCAGTGGTTACTGGGAATTGTAGTTCTTCATGTGCTAGAGTAACATCATGTCAGGGAACCAAAGCATGGGTTAGAAAGAAGATGACCCCTTCACGTTGTACAAAGGCACACAAAGTTACATTTGCTTTAAACTTGCACATCAAATTGGTGTTTTGTCGTAAGTAAGAAAAAGATATTCTGCCACTAGCCAGGAACAATGAAGAGGACCAAGGAGTAGCAAAAGATGAATAAAGGGAAAAGCCATAAGGCACCTGTGAAAAATTAGAGTTTCCAGAGAAAAACTTCAGGAAACTATTTGACATTTGTAACAGAGCACAAGAAAACAGTTTTTGTAAAATAGCTATGGAATATTAGAACAGTATATTATTTTGAAAATCTTATTATAAAATTAAATAAAAATGTCAAACATTATTCAAAAATGAGAAGATTCATGAATTTTAAAAAAGATGGTGGATTAAATACCGTTTATTATGTTATTAATAAAAACTGAAAATGTTGATGCGGCCATGTAGCCAGGGTTGGAAACGGAAGACTGACCCATATCCGTTGTTTCAAGCAGAGGAGATATAAATGATATAATTTCACTTCTTGTTCACACAAATTAGAGAAATAGAGGGTAAAACGTTTATTAAAATAACTTATAAATAAGCACTAGCAGAATTAATGTCAGTTATTGTCGAAGTACAGAAAACAGTGGAAACTAGAAAGAATTTAAAATATGAAGCCATAAAATAATGACAGAAGCAAAATTAGTAATAATGATAAGTGTAAGTGGGCTAAATCAGTGGGTTTTAAAATTTTAAACACATGAATCTTATTTTCAAGGAAAATTCTGTGTTTATCCCAAATTACAAAAGATTACCTTTTTTTAGTTGCATTTATTGTTTAGAAAGTCAATGAGAACAAAGTTCATCAGAAAACAGCCTCTACTGTGTATATTACCATTTTGGACTATTGGTTTATATTGAAATTAAGCTGTAGATTAAATGCAACTACAATCAAAATAGAACGAACTTTTTACCAGAAATTGTCAAAATGAGTCTAAAGAATATTTGGGGAAAAAAAAGAGGGAAAAAATCTTCAAAAGAAGTGTGTCAGGGCTGTGAAGCTGCTATATGAGATAATAAAATGTACCATAAAATTCTAATATTTAAAAGTATATGAGACCCAGAATATCCATAAAATTTAAAAATCCAAGTATATAAACATGTGTTTATATTTTTTTATATAGGAAAGAATCGAATGTAACTCAGTTGGCAATGTGTGAATTATTCAATAAATGATGGTTAACCATTTGAGAAAAAATGAAATCAACCCAATTAATCATAAACACATTAAAGATAGAAATTTCAAAAGTGAAACCACAAAGTAAGAATATGATATAAAAAGGATTATTGATAATATAATCTTGTGTCTTGTGGTAGAGAATCACTTTCAAAACATGATACCCAGTGCTAAAACTAGATGTCAGCCAACTGTTGCCAGGTCCCAGGGCCCAATCTAGAATGTAGTCACACCCATTCATTTGCATATTGCCTCTGGCTTCTGTTGCCTTACAATGGCAGAGCTGAATAGTCACCACAGAGACCTTTTGACCAGCAAAGCCTTAAATACTTATTCTCTGACCTTTTACACTAAAAGTTTGCTGACCCTTGGCATACCCCATAGATTCATCTTACGTGGATTGTTGTAGCAGAAAGAAGTCGGGCGACTGTGGTATTGAAGACCAGGATGTAAGAAACTGAGAAGGAAGATTTATTAACAGCTGGCTGGGCTTGGTGGACTTCTGTCCAAAAAAAAACCTGAGCCCCAAATAGGATTTTTGAGTCCCTTTTATACAGAGGATATAAGAGTGGGGAGTCAAATCGTGCTTTTATGCAAGAGGACTTTGTTAATTTTTTTGAGTTTTAAGTGTTAATCAGATAGGTCTTGAATTAACACATATCCCCCACATTCCAGGTAAGCTTGAATTAACACATAACTCCCACATTCCAGGTAGTCTTGAATTAATACATGTAGTCTGCATCTTCCCTGAATATCCAAAGCCTGTAGAGCCTATATCACTTAAATGGCTTTCTGGGAACTAGGCATACTTGGATATAGAATAAGTCTGAATTTAGGCATAGACTGTATTAGATAAGCTAACAAAGTTTAAACTTTGGCATGGACTATATACACAGCTATATAGCTTCAACAAAACAATAAGAAAAGTCAAAATAGTTGAAAATGGGAACAAGATAGGGAAAGGCAGTACATACCACAGGCATTTTAAATACCCAATAAGCCCATGAATAATATCCACTCTCCCTAGTATTCAAAGGAATACATTTTTTTAAATACCACAAATGGACATTAGGATTTATCACCACACCCACCCACCAGCAATTTGGCAAACCAAAGAAAGAAAATACTCAGTGTGGGCCAAAATGCCAAAATCAGACTCTCAGGGATTATTGGTGGGTGTGTAAACTGAAGTGGAATTGGAAGCACATAGGAAAAGGTCTAAAATGCATATACCTTTTGATAATAGCAACGCCACTACTAAGATTTACCCTAAGGAGTTAATTAAGGAGAGGTACAAAGATTTACCTCTAAGGATGTCCATTGCAGGATTGTGGATTGCAGGAATGGTAAAACATTGAAAACAGCTGTAAATGTAAAAGGATAGGGTGTTGCTTGAGTAAATTATCAGCAGATAAGATGAAATATTCTAAGCCATCAACAATTATGTCATTAAAAACAATTTCTTAAAAGCACAAATGTTCAGAATATATATTTAAGAATAAAAGATAGGTTAAAGCAATGAAGATATTATAATTGCATTTTTGAAGAGAAATTCACATAAAAATCCTTGGCAAAGTGTAATAATAATAACAGATGATTTTTATTTTCTTTCTTCTCTTTGCTTATTCATATGTAACCGTTTTATTGAACCATTTCATCTCTGTGGGGTACAAAGAGAAAATGGTTTTATTTCTCTCCAGTCTCTGACCCCATTCCAGCAACTGTGCCATATGGTAAGTCCCTCTCCTGCTGGGACACAGACCTCTTAAGGACATCTTGGGATGATTCCTTAACTTTGCTTTTGGATATCAAAAATCTGCCCATTTCATTTACCCTTCAAAGTTTTTCTCTTCTCCCAGAACCTGCCATGTTTGGGATGTAAGGGACCTGAAGTGAACATGGTATGTGTTCAGCTTTTCTGAAATAACCCATTCTCTGTCCCTTTCTCTTTTTTCCTTCCCTCTGGTATGAGGAGGAGTAAAGAGGAAGGACTATGGAAAAAGATCGAGTTACTTAGTTGTTGTTGTATCTCTGACAGGCGCCTGATGCCTTCTTTGTGGCAGGGTCTAGACACTGGCTCTCTCAAGGAGCACATGAAATGCCCATAATCTGTTTTGTTTTTTTTTTATGGTTTCCAATCCCACCTCCTTTCCAGCCCTGCTCAACCACGAGCCTAGCTACTGCCAACACAGTCCCACTTGGGGTGGACAGTACCTGCAAACTACTTAGGTGAGGCTTCCTTCAAAGCTATTCAATGGAAACTAAGGCATTAATGCTAAAGGGATGATTGGAAGTGCAAATTTCCCCACTGCCAGGCAAGCCTGCTCTCCTCCTCCACTGCTCCTGTTCTTTGCTCAAATGGATCCAGAGGAGGATCCGCAAGTCAGTCTTCTCTAGTTAGATATCCAAACAGCAACCTGGTAGCAGTCTCCATCTCTTCCAGGGAACCCCAACCTCTCTATAGGCTATTTTCTTGGAACTTCTCTCTTTGTTTGTGCTTTGTTCAGCTCTGATGGGAGGGAGCATTTCAGTCCATTTGGAAGTGGGAGGGGAGGGGGGGAAGGGAGGGGAAGGGAGGGAATTCTACAACTTTCCTCACTCATCCAGTGGCTTAGGACTCCAAAAATGCCCTTCTTTCTCCTCTCTTTTGTCTGCTCTTATAGTTTGGGGATGATTTAATTTTTAAAATGCCAGGGGAATTTTTTCTTGGAATTCTATAGGAATTTCCTTGTGAAGAATACACTGATGCAGAATGTTATGAAACATGAAAATGTAGGCAGTTGAATGATTTGTTCTACGCCGATATCAAACATGTTATAAAATTACAACATAATTATGACCACAAATATTGAATGTTCAATATAAGAGAACAGATAACCCACAAACAGATCCTAGCATGTGGAAGAACATAATGTATGCTAAAGGAAATATCACAAAATGATGGGAAGGGATGCCATACTCAGTACACAAGCTGAGACAATTATTTGGGAAAAAATATTTTTACATTGCTGTCTTAAATTATGCACCAAAATAAATTTCTCATAGCCACAAAAGCAAAAAAGATAAAATAGGTAGCATTAGAAACTAATCTTGATAGGGGAAAATATTTCTCAACCTAAAATCATTGGAAGAAACCACAAAGATAAAACAGTTTCTCTGGCCAGCTGACAGGGAGGTGAAGAAGGTCCACCACCACACCAGGGAGCCAAGAGAGACTACAGATGCAGGCAGGAGAATTGCATCCATCATCCTTGTGGAATCTAAGCTCCCTCTTGATGTAGAGGGGGACTGGACATCACCATCCCAGGGTCCACAGGATGTAGGAATAGAGTACGGATTAGAGTGACTTACTGGTGTTCTGCTGGGGAACTATTGTGATTAGTAATGGAAGAAATTGTAGTAGTGATGTGGAGACGGTGGCCACAGTGGCTGCTGATGGTGGGGAGATGGAAGAAGAGATATGGTGTGGGGGCATTTTCAGGATTTGGAGTTATCCTGGGTGGTGCTGCAGGGACAGATGCTGGATGTTGTGTGTCCTGTCATGGCCCACCGGGTGGACTGGGGGAGAGTGTGTACTACAATGTGGACCACTGTCCATGTGGTGCAGCGGTGCTCTAGAATGTATTCACCAGGTGTGGTGGATGTGCCGCAATGATGGAAGAGGTTGTTGATGTGCAAGGGGTGGGGTGGGTGGGTGGAGGATACATGGGGACCTCATATTTTTTGAATGTAACATTTAAAAGAAAATAAAGAAGGAAAAAAAAGAAGTAACCAAGCAAACATTTCCACAGGTATATAAAAATAAAGGTGTGACATATTTTGAACAAAAAGTCTGGTGTAATGGAACAGACAAAAGTTTAGTATATTTAATATGTAAGTATACTACCAGTCAGCAACTAAAGCATGAATGTCTCCATTAGAAAAATGGATCAACCCATAAACAGAAATGAAAGACGTTCTCATGATTCAAAATTATATTACCTAGTAATAAAACATGTAAATACAAATGGCAATGCGATACTTTTCACCTATAAAATAACCAAAGGTTAAAATATACAAAAATGATGACAGTATAGTGAGACGGCCATTAATTTTTTTTTTAACTTTTAAAGAAGTTTTAGATTACATAAAAAATTAGGAAATTCCCATATGCCCCAACCCCTCCCCTTCCCACTTTTCCACTTTAACAACATCCTTCATTAGTGTGGTACATCTGTTACAATTGATGGACACATATTGAAGCATTGCTACTAACCATGGACTGTAGTTTACATTATAGTTTACACTCTGCCCTGCACAATTTTATAGGTTATAACAAAATGTATAATTGTCTGCACCTATCACTGCAATGTCATGTAGGACATTCCAATGTCCCAAAAATGTCCCTATGTTACACCTATTCTTCCCTCTCCCTCCCCTCAGAATCTCTGTGCCTTTATACCAATGATAAAAGTTCTTTCATTGTTAGAATAATAATAAGGCTATAATAAGATAGCAATAAGTCTATTTTGATCTATTGTTCATTCCCCAATCTTGAGGATTTGGGGATGGTGATGCCCTTTCTGTTTCTAATTGAGAGGAGGCTTAGAGCCCACGGGGCAGATGGATGTCTTGCTTGCAGTTGCAGACCCATCCTTGGGATGGGTCTTGTCCATCATCATCTCCTTGTTAGTTCTGGGTGAGTCCAATGAGCAGGAGAGTATGTGTTGCAAATCTGCTGAGATTCAGGGTTCAAACAGCACATGAACAGACCAAAGATTTAAGTTTCTGGGACATATATTTAACAAGTATAGTGCTAATTATAAGTTCAAATAAAAGGGGCAGAAAAGCCATGTGTAGGGAAACTAAAAATGAGTCTAACTCTGTTACACTGGGGAACATAAATTCCAAAGTAAATCCCACAGACAAGGTGCCAAATTCCTGAGCTTGTCTGCCCAGCTTATAGTGTCTAAATCTTTCTAGAGCCCTCAGGAACCCTGCTGTTTGAGGCATTGTTTACTGTCGCAGTCAATGAGATCCTGTTGAGACATGAATGATTGTAACCTCTGGAAAGACCCCGTGACTCACTTTGAAATCTCTTAGTCATAAAAACTCATTTGTATTTAATATTTCCCCCTTTTGGTCAAGGTCTTTTTCCAGATGTATTGCTGGTTGGAGATGGCCATTTTTATTGACAGCTGATGAGAGAGTATATATATATATGCTATCCTTTTAGGAAAATAATGTGAAAATTCACAATGTGAAAAAAGCCTTAAAAGTGCTGGTTCTCTTCCACTCAATTATTCCACTCCTAGGAACCTATTCCAAGGGATTAAATAGATGCATAAAACAATTTACATACAAGAATATTAATCTCATATTTATTTATAATCATCAAAAGTTGGAAATGAGCTATTATCCTACTGTTGGGCATTCAGGCAAATAAATTAGTCTTTCCAATGGGTGATTTTAGTATCCGTGAGATATTCCAAATAGTTCTTATTTTGGAAAATAAAATTAGCATGGCAAGGTGCTTATTGAAGAGTTAAGTACAAAAGGCTATATATCATCACTGAATTTTTTTAAAAATCTCACAAACTTGCATTAATATTTAGGCCTATTTGATTGTGCTTTTCCCATACAGACAGAAAGAGACAACCTTTCCAAGGTATGAAAGCTTCAGCACAAAATATAAATATAAAGAATTCTGTTCCACATTCTAGTTACAGCAGTTGTTCCCACCCTTTTCACTCTCTTTTGTTAGTGAATCCTTTACCAAGTTTTTAAATCATAGTAGAGTTAAATAGTCAATTTCTATTTCTATAGTTATATTTCTAAATAGTATCTAGTTTTTCTCATATAGTTTATATTCTAAGTAAGCTTAATTGAAATATAATTGGCAGAGAATAAACTGCACATATTGAAGATATAATTTGATAAATTTGATATACACCTGTAAAACCATCACCATAGTAAAAAAAATGAACATCACATGATGGAAATTTTATTGTTAAAGCATATGGCCTAGAAAGAACTATTACACAGTACTTGTATTATTTATATTTGGTAAATTTTATTTTACTTTTGTTATATGAACCTTCAAAATTTTCTACAATATGCATGTGTTACTTTCATGAACAGAAAAACTACGATTATAAGTTAGTGGTGTTGACTGAGGTGAGTTGACAGAGGGTAGGACAGGAGATCATGCCTTATGGAAACCAAAGAAAGAGAAAGTTTCAGTAAGGAAGGCTCAACAGTTTTAAATTCAGTATATTGGATAATTAAGGTTCTACCACAAAGGGTCTAGAGTAGTTTTTGTGGGAAGCTAAGAGTGGAGATAGAATGTAGTGGGTTTAGGAATAAGTAGGCCTGGAAGGGTGGTAGAGAAGGGACCAGAGCCTAGATGGTAAGATAAGCCTTGACTATGAGTGATGTGGGCTATGGGTGGGAGGCTCTTTGTCTCTTCAGAGATAACCTAAGCTGTTTGACTTGTGGGTGTGGAAGGTAAGAGGCTGCAGTCCTGCCTGTAGTGACAATGGCAACAACTCCAGTACCAGAAACAGTTTAACAGTGCAAAGTCTATAAACTTTAAGTATTTAGGGGAAATGCAAACCAAATACGCTAAAAGCTTATCTAGAATGTCTGGAGTCCATGCTAAAAGCTTACCTAAGATGTGGAAGATATATAAGCTAATTCAAGCCTATTGAGAACTGAAACAAAGGGACCATTTGGCCTTTCCTCTCTGTATAAAAGAATTTTGAAACTCTTGTTCGGGGCTCGGGATTGAAACAGAAAGCTCCCGAGTCTGGCCGGCCATCAATAAACCATTTTTCCTTCTCAAAATCATTCCTGAGTCCTGGCCTCTCTATACACAAATAATTGAACCTCTCTCAAATTCTACAACATTTTTGGTGACTCTGGTAGGACAGCAAACGAAGACCAGAGATGGTAGCATTTTGGTGCCCCTTCCAAATCCCCAAGGAAGACAGGAGGACTCGGGTGAACCCCAAATCTGGGCGCCCCTGGATTCAATTTAATCCAGAAAAGATGTGGGCTCCACCAGAATCTTCCCAACAAAAATCAAGGGCAATGGAAGGTCTGAAGAGAAAGATTCTGGGAATGAAAAAGAACTCCGAACATGGAAGAAGGTAAGACTCCCCGGGTGAGCACAGTCTGGAAAGCCTGGCTTTAATTGCTAGGAAGGGGAGGCTGATCACCTCCCGAAAGAACCCTAGTAGCCCCAGAAAATTGGGGGGAAGCCATTCTCTCTAGGCCTGGGAAAAGGAGAAAAACTGGGGAAAAGCCCTGGTGTTTTAGGTTTGTCTAACTACATGTTAAAAGCTGGTACTGGTCTCACATCCACTGAAGGAGTGGAGGCTTGATTTTCATAGGAAGGGTTGTTTATAGGTTCAAGTCCTAATGTCCTGGAGAAAAACTGGGAAAAAACCCTGGTGTTTTGGGTTTGTCTAACTGCATATTAGAATCTGGTACTAGTCTTATATCCACTAAAGGAGTGGAGGCTAGATTTTAATAGGAAGGGCTGTTTATAGGTTTGAGTCCTAATGTCCTGGAATTGGTCTAGATTTAAAAAAAAAAAAAACTTGGTTACAGGAAAATGGATCGGCTTTTCTAGTGGAGATTGGTCTGGGTGTAAAGTTAAACAGTGGGAAAAAGTCTAGCTGAAATCTTTTGATATGGGGCTAAATTGTGAATAAATTCGCTTTATACCTAATGTTAAGTGTTCTAAGGTTTGTGATGGCTGTGGGGGCAGCAGTGCTGAAAAAATATTTATAGAATTTGTGGTTCAGATTAATGACCTTTGTGCTTCTGTCTGTGTCAGCTCAATGTTAGTGTTGGAGTTGTGTGGTTATGTAAAGTAGAATTCAGTGGAGCTGGAGCCCTCCCTTGCCATTGGCAAGGGGTGAAAAGATTATGGGGCAAAACTGTGAGGAGTCTGGATGTTTGTGGAGTCTAGATGTTTGTGCATGCTCTGCTGTCTTGTCTCTGGTCTGCCCCTTTGCCGGGGCTTGGAGGCCGTCTGTGTCTGCGCCATGCACCCAAGTTTGTTGGGGCTGCCCCAGTCAGGGTGGCTGGGTCCCTGGGAGAGTTGCCGAATTTGAGTAGGTTCTGTCTGCTCATTTTGGCTGAAAGCTGGAAAGGGGGTAGCAGCTTGCCCCTTTCCAGTGAGTCCACACCTTCTATTCATAAGCCACATTCCTGTTTGATTGTTGTGCACCCAACTGCCTGGAAGGGGGGGGGGGCAGTGAAGGGTGTGAAAAGCAGAATCAGAATAAATGCAGTAAAGTTCCCTCCATAGGGTGTCAAAGCCAAAATACCTTTGCATTCTGCCCAGGTTCTTAGAAGGTATTGTAGCAAATTTAAGTAAGAGAATGTGTTCTGTGGAGGCAAAATTTGTCTTAAAGTTATAAACAGTTATAAAAGTTTTAACAAAGCATTGTTTAAATTAAGGTATTTAAATGGCTAATTGCAGAAAGTCATTATTAAACAAAAACTGAATTGATAATACCAGCCTCCCTGCCAACTTGCATCCAAAAAAACTGTTTCTGGTATTACATGCTACTAAATATTAAAAGTGAAGAAAAGTTCATTATTTTAACAAGCTTGTTTAGTATTAATGGCAATTCTATGTTGTAAGAAGTTTGCCTGGTAACTTAGTATGTGGGATATACGGAATGTGTTTTTATTGTTAAGGAAACAGAAGATGATTTTGTCCTAAGATAAAATGATTGATTATTGGAAAGAGTAGAGTGTGGGACAAAACCTGAATGAATACTGAAAGTGTAGGTTTGTGGAAGGAAACTTTTATGATTAAAATTGAGTAAGATCAGTATACAAAGAAAATCTGTTTTATCAAAATAGCTTCTTGTGCTTTAACCTCATCATTTCCTCAGTGTTTGAAGAAGGATCTTATCTCTTTTAAAAGAACATTATGTTCTAGAAATCAAATCCTGAAAAGTAGCTTTTTATTTCAAACTAACTGCAAGAGATTTATTCTTTTACCTTAAAAGAAAAATTAAAGTAATGGTTAAGTTCATTCAATATGTTATAAGTTGAATGAAAGGTGTTTAAAAGTGTTATAAAAATAACAGGTTTAAAAAAATTAATAAAAACTGTAACTAAGAGTTAAAATTATTTATAAATACATTTATAGTATAAAACAGTGAAAAGATAATAACTGAAATTATAGCTGAGTGAATTTAGCCTGAAACTGTTATTTAAGTGTAAATTCTAAACTAACCTTTCCTTTGTTTATGGTTACTTCAAGCTTAACCTCACCCCTTGCCTTTGCCTATGGTTATTTCATAATAACTTCTGCCCCTACAGGCCAGAGAAGAGCTGGGACATAACTGTCTCCTGTCCTGGTATTAGTAACCCTTTCTCTCATGAATTCAAGTGTAAACTAAATAAATTGCTGCCTGATAGTATAAGGTTAAATGACCACTGGAGTTTTATTATCTCCAAAATCAAAAAGGGGGGTGGAGGGGGAGAAGTCTCCTGCCTTGACGGTCAGTGTTCCTAAGAGTGGCAATTCATGAGAGAAACCAGTCTGTCTCCCTGAGGCTTCAAATAGCCTCAGTAAATATATACAAAATTAATCTTGTTGCTTATCCAAAATTCTGCTAATTTCAAAGTAAAATATAAAGTTCTAAAACAAAATGGTGCTAAAGCATTGAGAACATTTTAGTTACAATCCATTAATTAAGAAAGAAAATTCTTGCGTAAAACTGCATGGTCATAGTGTAAAACTGCACAGTCATAGTGCAAATTAAGAAAGGTTTCAGGAGTCTTTGAAATGTTTTGCAGTCACACTTGTTTTGTAAAAATTAGAAGTTTAAAGTAACTAAAGTTATGTTTTTGTGTCAAACTATTCATGTCTGCCTATTTGCTCAAATTGTTGAGGTTAAATATGCAGTTATATAAGTGATATATATTTCTGGACCCCAAATTAAGCTAAACAGTATATAAAATAATGCAAATTATAAGTAATATCAATGAGTTGTGTTTCTGTGTCTAACTCTTTTTCTGCCCATTTGCTCAGTGTATGTTTTCATGTATCGGGGTAACAATATCAAATTAACAAATGAAAATTCTTAAAAGAGCTCTATTCAAATTGTTAAAAAATAATGCAGTTTTATATGTAAATAAATATTCTTAAAGCCCAAATTAAACTAAGCAGGATGAAAAAGTCATATAGGAATCTGATTATAGAAACAATTGGGAAAGGGCCTCCTCTTTGCAAGAGCTTTAAGGCAAGACTAGGTGTGGCAGATTAAACCTATCTACTAGGCTAGGGAATTAAGAATCAGTTTGCCCTGTAATTTCCCAGTTTAAACCTTTTGTCAGCCATAAAAAGTAAAAAACAAAACAAAACAAAGATTAGGTTAGTTTTCACATAAAAAATAAATGTTGATTGGTGTAACCTGGTGGCCTGCTGCCTCAGTCTCCCACTCCCAGGTTGGACAGCAGCGGAGGAGACAAGCTTAGGCCAGTCCTACGGGCAGTGAAAGGATGCCCAAGAAGGAGCTAGGTCAGTGCCATTTCAGCACTAAATTCTATTCCTTATTTAACAAAGGGAAACAGGTAAAACCTAAAATGGTTAGAATGTAATAGAGGAAGCTGTTAAATCACAAACTTTTGCACGGGAAAGTTAGATCTTCTCAGATAAGCTATAACTTCTGAAGTATCCAATCTATGGAGAAACAGAGGAAGAGCTTGTGTGCTAGGCTTAGGGGTATAAATTGTGTCATTTTTCTTTGTTCGGGGCACCAGCCATATCTGGCTCTGTGCCCCTTCTTGCAAGATTGAGAATAAATTATTTTCTTCTTCTCCACAATCTGGTGAGCCTTATTTTCTTCCAGAAGATTTCTTTCCAACAAAATAAAGGTAATTAGTGGCTCTATTAACAAATTTCAGTAAGTAAAGTCCATAAAAACTATGGAGAGATCTTTCCTGGATTATGATTAAACAAATTAAGTAATTGTGTAATGTGTTTTAAAACCTGGTAGTCAGTATGCTTTTAAATTATTCCTTTTCATAACTTAAACAAAGAAAAGAAGTTTTTAGCTTCCTGTAAGGGAAAAGAGAACATTCCTTGCATAAACTATAATGGTTTTAATTTTATTTAACTTGAGTGTAATCTCCCATAGTTAATTTATAAACTAAATTAACATTATATGTACGAAATCTTTAGAGTAATAAAATTATAAGTTCACATTGGTGAAATTAGGGTAAAATAAAAAATTGTAGATATGCTCTCTTAAATAAATAGAGTAAATATCTTTGGTTGGTAATTTTAATTTAATAAGTTTATTTAAACATGAGGTGTCTAGTCAATGTAGTTATAGTCAATTATAAAGAGTTTGTAAAACATTTCCAAACTAAAAATGTTTAAATAGTTATAGTTCTAAAAGTCATTGTTAACTAAAACTTAAATTAGTATTGGTTGCAAAAAAATAACTTCGTGATAATAAAACCTGTCTGAAGGCCACTGCAAGGTACATATTTAAGTAAACGGTAATAAAAAGTTATCTTGATTCTATTGGAAATATTCTGTTTTCATTTTAACAATGAGAAATAATTTTTTTCCCTCTATTACTAAAGTACCTACTGTTATCTTCATGGTAAAATTGTGTAAGTAAACAGTCATTTGATATATGATGTGTTGCATTAAATTGTTTAAAATATATATATAAAAACAAGGAATAAACATTAACATTGTCAAACTCTTGTGCATTCAAACCAGGCCTTGAATACATTACAGGTGGCCTCTCCATGTGAGTTATTGGCTAGGCTGGTCACTGACCCCTCAATTAAAAATATGTGCTATATCAGCCTCTGGTTCTGCTCCTGAAGTTGATGGAAACTACGTTGCAGTTTCAAGCTCCTGCAGCAGCCAATAATGACTCGGTACGGCCAAGTATACAATGGATATCGCCTCCAGACTGGCACTGTTCCATAGTGCCAGAGAGCACTATGCACCAGGCTAGTAGAATACTGGAAAATCTCTCTAAGATCAAGGATGCTGCGACTTGCTCACTGCATTGAAGAACATGCTAAGTGAAGCCATGATACCAGGATACTCTAAGTGAAACTTAAACACAATTGGCATTATGGCCTGCTCTCATGGAGAGATAACATGTAAAGTATTACAAACCTGAAACTTAAAACTATTAATTGCAACTCTAAATCCTTTGCATTAAGTAATAATACATTAATTAATATTAAGTGCTGTACTCTTATCCTGTGCTAAATGTATGCCTAATAATTATAATGTTATCTTTTCTGTTTTGGATCAAGTGCAAAAGTATATTGGACATGTTAAATTCCTAGTGAATTCATTTTCTAAACAGTTAATAAACATGTCTGTAGAATGGGGTGGCAGTCTCAGCCAGGCTCAGTAAACTTACTATATTCTACTGTACTCCACTGTGTAGCAAGGGTGAGTCTTGCTTGCTGATGGTGAGTCACCTATTGAATAATTCAAAATCGCTAGAAATTGTACAATTAAAACCAAGGTGTAAAAAACCTTTATTCTGTAGTTCTGATCACTCCCACAGCTGAAAACTAAGGCAATTTCCAACTTGGTGTTCTAATCGTGAATGAAGCCCGTTACCCAGGGAGTGCCAGTTCACCAAGAACATCTAATGGAGTGAATGAGTGCCAATCATTGAACAGCTTGGAATGTGTCTTCAGACAAAGCTAAGTGTCTGTTGAAATTTCTCTCTAAAGATAAATAACTTAAGAATATATATGCTGTTCCCTGCAGCTTTCAAGAAGGAGTGCTATCTTTCTAATCACCTGACCTTGTCTGCCTCTGTGGTCCAGTGTCCACTCTTTTAGAAATGGATATTCTAAATTTTTGATTAAGTTTGTTTCTTTCAGAATGAACATCTTATTAACCATATGAAGACTTCATCCAACTTCATACAGAATGCCAGATCCATCTTCCTCCAGTTAGAATAAATTAAGAGTTTTACACCTTATTAGGCAATGACTACAGCCCATGGCCAGCAGGAAGCAGTTACAGAAAAAGAGATCGTCTCCCTTCAGCACCCCTTTTAAATTAAAGGTGTAAACTCTTTAAGGGTAAAATAAAAGTAATAGATGAATCTGGAACCTGACTGGAAATCCACGTGAGTGCCGGTGGCAGCAGGATAACTGCAGGAGGCCCCTGCCCCAAGATTCTGCTATCCAGAATGAAAAGTTCTAAACTTCTAAAAACAGTCCTGGATGCTGCACTAAAGACTGATAAATAATCAATCAAAACAACAAACATCCATCCACCTCATAGCTCCAACAATAATTATGCCAAAGTTTAGCAAGTTAAACTTCGGCATAGGGGGGAAATGATGTGGGCTAAGGGTGGGAGGCTCTTTGTCTCTTCAGAGATAACCTAAGCTGTTTGACTTGTGGGTGTGGAAGGTAAGAGGCTGCAGTCCTGCCCGTAGTGACAATGGCAACGACTCCAGTACCAGAAACAGTTTAACAGTGCAAAGTCTATAAACTTTAAGTATTTAAGGGAAATACAAACAAAATATGCTAAAAGCTTATCTAGAATGTCTGGAGTTCATGCTAAAAGCTTACCTAAGATGTGGAAGATATATATGCTAATTCAAGCCTATTGAGAACTGAAACAAAGGAACCATTTGGCCTTTCCTCTCTGTATAAAAGAATTTTGAAAATCTTGTTCGGGGCTCGGTATTGAAACAGAAAGCTCCCGAGTCTGGCCGGCCTTCAATAAACCATTTTTCCTTCTCAAAATCATTCCTGAGTCCTGGCCTCTCTATACACAAATAATTGAACCTCTCTCAAATTCTACAACATGAGAAGGGTCACCTCTTCCCCTGAGACCAGAAGTAATAAAACTAGAGTGAGGGGAGCTGTTAGTAAAATTTCATATTGGAGGGTGAAAAGTTGAGGGCTGCCCATCTAGGGCCTCAATTTTGCCTATGGTGCAGGAGGCCAGGTCATCTACTTAGATGTAAAGTTATCTACTTAGAGATAGCTTCAGAGGCAGGTTGGAGGACGCTGGTGATTTTTTTCCAGGGGAACTGAGAATGACAAATATGAGGTATGTGTACCTGCCTTGAAGAACTACCTGGGGCTGGAAGACCACCATTTGAAATGGTCCCTATTTCCCTGTTTTGATAAATCTTATCTGTTGACTAGGTGCAGAGGAGGAAAAGTGAGTTGTGGGATTAACAAAGTGCTGGGAATTGCAAAGGAGGGGAGGTGGGTAAACACAGAATCAAAGAGTTAGAGGTAACTACCATCTTAAATCACCAAATTAGCTAAGTGATTCTTTATTATGGGAGAAATAATCCTTAGCTAGAATATAAAGTAAGAATGCCTGATATTATTTTAAAATCTCACCATTTAATTCGTGTGTGTGTGTGTGTGTATGTATACATATACATATACATATATATATATATTATATATATATATGATATATGGTTGATTTTGGTCATATTCCAAGTTGGATTATCATAATTTTTTCCTAGCTAATTCTTCACCCAATATAATTTAGTTCACATTTTTCAAACACTCCATGTGTCAACCTATTCTATTGTTACAATGTAATGGCTACAATAGCTCTTGAGTTTTAAATATCAGGAGTAATGTCTGCACACAGTAGGCATTTTCCAAATGTGTTGAATAGATGGCCAAACATTCCTGTGACTTTACAGCCCTATTTAATGTAGTGCATCATTGAATAATCTCTTTATGATTCTTTTATATAGACATTAATAAGTAACGGCAGTGTTGCCATTATTTTAATAGATACTTGGGAAGAAAGCTAATTTTAAAGTATTGTAGTGTCTCTAAAATGGAGGGATAGCCCACCTAAATAAATTTCCATTTCCTTTTCTTGCTCTTTGAATGTTCTAAAATTTCTGAGAGTCATTACTTTCCAGAGAGTGCATGAAATTACAGAACTTATTTACAGCACTGGGTAGTTCCACAGAGGGTTGAATTTCAGGGATAAGATATATTTATTTCCACCAATCATGCAAACTTAAGGAAATTGTCAATGAATAATATTAGAAAATTGAATATATTTGAGTTAATCCTAGATCTAGTATTCACCCAAGATCATTTTTTTTGACAGTTTTTGTATGCTTCCTATCTCTGCTACCCTCATTTAAAATAGCCTCATAATGGAAGAGTCATTGTCTTTAATTTATATTCTGCAATATGCCTGCCTGTTGTTGATTTACATAGTATTTCTGTGCCTGTGTTTCAGATCTAAGTTTCATCTTTTGTTCCAGGAAAGCCTCATGCAACGACAGGGTGAGGAGACTTTCCTACTCTGTTGTTAGTAGTGAAATCTCAGAGAAGGCACTTGAATATTTCCATGCCTCTGTATCCTCAACTATAAGATGGTAGTCAAATGTCCGACCCTATTCCACAGAACATTTTGGGGTTTAAATAAGCTTTCATATGGGAAAGAACATTGAAAAGGATGCAAGACAAAACACATATGAGAGATTTTTTTTCTCCTTCTTGGAAAGAGAAACTCAACCCAATGCAAACAAAAAAGGTTTCCCCTTCTACAATGTTGTCATTGTGATTCTGGTATTATTTCTCTCAGTGCTTTGATAGATACTTCTAATTGAACCACTCACTCTTCAATCACTATGCATTATTCATTATTAATCTTTTGTAGGTGCCAAATTCTGTCCTCTCCCTCCATGAATATTTTTGGGGCAAAATAGCACCCAAGATTCTAAGAGATACATTAAAGACCTTTTTTGGAAATTTCTTACGTGAAATTTATTAGTCTCCTCTGAAGGGGGGAAAAGCCATCTTAATTTATTGGAGAATAGTTTTTCTGTTTAGTTTGATTTCATTCCTGATAACTTAATTGTTATACTGATTTGTTTATGATATTGAAATTACCTCTCAGCTCAGTCAGTAATGATTTATTCTGGTATTACAAAAAGTCATTAAAGGTAAGATAATACTCATTCTTCTATTACTTTGCTGCTTTCCTAAAGATAATTGCCTTAAAGATTTATAGTTCTCCTTTTCCAAAAATAAGAGCATTCGCCCACACAGAACTGTTTGCCTAGTTGTAATAAAACATTATCTATATAGATACTTTCTGGAGAAAGAAGTATACTTGAATGCTGAAACTACTTTCACTCTGGATTTAATCTCTAATTCAAAGTGCAAAGACTTTCACAGTGAAGGTAGAGAGATGGTATAGTGGAATGAATATTAGCAGAATGTGGGTGCTTCAGGATGAAATAACTGGGGTATAGTTGGAATATTTAGAATTTTGCATGAGGATTTGCATCTCAGTTTTTTTTTTTTCTTTTGCAAAGGTTGTTGGAAGGACTTCTACCTGTATGCACCAATAACAATAGCAGAATTACCAAATTACCCCTGATTGGTTGGTAATAAATGTGATCAAAGCCTCACCTATATCTCCTCAGCCCTATCTATTTTAATGCATGCAGGCCCAGCTAATTGCTAGCAATTTCATCTCTTTGCCTGAAGGCTTTATTAGGCCACTTGAGCCAACTCTGCCCTTGCCCACAGCAAGCTGGAAGTGACAGGAAATTAATGCCATCTGGTAGTAGCCTTTACCATTGGCTGATGTTAGAAGATGAATAAATACCATAGCCCATTTGACTCTTAGGTGGTGTAACACTGAGGTGTTTGTTCTATACAATTTCCTAGTGTTCCCTAGTAGGATTGATCTTACATTCTCCCTAGTGGTAACTTCTTGATAAGACCCCTTTTATTCACTCCCTTTCTTTCCTTGTCTTATGTCCCCACTCCCTTGCTGGTGTTTTCTAGGATCTTCTTCCAAAAACTCCACTTATCCTCAAACGATAGATTTAGGGCTTGTGACTGGAGGAATCCCAAGTAGGACAATCAGGATCCTGGATTTTGTCCACAAAAATGTGTTTAAGGTGAGAAGTTAACAGCTGTAGTCAGCAAAGTGATTGTGGGAAGATAATGAGTGCCCTCATGGATTCAGATCATACGACTGATCATGAGGACTGTGATGGCATCAGGGAAGGAGATTTCTGCTTTCTGGTAAAGGAGCAGGCAAACAGGTAATGAGTTCACACAACTGAGAGAGAGTAGTTGAGAAGAAGGAAAAGAACTTGAAGCTGGGAATTACATATGAAAGTGTGGGAGCAAGAGCTCATAGATGGCGGGAAATAACTGCATTGCTTGTGGCAGTGATGTGCACAGTGCATCTGGACCAGGTCAGCGGGAGCAAAAGCTTTTCTGAAATAACAACATTTCTACCTCCAGTCTTTTCACTGCTCTACTACCTCCCCACCATACATTAACACTGCCCTGCAGGAGGCAGGATAAGGTCTTGGTTGTCAGATATACATATATCATTCTTCAACTATGTGATTTAAAAACAAAACAGAACAAATGCAGATAGACCAATATGGTGGGAGTGAGAAAACACTAGGTAGTTAATATTCCCAGTTAAGGGGCAGAGAGCAGCCATGTAAGAGAAGTAATATGTTCTATGACATTTAAAAATAGACCTAACTCTAACAATTAGTCTGTTATGCCCATAGTAACCTTATTTAATGTTAAGGTGGTAATTGCTTCTGGAAAGCTTTGACATGTTTTATAATTGAACTGCCAGGTTCACATTTAGCTACATAATTCATTCACAGATAAGTGTGTCTTGTTAACCAAATTATGTTGACTCCCTTGGAAAGCTGGTGTGAGTACTTTCCTGTTTCCTGTCTTCATATGGTTTTATAGGCTCATGACAGACCACTAGCATAATGAAAGATTGATTATTGTCTTGGGTACCAAACTGTAATTTGGCCCTATTTTCAGTTTTCTTTTTCATCAGCTGCAGACTCATATGCATTTATCAAAATGGGTGTCATCTGTTTTGAAATTCATGAAGTTAGATTGCACATTTGTCAAACATTTTCTGGCATTGACAAAAACATCAACATTTAGCTTTACTCAAGCTGTTTAGAAATAGAAATGTCCAGGTGAAAGAATAGTGGAGTCAAAATGAAAGACTAGGGGCTGGAGTGGCTCATTTTTTCCACCAACATTTTCTGAATGCATTCAGTGCATACAGCAAATTCCCAGGCATGGACTGAAGTCTTTGAGGAGCTGGAGGGACCTGAAACTGGCTCACTTATTTACAATTATTTAGATCCTACAGTGTTCATACTGCACTAAACATGGGGGAGACAGCAGCAAAACAAACAGGCAATGTCCCTGCCCTCAAGGAGATTATATTCTAGAGAATATAATATGAGATAAAAGGAACACTTGGCCCTTATCCCCAAGGATCTTATAATTTACTTGGATAAACAAAGTAAATGCACTAAGTTAAAATTATGAAACAAGACAAAAATGGGGGGAAACAAAGAGGGAATGCATTTCAGATATAGACAGTTAAGACAAGCATAGTAAAATAATGACCCAACACTGTATTTGCCAGAGACTTGCTAGAAAAGCTCAAGGAAGTCACTTAATTGCTTATATCTGTTTCCCAGAGCAGTGGTCCTGGGGCAATTTTGCTGCTGATTAGACTCTCTGAACATCCATGTTGGAACTGATTCACAGTGAGCAATCTGGAAGAAAGGCAATCTCTGAATGCAACCTTAAAAACCTATAGCAAATGTACTAAATAGTGATACATGGGTTCCTTTAAATTTAGTAACAAATATTGTATGACCTCACTGATAATAAATAATTGGAATGAGCAAATTCACAGAGTTAGAAGCTGGAGTATAGGTTACCAGGGATGAGGGTGGGGTAGGTAATGGGGAGTCAATGCTTAAATTATACAGAGATTTTATTTTGGAGTAACTACCAGTAATGGATGGTGGTAATTGTAGCACAATATTGTGAACATAATCAACAGCACTGAATTATATACTTGAATGTGGTAAAAAGGGAAATTTTAGATAGTATATATGATACTAGAATAAAAATTAAAAATAAACCATAGGACTATGAAACAAAAAGGTAAAATTAGTAACAAGATAAGATTGCTTATTTTCACTGTTCCCATTAAATATTGTATTAGAGGTTGTAGCAGTGCAACAGACAAGGAAAAGTAACAATATGGTTTTAAAAATTGGAAGCAAGAAGTTTAATTGTCATGATTTTCTGACAATCTAATTGTTTACCTAGAAAATTCAAGAGACTCAAGAAGCTATTAGGAAAGGTAAGAAATTTCCACAAGGATAAAAAAAATCAGCAATGTTACAATACATAAACAACAACCAATTAGAAAATGTAACTTTAAGATTCTTATTCACAAAAGCATCAAACCCTTGAGTATAAATAAATCTAATAAAAATAATATATGGAGGACATTTCTAGGAAGATAGATGATTAAATAGGCAAAGGGATCACTTTTCTCCCAGAAAAAACAGCTAGATAACAGGCAAAGACTGACTATCTGAAAGGATGTTCTGGAATGCAAAACACCAGAAGACCAGATACCGGGCAGAAGGAAAGGAGTCTCAGCTGGCTGAAAAATCCCATGAGTAGGGCTGCAAAAACAGCAGCAGGTGCCTTTCCCCACCTATGCAGCAAAGAGCAGTCTTCAGACTGCAGTAGATGTGGACTGCAGTGGCCACAGACTGAGGGGATTACAGGGTTCCCCTTCCCAAAGAAAGGAGAAAGGGAAGGTCAAAGTATACAGCAAATTCAGATTTTGGCCAGTGAACTTGGTCTGCTGCATTGGGGAGGTACTCATTTCCAGGCCAGGTAGGGCCATGAAATTGTTTGCCCTAAGAGCCTGCAGGGAGGTAAAGATAATTTGCCTTCTTAAACACCCTCCCTACTGATCCAGGTTAGTTACTGAGGAAGCAGAGGGAGGGTGGGTGTAACTGAACAAGGGTGGAGAACAACCTCTGGGAAATTTAGTTTGTGAAGTTTGGCCAGACTTGAGGACATTGCTTCTGTACCACCCACCCACCTGAGGAGTTACTCTGAATGCATTCCCACCTACCACCTGGGACTGAGCTGAGATAGCTGCCAAAGCCCACCATCTGCTGGCCAGACCAGAGAAGTGCATGAAAAAAGAAAAATAATAAATTAAAAAAAGACACAAGCAGGTGCCTTTATTGCCACCTCTCCAAGGCCCTTGGAAACTGGCTTGCACCCTACTACTGGACCTTAGCCTTGGTATGAGCAGTTAAACAGGGGCAATCCTAAATATCTAAACAAGTTGAAACAAGAGTCAAAGAAGAGTGGTGGCACACAGTTACTTAGCAGTAAATACCTAGGCAAGAAAGAGAAACTGAACATCAGAGCAAACTCATCATCAGCATCAGATGCCTAGACATCAGCAAAAAATTACAAGCCATACAAAGTAAAAGGAAGTTCTGGCTCAGGCAAAGGAACAAATCAAAGCTCCAGATGAGACAAAGGACTTGAAACAGCTAATCAATAGGTTCATACAAATTGCCTAAAGCAAATCATGTTGATGAAGGACAACATGGCTAAAAATAAAAGATATTAAGAAGATACTGAGTGAGCACAAAGAAAATTTTGATATACTGGATGGAAAAATAACAGAGTTTACGGGAATGAAAGACACAATATGTGAGATTAAAAATGCAATAGATGCACACAACAGCAGATTTGAAATAATTAGCAATATACAGGAAAGAACAACTGAAATTGAAGAAAGAGAAGAATAGAGAGAGAAAAGAATGGAAAAATTTGAGCAGTGCCTAAAGGAATTTAATGATAACATGAAGTGCACCAACATAGGTGTCATGGGAGTTCCTAAAGGAGACAAGAAGGGAAGAGGGGAAGAAAGAGTATTTGAGGAAATAATGGCTGAGATTTTTCCCACCCTGATGAAAGACATAAGTGTACATGTCTAGGAAGCATAGTGTACTCCAATTAGAATAAATCCAAATAGACCTACCTAAAGATATGTAATATGCAGAATGCCAAATGCCAAGATCAAGAGAAAATTCTGAAAGTAGCAGGGGAAAAGTGAAACATCACATGCAAGGGAGGTCCAGTAAAACTTAACACAGATTTCTTTTCAGAAACCATGGAGGTGAGAAGGCAGTGGTATGATATAATTAAGGTATTGAAAAATAAAAACTGCCAGCCAAGAATTTTTTTATCCAGCAAAACTGTCCTTCAAATATGATGGTAAGCTCAAAATAATTACAGATAAACAGAAACTAAGAGAGTTCATAAATAAGAATCCAGCACTGCAGGAAACTCTAAAGGCAGTTCTGCAGCCAGAAAAGAAAACAAAAGAGAGAGAGGCTTGGGGGAGAATGTAGAAGTGAAAACTGTCAGAAAGGGTAACCAAAACAGTAAAAAGATGGCCAAAATTAATATATGACATATATAGGATAACATAGTTGATGTAAATAATGCCTTTACAGTAATAACATTGAATGGTAGTGGATTAAATTCACAAATCAAAAGAAATAGGCTGACAGAATTGATAAGAAACCATGAGAAAAAATGGCACTGAAGTAGGTGGGTAGAGTCTGACCCTCTCACAAAAAAAAGTGGAAAGAAAGCAGGGACCTATCTAAAAAGACCTGCTTTGGGCAAATAATAGAATACAAAGGTGCTCTGAGTCATCTAGGAGGGCATTGGAATGATAAAGAAGCCAAAGGAAAACCAGAACATAGAAACAACAAGGAAATAGAATAAGTGGAATGAAGTGTCAAAGTGGAACATTACCATACACACAAAAACAACAAAATAAAAACCTAGAGTAGAAAGAGAAGCTAACCAAATGAATAAAGCCATCAAGAGATACAGATCCCTAAACACCAACAAAAAATTACAAGTCATGCTAAGAAATAGAAAGACATGACCCAGTCTAATGAACAAACTAAAAAACAAGAGGAGATGCAGAACACGGAACAACTAATCAGAGATGTCCAAGCAAATACTATGAATCAACTTAATGAAATGAAGGAAGACATTAAAGATATTAAGAAGACACTGGGAGAACATACCAAAGAAGTTGTAAACATACATAAAAAGATAATGGATATGATGAAGATGAATGGCACAATGCAAGAAATAAAAAATACACTGGAAGCACATAACAGCAGATTGGAACAGACAGAGGAAAGAATTAGTGATATGGAAGACAGAATGTCAGAATGTCAGAAATCAGACAGATAGTAGAAGAGATGGATAAAAAGATAGAAAAAAATGCAGCAGGGACTTAGGGACTTGAATGAAAACATGAAACACCCAAACATATGCATTATAGGCATTCCAGAAGAAGAGAAGGGAAAGGAGGCAGAAGGAGTGTTAGAGGAAATTATGGCTGAAAGTTTTCCAAGTCAATTAAGGGACATGAATGTACATGTCCAGGAAGCACAGGGCACCCCAGACAATATAAATCCTAACAGATTTACCACAAGACATGTACTGGTCAAATAGTCCAATGCTCAAGACAAAGAGAGAATACTGAAAGCAGCAAGAGAAAAGAGATCCATCACATACAAGGGACACTTATAAGATTAAATGCTGATTTCTCTTCTGAAACCATGGAAGTAAGAAGGCTGTGGAATGACATAGTTAAGGTGCTAAACGAAAAAAAAATCCAACCAAGAATTCCCTATCCAGCAAAGCTGGCATTTAAAAATGAGGAAGAGTTCAAAATATTCACAGATAAACAGAAGTTAAGAGGGTTTATCAACAAGAAACCTTCCCTTCAAGGAATAATAAAGGGAGTTATGCAGATTAAGAGAAAAACAACAGGAGAGAGAGAGTTGGAGGAGAGTGCAAGAACAACTTAAAAGATAAAACAAGACATAAAAACAACATGGCATATAAAGACTTAAAGAAAATATAGTTAATGTAAGTAATTCCTTCCTAGCAATAACATTGAATGTTAATAGTTAAACTCTCCAGTCAAGAGACAGATTGGCAGAATGGATAAGGAAATATAACCCATCTATACGCTGTCTGCAAGAAACACACCTTAGACCCAGGGATGCAAGGGGGCTGAAAGTGAATGGTTGGAAAAAATTTTACATGCAAACAATAACCAAAAATGGAGGGACTAGCTATACTAATATCAGACAAAATAGACTTTAAATGCAACACTATTGTAAGAGACAAAGAAGGCTACTAAATATTAATAAAAGGGGTACTCTATCAAGAAGAAAGAACATCCATAAACATTTGTGCAGTTAACCTGGGCACCTCAAAATACATGAAGAAATAATTGAAAAAATCATGTGGAGAAATAGATGCCTCTACAATTATAGTGGGGGACTTCAATATACCATTATCACCATTAGACAGAACATCTCACAGAGAATCAATAAAGAAACAAAGACCTTGAAGAATACATTAGAAGATCTGGACTAATAGACCTATACAGAACATTACACCCAAATACAGTGGGATATACATTCTTCTCAAGGGCACATGGATCGTTCTCCAGGATATACCACATACTAGGCCACAGAACAACTCTCAATGAATTAAAAGAGCTTGAAATTATTCAAAGTAATTTCTCTGACCACAATGGAATGAAGTTGGGTATCAGTAAGGGGCTGAGAAGCAGATTAAGTACAAAGATATGAAAGATAATCAAGACACTCTTAGATAACCAATGGGTCAAGGAAGAAATCACACAAAAAAATCAGTAACTACCTTGAAATGAGTGAGGAGGACAACAAAATGTACCAAAACCTATGGTAAACAGCAAAAACTGTACTGAGAGGGAAATTCATAGCCATAAATGCGTATATTAAAAAAGAAGAGCTAAAATCAAGGAACTAATGGCACACCAGGAGGAATTAGAAAAATAACAACAAATGAACCCCAAAGCAAGTAGAAAGAAGAAAATAACAAAGATTAGAGCAGAACTAAATGAAATTAAATACAGAAAGCACTAGAAAAAATAAACAAAACCAAAAGCTGGTTCTTTGAGAAGATTAATAATATTGACAACCCTTAGTTAGACTAACAAAGAAAAAAAGAGAGAAGATCCAAATATATCAAATAAGAAATGAGGAAGGGGATATCCCCACTGACCCCACAGAAATATAGAGTATCATAAGAGGGTACTTTGACAAATTGTATGCCCAACAGAAGGGTAATTTAGAGGAATGGGCAATTTCTTGAAACACACAATTAGCCTAAATTGATGAAAGAAGAAATTGATGAACTCAACAGACAAATCACAAACAATGAGATTGAATTGATTATCAAAATCCTCCCAAATAAGGAATGCCCAGGACCAAATGGCTTCACAGGTGAATTCTCCCAAACATTCTGAAAAGAACTAACACCAATTCTGCCTAAACTCTTCCAAAAATAGAAGTGGAGGGAACATTGCCTAATTCATTCTATGATGTCATCATCAGCCTAATACCAAAGCCAAAGATGCCATAAGAAAGGAAAACTACAGATCAATCTCTCTAATAAACCTCGATGCTAAAATCTTCAATGAAATACTTGCTAGCAGTATTCATCAGCACATCAAACAAATTAGACACCATGATTACGTGGGTTTCATCCTTGGAATGCCAGGAAGTTTCAACATAAGAAAATCAATCAATGTAATACACCACATAAACAGATTGAAAGAAAAAAATCACAAGATCATCTCTGTAGATGCAGAAAAAGCTTGCAACAAAAATACAGCACACTTTCCTGATAAAAACACTTCAAAAGATAGGAATAGAAGGAAATTTCATCAATATGATAAATAGCACATGTGGAAAACCCACAGTTAACATCATATTCAGGGTTACATCCTAAAAGCTTTCCCTCTAAGATTTGGAACAATATAAGGATGCCCACTGTCCCTGCTCTTATTTAACATTGTGTTAGAAGTACTTGCTAAAGCACTTAGGCAAGAAAAAGATATAAAAGGCATCCAAATTGGAAAGGAAGAAGTAAAAATTTCACTATTTACAGATGACATGATCTTATACATAGAATGGCCTGAGAAATCTACAACAAAGCTTCTAAAGCTTTTAAATGGGTTGAGTACAGTGTCAGGTTATAAGATAAATGTGAAAAAATTATTAGCATTTCTGTACAGTAATAATGAGCAATCTGAGGAGGAAATTAAGATAAAAGTCCCATTTACAAGAGCAATTACAAGAATCAAATATCTAGGAATAAATTTAACTAAAGATGTAAATGACCTGTATGCAGAAAACTACAGAACACTGTTAAAGGAAATCAAAGAAGACCTAAAGAAATGGATGAGTATTCCCTGTTCATGGAAGGGAAGACTAAACATCATTAAGATGTCTATTCTGCCCAAAATGATTAACAGATTTAATGCAATCCCAATAAAAATTACAACAGAACTTTTTTTACTGAATCGGAAAAGCTAACTATAAAATTTATTTTGAAGGAAAAGAGGCCCCAAATAGCCAAAGACATTTTGAAAAAGAAAAACAAAATTGGAGGAATCAGGATACCTGACTTTAAAACATACTGCAAAGCTACTGTAGTCAAAATTGCATGGTACTGGCACAAGGATAGACATACTCACCAATGGAACCAAATTGAGAGTTCTGAGATACACTCAACTGATATTCAACAAGGCCACCAAGCCCATTCAACTGGGAGAGAACAGCCTCTTCAACAAATGGTGCTTGGAGAACTGTATATGCATATCCAAAAGATTGAGAAAGGAACAACATCTCACAACTTATACAAAAATGAACTCAAGATGGATCAAAGATCTAAATATAAGAGCCAAGACCATAAAGATCTCGAAAGATAACATAGGGAAACATCTACAAGATCATCTATTAGGAAATCATTTCATGAACTTTTCACCCAAAGCATGAGCAATGAAAAAAATAGATAAATGGAACTTCCATAAAATTAAAAACTTTTGCACCTGAAAGGAGTTTGCCAAGAAAGTGAAAATGCTACCTACTCAATGGGAAAAGACATTTGGTAATCATCTATCTGATAGGGGCCTGGTATCCAGCATATATAAAGAAATCCTATACCTGGAAAAGAAAAAGGAAAAAAAAGCATTTAAAAATAGGCAAGTGATTTGATTAGACATTTGTCCAAAGAAGAATTACAAATGGCTAAAAAGCACATGAAAAGATGCTCAACATCACTAGCTATTAGGGAAGTGCACATCAAAACTACAATGAGATATCATCTTACACCCATTAGACTGGTTGCTATTAAAACAAAAACAGGACTACATGTATTGAAGAGGATGTGGAGGAATGGAAACCCTTATCCACTGCTGGTGGGAATGAAGAATGGTGCAGTCATTGTGGAGGACAGTTTCATGGTTCCTCAAGAAGCTAACTATAGAACTGTCGTATGATCCAGCAATCACACTGCTGGGCAGATACCCAGAAGAACTGAAAGCAGGGGCACAAACTGATATATGCACACCATTGTTCATAGCGACATTATTCAGTATTGCTCAAAGTTGGAAACAGCCCAAATGTCCATCAACACATGAATGGAATGGATAAACAAAGTGTGGTACATACATACAAAGGAATATTACTAAGCTGTTAAGAAGGAATGTAATATTAACACATGGGATAACATGGATAAATCTTGAGGACCTTATGTGGAGTGAAGCAAATATTACATGACCTCAGTGATATGAATTAAGCACAATGAGTAGATCTATAGAGCTAGAGTTTGGAAGATAGGTTTATAGGAGGCAGAAAGGGAGAAAAAGTTTGTGAGCCAATACACATGGGCAAAAGCTATGATAAGGTGGGAAGGTGTAGTTGTGCAGTGGATGGGCATGACAGTAGTGCAGTGATGTTATTGGGTTGGGGGTGCAGGTCTGGGAGGTTTGTAGGGTGGGGGGGGAGGTTTAGACTGTCCATGGAACTGGGGGGAGTATTGGGGGAGGGAGCAGGTGAACTCTTAGGATTTGCAGGTATGTGGCTGAAACTACAATGTTGAGAATGTTCTTTTGGCAAATACAGCAGGGGAGGATTACTTGTTTAGGGTGTTGGATGTGGGGGGCATGCAGGACAGGGTACACCTGGGACAGATTTCTAGGGAGTGTGTTAATGATCATCTTGTTATAGTGTGTTGTATCAGTGGGTGGAGACACACATAATAAGCAGGAATTTGTTGACTCCCATCCTGGGGAGTCCTGCTTCATTCTCGAATAGAGGGGCAGGAGTCTATCGATAGCACAGACAGTGCCTAATAGGAGAGGACAGGCTAGCGTGTTAGCCCTCAATGTTGTTGCAAGTAACTATGAATTTGTTCTTTAGGAATGAAGCTTGGTGGTTGCCATGGGTCCTGAGGGGAAAGGAAGGGAGGAATAGAATAGATAGAACATGGGGCATTTTTGGGTGATAGAATTGTTCTACATGATCTTGCAATGATGGATACAGGCCATGTTAAATTTCATCAAAATTTGTAAAAGCGTATGGTCCAAAATGTAATCCATAATATAAATCCTGGATTATGGTTAATAGCAATATTTCAATATTTGTACATCAATAGTAACAAAAGTACCATTCACATGTAAAATGTTACTAATAGGGGAAAGGGGAAAAGGGGGAGAATGGTGGGTATATAGGAATCCCTATATTCTGTACATGACTTTTCTGTAAACTAAAGCCTCTTTGAAGACAAGATTTAAAAAAATTAGACACTGGGGGAATAAATGGAAAAAATGTCACTGTACACACAAGATATCAGATCTTACACTGATGAAAGACATAGTGTCAAAAAGTTTTTTATTTTATATTTTTTATTATTTCAGTTTTAAAAAATGTTTTGTGCTTTATTTGTTATCTTTAAAACTATCATTATTGTTTCATTTTCCTATTAATTGTATTTGGCTATTGTATTAGCTTCATTTTTGAAGAAGTATTGTATTATAGAAGGGTTACAACTTTGGCAGGGGAGGATCATTGGTGTGGGATGCAGTGATGGGGGATGCATGGGAGGAGGTTCACCTGGGGCATACCAAAAAGGCATATAAATGTGTTCAAGTGTTCATCAGGCATTGCCCCAGTGGGTGGAGATTCACACACTGTATTAGTCAGCCAAAGGGATACTGATGCTAAATACCAGAAATTGGTTGGTTTTTATGAAGGCTATTTATTTGGGGTAGGAGCTTACAGATACCAGGCCGTAAAGCATAAGTTACTTCCCTCACCAAAGTCTATTTGAAGATTATTTATTTATCTATTTATCTCCCCTTTCCTGCTTCCCCTCCCCCAGTTTTGTGCTCTCTGTGTCCATTCACTGTGTTTTTCTGTGTCCGCTTGTATTCTTGCCAGTGGCACCAGCAATCTGTGTCTCTTTTTGTTGCATCATCTTGCTGTGTCAGCTCTCTGTGTGTGTTCGGCACCACCTGGTCAGGCTGCCCTTTCTTTGCTCTGGGCAGTTCTCCTTACGGGGTGCACTCCTTGTGCATGGATTTCCCCTATGCAGGGGACACCCCTGCGTGGCATGGCACTCCTTGTGTGCATCAGCACTGTGCATGGGACAGTTCATCACACAGGTCAGGAGGCCCTGGGTTTGAACCTTGGACCTCCCATGTGGTGGGTGGATACTCTATCCGTTGAGCCAAATCCACTTCAGCAGATGGCTGCTGACGTCTGTGAGGGTTTAGGCTTCCTGGGTTCCTATATTCCTGGGGCTTGCTTTAACCTGGCTTCAAGTTTCCTTCCTTCCTGGGGCTGGCTTCTTTTCCCTCTGTGTGCTGACTTCCCAGGGCTTCAGTTTAAGTCTTCAGCATCAAACTCCAAAATCAAAACTCCAACATTAAAAGCTCTCAACTCTGTTCTTCACCATGCCTTTTATCTGTGAGTCCCTACCCACTAAGGGTGGGGACTCAATGCCCTAAACATAACTCAGTCATGCCCAGGTACCGATCAGATTACAAGCATAATCCAATATTTCTTTCTGGAATTCAACAACTATATAAAACTGCTACACACACTAACCAAAAGAATATCGAATTCCAATCCTGGAGAGCTCTGCCACATTTTCTAATGGGAAAGTGTGAATCCCCTGAGTACACAGGCAGTGACTAGTGAAGGAGGATGGACCATTGATGGACCCTTGATATTGGTGACTGTACTTATGAACATTTACTTTGGAAATTGAAACTTACCCTAGTATTATAGGGTGCCTAAGAGTTACTTCCTTAGGACTTCCATGTTGCTTAAATGTGTCCTCTTTCTAAGCCAAACTCAGCATATAAATGCATTACCTTCCCCCCAACAGGGGACATGACTCCCAGGGATAAGCCTCCCCAGAACTGAGGGATTACTACCAAGCACCAACTAGCAATGCAACTGCAAAAGCTCCTTGACCAAAAAGGGGAAAGGGTAAAGGCAAATGAGTTTACATGGCTAAGAGACTTCAAAGTGAGTTAGAGGTCATTCCAGAGGTTACACTTATGCTTGTCTCAGCAGGATTTCATTGACTGCCAAAGTAAATATTGCTTCCAATGGCCGGGCTTCTGAGGGCTCTGGAGATATCCAGACACTATTGGCAGGGCTGGCAGCTCAGGAGTTTAGCCATCTGCCAGTGGGCCATACTTTGGAATGTATGCTCCCCAATTTGATAGAGTTGGACCCACTTGTGGTTTCCCTACACATGGCTCTTCTGCTCTTCTATTTAAACCTATAGTTAGTATTAGAGCTGATAGGTGTATGTGCAAAAAATTTAAATCTTTGAGCAGTCCATGTGCCAGTTGGGCCCTGAATCTCAACAGAATTGCCACACCTACTCTCCAATTCAATGGACTCAACCAGGAGAGTCAACAAGGAGATGATGATGGACAATGAGCATCCCAAGGAACAGAGAGAGTCTGCAACTGCAAGCAAAATAGTCCCATCCATCTGCCCCATGTGATCTAAGCCCCCTCTCAATTGGAGGTGAAGAGGCCATCACCATCCTTGAATTCTCAGGAATGAGGAATGAATGATAGACTAGAGTAGATTTACTATTATTCTACTATAGATTTATTGTGATTCCAGCAATGACAGTGATGTGGAGGCAGTGGCCACTGGTGGTTCTGGGAGGAGGGAAAGGGAAAAATAGGTATCATATGGGGGCATTTTTGGGACTTGGGAATCATCCTGAATGACATTACAAAGACAGATACAGGCCATTGTATATCTTGTCATAATTTACAAAATTGCATGGGAGAGAGTGTAAACTACAATGGAAACTATAAGCCACACTTAGTGGCAATGATCCAAAATGTGTTCATCAAGTGTAAAAAATATACTGCACTAATGAAGGATGTTGTTAATGTGGAAAAGTGTGGGAGGGGTAGGGAGAGGGGCATATGGGAATCCCCCACATTTTTATGTAATATTTATGTAATCCAAGTATCTTTAAAAAATAAAAAGCATATTTAAAAATAAAGTAAAATAAAAAAAAACAAAGAAATGCGTTATCCATATGTCATCTGCAAGAGACTCAACTTAGACTCAAGAATGGAAATAGACTGAAAGTGAAAGGTTGGAAAAAGTTTTTTCACACAAATAGCAACCAAAAGACAGTAGGGGTAGCTATACGGGTATCATACAAAACAGACTTTAAATGCAAAAAGTAATAAAAGATGCAGAAAGCCATTATATATTAATAAAAAATGCAAGCTACCAGGAAGGAGTAACAGTCATAGATATCTATGCATTTAACCAGGGCACCCTAAAATGCATGATGCAAGCTCTGGCAAAACTGAAAGGAGAAATAGACATCTTATGATAATAGTTGGAGACTTGAACATGCCACTGACATCAATAGATATAACAACTAGACAGAAGATGAACAAGGAAACAGAGCAATTTAACAATATGATGAATGAGCTGTACCTGACAGACATACAGAACAGAGTGCCATAAATCAGCAGGTTATATATTCTTCTCAAAAGCTCATGGAAATTTTCTCAAGGATAGACCACATGCTGGGCTACAACACAGCTCTCAATAAATTTAAGAATATTGAAATTATATAAAGCACCTTCTCTGTCATAATGGAATGAAGCTGGAAATCAATAATTGACAGGAAAGAGGGAAATTTGCAAATATATAGAAGCTTTACAATCAGTGGGTCATAGAAGAAATTGCAAGAGAAATTAGTAGATATCCTGAGCCAAATGAAAATAAGAACATAACTTACCAAAAATCCAAACATCGGCAAAAGACCTGAATAGTCATTTTTCTAAAGAAATACAAATGGCAAAAAACACATGGAAAAATGTTCAACATTACTGGATTAGGAAAATGCAAATCAAAGCTACTATGAGATAACATTTCACACCTACTAGAATGACCATTAGTAACAAAACAGAACACAAATGCCTGAGAGGATGTGGAGAGATAAGACTGTTTATTCACTGTTGGTGGGAATGCAGAATGGTATAGCCACTGTGGAAGTCTGTTAGGTGGTTCCTGAGGATGTTAGACATAGGTCGACTATGTGACCTGGCAATATAGCTACCAGGTATATACCCAGAAGAACTGAGAGAAATGACAGAACAGAAAACTGCACAAGGATATTCATAGCAACATGGTTCACAATTGCCAAAAGAAGGAAACAACCCAAGTGTCCATCAACCAATATATGGAAAACCAAACTGTGATATATATACACAATGGAATATTATTCAGCTGTAAGAAGAAAGGAAGTTGTGAAGCACATGATAATGTGCATGAGCCTGAAGGACATTGTGTTAAGTGAAGCAAGCCAGGTACAAAAGGACAAATATTGTATGATTTTGCTATTATAAGCTAAATATAATGAGAAAACTCAAGGAGTTAACTAGAATATAACCAGAGAAAAGAATGTGATTAGAGAATGAAAAGCTGATGTCTAATCTGTGCAGAATTGGTAAAATGTTCTTTGTAAATGTTTGTAAATAAATAGAAAAGGTGAAAACACATCATAGAATTTGTAATTAGTAGCAATATCATACGGGTATAATGGTCGTTTACTTTTTGTTGTTTTCCTTTTTTTTTGAGTAGTGAAAATCCTCTAATATTGATTGAAGTGATGAATGTGCTACTCGATGGTTATATCAAATACCATTGATTGTACACTTTAGATAAATTGTATGGTTTGAGAACAGAAAAAAACAATAGGGCAGTTTGGGGAAAAATACATCAAATGTAAGTTACGGACCATAGTTAGTGGTATTACTTCGATGATGCCCTTTCATAATCTTCTACAAATGTTTCACAGCAGTACAAGGTATTGCTGGTGGGGTGATATATGAGAGCCCTGTATGATTTTATGGATGTTTGTTTTGTAAGTTCAGAAATTTTGCTATAAACTTATTATTTATGTATGTTCATGTATGAATGATATGTTTCAATAAATTGTTTTTAAAATGAAAATAACAATATATGGCTAAATGTAGAATACCAGGGGGTTCCGATCTACATATTTATGGATGTTACTCCAATAAAACTCCCAACAATTTCATGTACATGTGTAACTTGATGACGTGATCTTAAAATTAACTATTATCTATGTAGTGCAGCAGTACCCCAAATGTGTTCACCGAGTGTGATGAGTGTGCCACAATGATGGGGGAGGTTGTTGATGTGGGAGGTGTAGGGTCGGGGAGGTGGGGGGTATATGAGAACCTCTTATATTTTTTAATGTAACATTTTTTATGTGATGTATATATCTTCAAAAATATAATTTACAAAAATGATGTGGTGGGGGTGGGGAGTGGGTTATATGGGAAAAAATAAAGAAAGAAAGAAAAAAATTCAAATAGAATAGTAAAATATCAAGAGCACCAAGAGAAATTTGAACAAATAAAAATAAAAACAAAGTAGAAGACCTTTCCCCACCAGACATATATTTGTATCTATATCTGTATCTATATCTGTATCTGTATCTATATCTGTATCTGTATCTATATCTGTACCTGTATCTATATCATTTAGCTATATCTCCCATATCTATCTCTACATATAATTTTGCAAGACTACTTTGTGGTAGGTTGAATTAAGTACACAAACAAACAAATACTTGTAATCTCTCAGTCCCTATCACTGCAGTGTAAACCGTTTGTAAATACGACCTTAGGAACTTTTAAATTTTATTCTTTTAATTTTTTACTTTTTAATTAAATCGTCTCTTTTTTGAAAGATATATATATCAGAAAAAAATGTTACATTAAAAAATATAAGAGGTTCCCACATACCCCACATCCCAAACCCCTACTCCTCCCACATCAGCAATCTCTTCCATCATTGTGGCACATTCATTGCATTTGGTGAATACATTTTGGAGCACTGCTGCACCACATGGATTATAGTTTACATTGTAGTTAACTCTCCCCCAGTACTTTCAGTGGGATATGGCAGGATATATAATGTCCAGCATCTGTCCCTGCAATATCATTTAGGAAAACTCCAAGCCCCCAAAATGCCCCCATATCTCATCTCTTCTTCCCTCTCCCTGCCCTCAGCAACTACCATGGCCACTTTCTCCAGATAATGCTACAATTTCTTCCATTACTAGTCACAATAGTTCCATAGGAGAATATCAGTAAGTCCACTCTAACCCATACTCTATTCTTCCATCCTGTGGATACTGGTATGGTTATGTCCACTCCCCCTCTATATCAAGAAGGGGCTTAGATTCAACATGGATGATGGATGCAATTCTCCTGCTTGTAATTATAGGCACTCTTGCCTCCCTGGTTTTTATTTCATTTTAGTTTATCTAAATTAGTGTGTATTCTAGTTCTAATCTTTAAACCTATCAGTAGTATTCATTTTCTAACTAACTGAATTTGGCAGTTTATGTGGGGCAGCAATGTGGGGGAATGTGGGGACCTCTTATATTTTTTGAATGTAACATTTAAAAAAAATAAAGAGAGAGAGAAAAAAAGAGATCATACAATTCAACATTTAAACATGTTAAATTTTGGTTTACATTATGGTTTATATTTTAGACTGTATAATTTTCTAATTTTTAGTTACCTTATGTTTTACATTATTTATATTTTAGCCTATAGATTTTATAAATTTTTGGTGTAATTTAACATGTGCTATATCCATCATTGCACTATCTTGTGGAACACTTCCATTGCCCACCATTTACCCTGCTTCAATCTAGTCTATTCCTCTCTCCCCCTCCCCTCACGTCCCACAGTGACCATCAGTCTTCACTGCTTGAAGGACCAGATTCATAGATACTTGCAACAATGCTGAGAGCTTTACATGCTAGACTGTTCTCCCCAATTGGGAGCCACCAATTCTCTTGAGAGACACAATTCCCTCTAATTCAGAACATCAGACCTCCCCAGGATGTGCGCACACCTTCCCACTCATTGTATGAGTTTCCACCCAATGATATAGCACACTATGACAAGATGAGCACTCACACCCTCCCTAGAAACCTGCCCCTGTGCCAGATGCCCCCCTTAAGCACCTTAAACAGGTAATCCTTCCTTAGAATATTTTCTAAAGTGATTTCTCAACATTACAGTTTCAACCACATATAAGATAGTTTCCCTGGGGCGGCGGACTTGGTCCAGTGGTTAGGGCGTCCTTCTACCACATGGTAGGTCCACAGTTCAAAGCCCGGGCCTCCTTGACCCATGTGGAGCTGGCCCATGTGCAGTGCTGATGCATGCAAGGAGTGCCATGCCACGCAGGGGTGTCCCCTGCATAGGGGAGCCCCACGCGCAAGGAGTGCACCCCAGAAGGAGAGCCTCCCAGCACAAAAGAAAGTGCAGCCTGCCTAAGAATGGTGCCGCGCACACGGAGAGCTGACACAACAAGATAACACAACAAAAAGAAACACAGATTCCCATGCCACTGACAACAACAGAAGTGGACAAAGAAGACACAGCAAATAGACAGAGAACAGACAACCGGGGTGGGGTGGGGGGAAGGGGAGAGAAATAATAAATAAATAAATAAATAAATAAATAAATAAATAAATAAATAAAGATAGTCTCCCATGTTCAACTGTTTCCCCCAGTCCTCTCCCCAATTCCTTGGGCCATCTGACTCATCCTCCGAAGCCTAACCCCCCTCAAACCTGCAAAACCCCACCCGAAGGTATCCCTATGCCCCTATCTTATCACTTCTCTGTCCAAATACTTACCTCCACTTTATCATAGATTTCACCCATGTAGGCATCAGCTCACAACCTTCCTATCCCCCCAATTTCCTGTAAGCCTATCATCCAGTCTCTAGCTCTCTGAAAGAGATTGGTTTGCTTATTTCAAATCAGAGAGGTCATGTAGTATTTGTAGTTAAATACCTGGCTTGCTTCATTCAACATAATGTCCTCAAGATTCATCCATATTATCCCATGTGTTTTTGCTGTATTCCTTATAGCTGAGTAGTATTCCATTGTATGTGTATACCACATTTTGTTTATCCATTCAACTGTCGATTTGGCATTTGGCTTGATTCCCACTTTTGGCAGTAGTGAATAATGCCACTATGAACATTGGTGTGCATATAACAGTTTGTGTCCTTGTTTTCAGTTCTTCTGGGTATATACCCAAGCAGTGGAATTGCTGGGTCATATGGTAAATCTATAGCTAGTTTTTCAGAAACTGCCGAACTGTCCTCCAGAATGACTGGATGTTTCTGAATTCCTATCAGGAGTGGATGAGTATTCCCATTCCTCCACATCCTCTTCAACATTTTTAGTCCTCTGTTTTTTTGATAGCTGCCAGTCTTACAGGAGTAAGATGGTATCTCATTGTACTTTTTATTTGCATTTCCATAATAGCTAGTGATTTTGAGCATCTTTTCATGTGCTTTTTAGCCATTTGTATTTCTTCTTTGGAGAAGCATCTGTTCAAATCCCTTGCCCGTTTTTAAATGGGTTGTTTGTTTTTTTATTTTTGAGATATAGGAATTCTTTATATATGCAGGATATTACTCTCCTATCAGATATAGTGTTACCAAATATTTTCTCACATTGGTTAGGCTCTCTTTTTACTTTCTTGACAAACTCCTTTGAGGTGCAAAAAGCTTTAATTTTGAGGAGGTCCCATTTATCTATTTGTTCTTTTGCTGCTTATGCTTTGGATGTGATGTTCATGAAGCCATTTCCTATTGCACAGCCCTGTAGATGTTTCCCTACATTGTTTTCCAAGGTCATTATGGTCTTGGCCCTTTCATTTAGGTCTTTGGTCCATCTTGAGTTGATTTTTATATAAGGTGAGAGATGGTAATCCTCTTTTATTCTTTTGCCTATGAATATCCAATTCTCCAGGCACCATTTGTTCAAGAGGACATTCTCTCCCAGTTGAGTGGGTTTTGAGACCTTTTCCAGTGTTTGCCTCACTTATTTGGAAGTGCCCTTGTTAGGGGTATAAACGTTTATGTTAATTCTTTCTTCTTGAAAGATTATTGCTTTCACTAATATGTAGTGTCCATCTTTGTCTCTCAGAAGAGTTTTGCATTTAAAGTCAATTTTGCCAGATATTACTATAGCTACTCCTGGCCTTTTTTGGTTATTGTTTGCCTGTAAGATTGATTTCCAGTCATTCACTTCAACCTCCTTGAATCCCTCGGTCTAAGATGTGTTTCTTATAGACCGCATATAGTTGGGTCATATTTCCTTATCCATTCTTCCAATCTGTATCTCTTAACAGGTGAGTTTAATCCATTGACATTCAGTGTTATTACTTTTGAGGAATTACTTATATTAGCCATATTTTCTTCGGATTTGTGTTTGTCATTTTTTTTGTTCCTTTTGTCTTTTTAGTTGTTCTTACACTCTCCTCCAACTCTGTGTATCCTGTTGTTGTTGTTGTTTTTCCTCCTGCAGAGCTCCCTTTAGTATTTCTTGAATGGCCAGTTTCTTATTGGCATACTCAGTTTCTGTTTACCTGAATATTTTGATCTCTCCTTCATTTTTGAATGCTAGCTTTGCTGGATAGAGTATTCTTGGTTGGAAATTTTTCTCTTTTAGTACCTTGACTATGTCATGCCACTGCCTTCTTGCCTCTATGGTTTCAGATGAGAAATCAGCACTTAATCTTTTGGAGCCTCCCTTGTATGTGATGGTTCTTTTCTCTTACTACTTTTAGTGTTTTCTCTTTGTTTTGAACATTGGATAATTTGACAAGTATATGTCTTGGGTAGGCCTTTTGGGATTTATGCTGGTTGAGTTTCGTTGTGCTTTCTGGACATGTACATTCTTCTCCCTCAATAGGTTTGGAAATTTTTAAGCAATTTTTTCCTTTAACACCCCTTCTGTCCACTTTCCCTTCTCTTCTCCTTCTGGGATGCCTATATTGCATATGTTTGAGGGTTTCTGTTGTCATTCAGGTCCTTAAGTCCCTGCTGGATTTTTTCTATCTTTTCATCAATCAGTTCTGCTATTTGTTTGATTTCAGATGTACTGTATTACACATCACTAATTCTTTCCTCTGCCTCTCCAAATCTGCTGTTATTTGCTGAGAGTGTATTTTTGATTTCTTGGATTGTGCTGTTCATCCACATCCTCTCTGTTATTTTTTTGTGTATGCTTACAATTTCTTCTGTATGTTCCCCAAGTGTTTTCTTAATATCCTTAATCTCATCCTTCACTTCATTAAATTGGTCTATGACATATGTTTTGAGAGCTTTGATTAGTTGTTCAATGTCCTGTTCCTCTTCTGATTTTTAGTTTATCCCCTGGATTGGGCTATGTTTTCCTGATTATTGGTATGTTTTGTAATGCTCTCTGGTCATCATTTTATCTTAATGGGTTTACTCAGTTGATTAGCTTCTCCATCTAGTCTCAGGGTTTATTTAGGTGTTGTTTTTGTGTGTATATTATGACTTCTCTTTGACACTTTGTTCTTCTTATTCTTTTTCCTTGTTGTTGTTTAAATTCCATTAAAGGAAAATGTTAGGGCCAGGGAAAGCAAAAGGGGTAAGAGAAGAAAAAGTATAATATTAGTATTGATAGTAAGTGTTAGCAGAAGAACCAGATGAGAACTAGAAGAATGAATATTAAACTCATGTAAGCTGGGTAGTTATAACAGTAAGAAAGTGGAGTACCTATAGTGAGATGGTAAACTGATTATGAGAATGAATAGTATGAATTAAAAGGCCAGTGTGGTCAGGAAAGAGGGAAAGAGAAATAAAGGACAATAACATAAAGCATGAATAAATGACAGAAAACAGAATAGAGGTGTTAGAAATAAAAAGTTAGAAAAATTGGGGACTAAACAATGAGAGGTGGAATGTAAGAGAAATAATACGTGATGGAGGATAGAAAGATGTAAAGGAAAGGGGATAGCATTGGTAGCCAAAATCAGTACACACAGAAAAGAGGAAATTGAGGATGAGGAAGCACAGCAAATAAGAAACACTGCCCGCAGTACCAAATAGAAAAAAAGAAAAAAGAAGACAAAAAAAGGGGGAAAAAAAGAAAAAAAAGCAAGCAGCAACAACAAAAAAGGGCCATGGGGGCATAAAGAGGAAGGAAAAACAAGAAAACAAACCAACAAAAAAGACTAGACAAGGCCTCAAGCAAGGAATCCTCTTTGCTATTGAATAAGCTACTTAAGAGTCTGACCTTTCCCCTTTCTCCCTTCCTCACTTCCCCCTCTCCCAGAGCAGCAGGAAGGCCCTTTGAGGGCTCCGCTTAGAGATTCAAATGGGGCCCTGGTGAACCAACTCACCACAGAAAATAATGACTCAGTTTCTTGAGAGTGAGCACCCACACGTTGCCAGGAACACTAAATTTGCTATTGGAAGCCTACAAAGCATGTCCTACTGTCCCTCTCCCTTAGGTGTGCTATGGGGGGTAGTTAATTTTCTGACTCCATCTTCTACCAGACCAGGTTTCCCTATCCCAGGGCATTTAGGTAAATCGGACTCTCTCAGCAGATTCATCTCTCCTCTCTTCCTAGCCTCTCTCCAAGCCAGCTGGTATGCTCCTCCAAGCTCGAAAAAAAGAGGGAACCAGAAAATTGAGCCTGCACTCTTTGAGCCCCCCTATACCCCTCACCAAAAACCTTCCACTTCCAGAGTTTGCCTGAGACTGGAGGGCTAGGGGAATGCTGGAGCTTGGGGAGTGCTGGGTTCAGGGAACAGAGGCCTGGGAAAATGTGGGCTTGGGATAAGCAGGTTTGGGGAACATGGGTTACAGGGATTTTAGCGTTCAGGGAACACAAGGTTCAGGGAACACAGGTTTGGGATCGTGCTTTTGAGGAACATGGGGCTTGGGAATACTGCCATCTGACCAGCGGTATTCAGGGAATGCTGTGACTCTCAGCCCTAGGGGAAGAGTTTTTCCTTCCCACAGCTTCCAGCTTCACTGTCAGAAACTTGCAGTTTTACCTTGAGCAAGCACTACCTTGTTGCATTCTATCCAGATCCACTTCCAGATATCTCCTGCTTTGTAGGTTCCTGAAACTGCCTGCTCAGGCAGGATTCTGTCCCCACTCTCTTAGGACCTTTTGAAGATGTTATTTTTAGTTAAGGTGAGGCAAATTGTACCAGGGTGGGGCTTAACCCAGAATATTGGAGACCTTGTAAAGAGAACCCAGAAGTCATAGAAGCCAGAAAGGAGAGAAAGAATATCACCATATGATGGGATGCAAAGATGCAAATTAATAAACTGGAGATTACTGGTAACCAGCACAAAAACACAATGGATTTTGGGGAGAAAGAAAATCTTGCAGATATTGAGATTTTGGACTTCTAGCCTCAAACTCATAAGCCAATAAATTCCCATTGTTTAAGCCAACACATCCTGTGGTATTTGTTAGAGTAACCTAGCAAATTAAGACATAGTTTAATTATAACTGTGCAGTGTTGGTATAGGGATTGAAAAGTAAAGTTCTTATCCCAGGAAACTATGAAATATTTATGTATGAGTATATTTCCATGTATGTGTTTAAGCATGTGAGTGCATGTCCCATTTTAATATAAGGTTCTTCTTCTTGTCTCAGTTTTGGTTGAAGCATGAAAACAATAAAAAGTATTCTTCAAAGACACCACCATGCAAACCTTTCAAAGCAAAAAAATATGAAAATTGTTTTTTAGGCTTTAAAACTCTTCACTTTCACAGGGATGTTGGTAGCAGTGGTAAGTTGACAGAGAATCTGTAAAGAGAATCTCTTTGGAAGTTGCTGGGTATCTCACGAAATGCGCCTCCCAAAGCAGGAATGGTTGGGAGTGCTTCTCTCTTTATCTCAAGCAGAAGGAGAAGAAATTACCATGAGAAGTTGCTATGTATTTCCTGAAGTTTGTGGAACCCAGTAGACTAGAGTTTGGCCCTTTGTAGGAAGTCTATAGGATATGCAAGGAGTTGGCCAGCTGCTTTGGTGGGAGAATAAGGTTGTGTTTGTTCCTGCACCGAGATTGGTCTGTGCTCCTAGAGTTTGCTTAGAGTTAAGGATGCAAGAGTGTTTCTTGTGGACAAGATGGGATCATGGGCAGAAGAAAGAGCCAACCTGGAGCTTGGTCCTAGAGAAACCATTAGAAGGCCAATGGAATGCCAAGAGAGTCTATATGGAGTGTCCACCTGAAAAAATAAGGGCCAAGAGGGAAGTGATTGGCCAGAGGAGACACATTGCTTGGCTCATAGGAAATTCAGATAATGTTTCAGAGCGCTCCTCTGTAAAGCCTAAGAGAAAAAGTTAGTTTCAGGTATCTACAGATCCAGTAAGTGCAAAGTCATCTATTACTCTCTTTTCTTTTTTTGACCCTGGCAGAATCAGAAAGGTGATGATGAAGGTGGGGGTGGGTAGGTCATAAGGGTTGGAGGCTAGGTAGAGAGAAAGTGGAAGAACCATGCACTGTTACCAGAGCATAGTGTTTATCATCTGCAGAGACTCCAGCTGAGTGGAAAAATTTAATCACATTTTGAGTTTTGTTTATTTTATGGGATTGAACTTTCATAGCCATATATATATATTCAAACTTCAGCTATAATGCCAAATACATATTTCTGAAACACCTCTCATACACAAAATTTCATACTGTAAATAACCCAGACTTAGGGGAAAAATACAGTTCAGACAGATCATTCAAGAACATGAAATTTGGGGAAGCAGATATAGCTCAGCAGTTGAGTGCCTTCTTTGCATGTATGAGGTCCCAAGTTCAATACCCTGCACCTCCAAAAAATATGAAATTTATAAGTAGATTAATAACAAAATCCATAATAATCCTAATAAAAATATTGGCTTGATTGCAATGAATATTGGTACCCTGCCTCACGATTAGCTGATCCTTGGCTGCTCTTGGCCAGAGACTCACACAGCTTTTCCACAATGCCTTACATTTGAGATGTAAGACATTGAGGGAACATACTTCTGATGAGACCAGTTTCAAGAAAACTAGAAATATAATCGAGGGTGGAGACATTATTTAATTAATCAAGATTCTATCTTTCCCTTCCTCCCTCCCTCCCCCTTCCCTCCATCTCTTCCTCCCTCCCTTCCTTCCCTCCTTCCTCCCCTCACCTCTTTCTCTCTCACTCTTTCTTTCTCTCCTCTCTTCTTCCTTTGCTTTCTTCCTTCCTTCCCAAACACAGGGAAAATGTCTTTGCAGTTTAGCTAGATAGTTTAATGAAATAGAAATTGTGGTTTTTAATTCACTAAACCAGGGTTTCTTAACCTTTTTTGTTCCACAGAATTCTTTGCTAGTCAGGTGAAAAACACAGACCCCTTACTAAGTCCACACTATACTGTGAATTATTTAATAAATATATCACACTCGCACCAACATGTCCCCACAAGAATAATGTTTTTTTTAAAATTTCACTTCAAGCTCATGGACCCCTTGTTAAGAACTCCTGCACTAAACTAACGATTGCTTGCATTAAAGGAAGGTACTTTGGAGGAGTTTTCATCTTTATTCATATATGTATATATATAATTAAGGGCTTTCTCTTTGATTATTATAAAGTTTTCAAATTGTTAGCATGTTGAGAAAAAATTACACATGAACCATACAACTTCCATATAATATTGACAATTTCCACTATTTAACTATCTTGTTTGAGCTCAATCATGTTAAACAAACCCAAGTTATAATAGGGCAGGTTGTATACATATATAAATATATGCAAATAAGATATTAAAGTGGTATGTGATCTCAGGTCTGACTGAAACCCCGAAACAATAGCTGTAGTGAAGAGGTAGACCAGGCACATCCAGCCTATAAGAGAGTTTTAAGGAACTGAGAAGTTTGGAGATCAGAGAGATCATTTCTTTTGAGAACACTGTTGTGCCCATTGAGTGCCCTGCTACTAAGGGAAAAGGATAGAGATCGATTACCTGAAGTCTCCCTTGAAGGGGCCTCTAATGAAATTTCTAAGAGATTTCAGTATGTGCCTTTTGGAGTTGGAAGCACTGTAGATTGTTATATGCTACATTCCTGAGGAATCTAAAGTTCCAGGGCCTGGCTGAAACAACCTGTGGTTATGGTTGGGAAGTACCTGATATTTTCTGACTACTGGTCAAAGGTTTGGGTTTCTGATGGAAATGTGGAAAGATAGGCGAGGTGAGCCTGAAATTAAAGAGATTTTTCCCAAGAGGATCCCCAGAGGGGTAATGAGAGAAGATATATGTGGAGAAAGCATGCCAAGAAACAAAGGATGGATTACCAAAAGTCCAGGTGAAGGATGCATCACCCATGTCAGGGAACATCTTGAGTGATGGGTGTGAGTAAGTTCTCAAAAGAACCCATGCAGCATTCTACAAAAGAGAGGAAACTAAACATTCATCACAGCTAAAAAACAAGAAATATTCCTTGATAGTATTCTAGCATGTGAAAGAAGAGGGAGGTAAAAATAACATAGGGCCAAAACAAAACTTGGAGAATGTGTTGGAAGATGTCCAGAAAATGCTCCATGAGTAGTAGCTAACCTGTCAGATCTTGGAGCAAAAGATAAAAGAGTTAGATTCCTGCTTAGTAAGAGAAAAGGAAGTACACAGAGTTGAAATGGGAAGAGTTGACCTCAAATTATGAAAAACTACTGGCTTTAGAAAAACAGATGGAAAAAATAAACCCACAGAAGATTTGGAAGAAAGGGTTGAAGAAAAGTCCAAATTACATGTGGTCTAACCCAAAATGCTTAGTACCATGGAGGCCCAGCACAATGACTTGGAGTTTAAATTAGCAAGGGCAGAGAAGGAGAAGCAAAGGCTGGGCAAGGTGATCAATAAATTGCAGAAAGACCTTCAAATGTTGTAGAAGGAGCATCAGCAAAAATTGGACATAATAAAGAAAGAACATGAACAAGAAACGGAAGAGAAAATCAAACAGGAGCAGGAAGATCTTGAGTTGAAACACAATTCCATATTTAAAAAGCTGATGAAGGAATTTAGTACACAGAGCAAAAGGAGCAGGAGCTGGAAATGACTATAGAAGAACCCATTGATATGGCCCAGGAAGTGGAGGCTGAACTTTTGGAAAGTCATCAAGAAAAGACAAATAAGTTGTACAAAAAATTGCAGAGAAAGAAGATGATCTAAAAAGAACAGCCAAAACATATGAAGAAATCCTTGATACTCATGAAAAAGAAATAACTGCAAAAGTAATGGACCTACAGGCTCAACTTGAGGAGCTGCAGATGAAATATCAGTAAAGGCTACAATGTGAGGAAAGTCCTTAACAATGATAAAATAACAATGATGGAGCTACAGACACAACTAGCACAGAAGACTACTCCTATCAGTGATTCAATGTTGAAAGTGCAAGAGTTCAGATAACATTCACAGTTTAGAGGTTCACTTGAAGAAATATGAGAAGAATGTGTAAACAATTGTAGGGCCACCTTACAAAGGTGGCAACTTACATCATACTGATATCTCACTCTTTGGAGAACCAACTGAGTTTGAGTATTTGTGAAAAGTGCTTTTTGAGTATATGATGGGTCATGAAACTAAGACCATGACAAAGTTTATAACCACTGTACTGAAGTTCCTTGATGATCAGACTCAGAAGATTTTAGAAAGAGAAGATGCTTTACTGATACTAAGGCTCTGATCTTCATCTTGGAGAAACAAGAAGGTGATGTTGGGTGATACTGCTGCTTTGAATAACATTTGTTATTCTTTAGGAATGAAACTGTTGTTCAGGGCCCCTAATGTAGTTAAAAGACCAAAAAAAATCTGACTTTGTCCCCCAGATATATTGCAGACTGCCTTTAAATTGGGTTATACACCAGTGGAAAATGGTTTCATTTTTTTCTCTTTTTTACTTCAGTTTTCTGTTGGGAAGAGTTTTATGTTGTTTAAAAGATATTTTGAATAACTTAAACTGATTTATGGACTCACCTAATGTTTCTTTCTTCCATTCTTTTCCCTCTTTATGAAGAACTGCTTGCCTTTCCTATTTATTTTTAGGATGATTTTTCAAAAGATTCATGCAATATATTTTGAGGTGAAAATTACTGGATTTTTTTCTGATAAGTTAGAGAATTTAATTGACTATTTTATCCAGATTGATTTGTTGAGTATTTACTAAAGACTAATTCTTTAAGCTATGATATCTGATAACTTCAAAAGGCAGTACCATATTGTTTACTTAGCTTTTGTAATTATATTTTTCAGAGGAAAAAATACTACTGTAAATTGTAAATAGCCAATGCCAAACTGTATTGTACACAGACCTGTGACTGTTAGCATCATCATCTTGGAAGAAGAGATAAATAAAGCTTATTTACTATATGAGAAAAAAATGGTAGTTAATTGACCAGCTTTATATAATATCTTGATCAAGGCAGAGTATCTTAATGTTAAAAATTTGGAAGGGTGTTAACAAGAATTTATTAATTGAAACTCTTGAAAGGAAATTTTGGTGAAATTATGAAGTCTGATCACCAGTACATTGGGCTATTCAAACTCTAATTTATACATCACCAACCACTCAGATCATTTTGGTTGCTTGTTTAATGAGTGATCTCACTAGCCATCCCTTTGCCTTTCATTTGACCCTCTATCCCCTACTCATTTGCTATGCCCAGTTCTCCATGATCTGTGTCTGATTAGTATTTGTGCGCTGTTTCTCTTGTGTACCTTTCTTTCGTCTTTGTTTCTGTGCCTTCTTACCTCAGAGGTGGCAAGAAATCAGGCTAAGAAGGACTAACAAAAAACCAAGATAACAAAAAATGAAAGAAGAAGGACTACAGGTTGAGGGAAATGAGAATGGCGTGGGAAGGAGATTTATCATGGTGATGATGTAGTGTGAGGGTGTTGAGAGGAGAAGAGTTTTGAAGAGGCAGAAGTGGGTCAAGTGCCCACTTGATGGCAAAAGCAGAAAGAAACAAAGTGGAATGTCCCCATGGCAAGGGCAACAGTCAAACATATGTATTTGTATGTTCAAATTTCTTGCTAGGGTGATTAAGACAAATGTATTTTTGAAAACTGAACAACAGAGACACATAGCAAGTTCTCAATAAATGAATACACCAGCTACTTACTGAATGATGCTTTTTGTGTGGTTCAGATATGTGTGCAGAAACATAAAAAACAGCTCATTGAATTATAAAAATAATAAATGCTTCCCAATATTAGCCAAAAATCCTCATCGCAGCTGAGATATCTATGTCTAGGGAATGATATTATGTAAAAGTGAAAAGAAAAAATTAAATTCAACACATAAAAATGTACTAGATATTTAATCAAAAAGAAATGTAAATTTCTCCACCATTGACCACCAACCATAGGCAGCTGCTGAAGATTGAATCATGTCCCCCATATAGACAGATATGTTCAAGTCCTAACCTCAGTCTTGTGCATGTAACTCATTTGTAAATAGGATCTTTGAAGATACTATTGAATCAGGGTGGGCCTTAATCCTATATGACTGAAGTCTTTATTTTTATTTTATTTTATTTTTTTAAAGACACAAAGTCTAAAATTTTTTATTTCTATTGTTATAATTTTTGTATTTTAGTGGTTATTTTTTAAATTATCATTTCATTTTCTTTTTTTTTAATTGACTTTGTAATAATATTACATTAAAAATATATATGTGAGGTCCCATTCAACCCCACCCCCCCACCCCCCCTCTCCCCCCCAACAACACTCGTTCCCATCATCATGACACATCCATTGGATTTGGTAAGTACATCTTTGGGCACCTCTGCACCTCATAGACAATGGTCCACATCATCATAGAGGTGCAATGGACTGAAGTCTTTATAAGCAAAGGAAATTTGAACATAGAAATAGAAGCCACAGAAGGAGACCGACAGAGTCAGATCATGTGATGGAGACAGGGATTGATGGCCAGCAAGCCACCACCAGAATGCTACAGATTTCAGAGAAGGCATGGCCTCCTGATACCTTGATTTTGGACTTCTACCTTCCAAAACTGTGAGAAAATAAATCCCTGTTGTTTAATTCAACCAGTCTGTGGTATTTTGTTACGGCAACTCTGGCAAACGAAGAGAGTAGCCAAAGAGTCAAGAGGAGAAGAAAAATGGGGAAAAAGAGATGGATAATAAGAAAAAGAAGCTATCAAATCTCAGAGCTGATTTACAGAAGAGTCTCTGTTGAAGCCTATCTTCTCCTGTGCCTATCTCATCCAATGCTTACCACAGGGAACCTGTTCTACTGGTGACCTAGTCTCCTGGGTAAGTTGCCTATTTGTTTAACACTATATCTTTTTCTAAAAATTTATTTATTTTTTAATTCATTTTTAAAAATATTACATTAAAAAAATATGAGGTCCCCATGTACCCCCACCCCCCTCACTCCACTACTCCCCCCAGAGCAACATTCTCCTCCATCCTCATGAGACATTCATTGCACTTGGTGAATACATCTCTAAGCATCGCTGTGTCTCATGGTCAATGGTCCACATCATAGCCCACACTCTCCCACGTTCCATCCAGTCGGCCATGGGAGGACCTACAATGTCCGGTAATTGTCCCTGCAGAACCTCCCAGGATAACTCCAAGTCCTGAAAACACCTCCACATCTCATCTCTTCCTCCCATTCCCCACACCCAGCAGCCACCATGGCCACTTTTTCCACACCAACGCCACATTTTCTTCGATTACTAACCACACTAGTTCATGAATAGAATATCAGTAAGTCCACTCTAATCCATATTCTATTCCTCCATCCTGTGGACCTTGGATTGGTTGTGTCCATTCCACATCTATGTCAAGAGGGGGCTTAGATTCCACATGGATGTTGGATGCAATCCTCCTACTTTCAGTTGTAGGCACTCTTGGCTCCATGGTGTGGTGGTTGACTTTCTTCAACTCCATGTTAGCTGAGTGGGGTAAGTCCAATAAACCAGAGTGTAGGAACTGAAGTCTGCTGAGGCTCAGGGCCTGGTTATCATATGGTCAGTCCAGAGATTCAGATCCCCTGGGTATATCTTAAACCCCAGCACCAGCTACAATTCTGGTAAAGTAACAGGAAAGGCTTGTTAACACTATATCTTGATTATTCTAGATTCCATTGATTGTGACAATAAGGCTTTTCAAATAAAAATTTCAAACCAGTAAAAGCAGGGTAATTGAGAGAATTGCAGTCCCTAGGTATAAGAGATCCACAAAGATTAGGAAACAACTTGAACACTGTTTCTATTGTCCTATGTAATTTTCTTTTTTGGTCCTATGGTATCCAAAGGAAATCGAACCTTGTGACTTTATCTGTTTCCACAAAGATCGAAAAGTATCTAAGATCCAAAATGATATTCAGGTTCAATGGGATGGATAAGATTTAAATAATTTTGAGCTTCTTCTCTTTTCCTTGATTTATGTGAAGTTATTTATTATTGGTCAGGGATCTGTGTTTCCAATACCTAGAGAATAATGGATCTGGGATTAAGGATCACATTCACTTGTTTCAAAGTTCATGCTTAAGTAATGTGGTGATCAAGTTCAAAATAAGAGAGTTTGTTTGCTGGGGAAATTAAGGGTGTGATATCTTTGTGAATTGACAAATAGTATGTCACCATAGAAATAAGAAACTCCCTGTTACACAGTAATGGATTAGAATCCCAGCAATGATTCTTACTTGCTGTGTGATCTTGGGAAAGTCCCTTATTCTCTCAGAGTTTCTACATCTTTATAAAAGGAGTAATAATTAATACTTTATAAACTTGTGAGTTACATGAGATTATGTATGTAAAGTGCCTCATACAATGCCTAGAACATTAGAGAACAAAAATAAGACCTTGCTACCTCAATTTTGAGCACCTATTACCTACTTATCCTTTAAGTTTCAACTCAGAAACCACCATAGTGTTCCTGGATCCTCATATCTGAAAAATAAACTCATTCCACTGTGATATGGCATTTTGTTTCTTATAGCATGCACTACATTCTGCCTTGTATTATAAAGCATTATTTGCATGCATATATTCTTTCTCAAAAATACTTACCTTCTGGGTCTGTTATTTGTCCTTGGGACCCTCAAGATACCTATCTCAGTGTCTTGTACATCACTGGTTCAAATATTTATCGAGATGAATTGAAGGTCTGAGATGAGAAATGGTGGTGGGGTGTAGGGAGGTGAATGGTACACAATGGAGGAGCATCTTATGTTTTTTGGAAGTCCTTAGTAATAATCATGGGACATCCTGGGGAAGCTGAATGTTAACTGAGACTCCTGAGAGTTACTCTTCCAGGGTTCAGAAGGGACAGAATCTGTTAGAGAAAATTAAAGCCATTGGAGAACTATATCAGTTAGTTTATAATTAGTAATTACTGCAGAAAGGAGAAACAATTATTCCATTCTGTGGCCTTATGCAAAAAAGATGGCATAATTGCACCAAGAATGTTTGTCCATACCCTTTTCAGGATGTGTTAAGCATCTGAAAACAGAAAACAAATAGCCTTAGCATTGGTGGAAATAGAAAGAAAACTGGCTTTCTCAGGCTGTCTCCAATCCACAAATACCAGGCAATATTTGGCATAGTATGTTTACCATGTAGGTGGATTAAGCATGTCTTTATGTTACTTTTCTTTACCAACAATTGCTAGTGCTAAGTCAGCTCTGAGAAAGAATCAAAGATCAATTCTTGCCCAGTGAGTGGGAGATACCCAAGAAATCACATTTTAAAAAAATTAGACTATTATTTATTGAGAACTTATTTTGTGCCAGACACTGTAATAGTTTGAGTCTATTCAGACATTTAAACATTCTGGAGTCTTATTCTCAAATATGTCTTTATGCATGTTGTTCACTCTGCATAAAATTTTCTAATCCCTGTCCTAAATAATTCCTACTCATTAGACATCACACCGTTTGGGAAGAATTTCTGGATCTCCAAACCAAGGTTTACTTTTTCCTTCTATGTGCTTTCATAACAATATCAATTCTCCCTATTATAGCACCTTCAAACAGTGTTGTCTTTTATTTTTTAATTGTTTGTAGCTTCTATTGGCCTATGTTTCTGAGAGGGCAAGACATATTTCTTGCTCATTGCTGCAGCCATTGCACCTTTGTAATGTCTAATGAACGTTGATTAAAGGGTCATTACCTTTTTGTGGCTATTATATGATTATATTATGACAATGTATCACCATGCCAATACTTTGTAATAGTGCTAAGTGTATGTGTACCTTTGAGGAACTTAGCCATTTGTGACTAGGTATAATTTCAAAAAAGGATCTTCAGAACTCTAGGGACTGCTTTGCCAGAGCAATTTCAGTTGAATCCTCTGTTTTTCAGTGAGATGAACAAAGTTAGAAATCAAAACCTGAGTTTCAGGCTTGGATCTGTAACTATTTTACTGTGGGCTTTTGGGAAAATTTCACCTCTCCGAACATTTTTCTTTCTCTCTCAAAATAGGAATGCGGTATAAGAGATGGCTTATATATGACACTCTGTGGCTGTAACTGTGTGGTGATTTTGAAAGATGACCCCAAAATTCTTTGACTCTTCTGCCATTGAAATCTGGACTCTGTGATTACTTATCCAATAGAATATAGTGAAAGAGAATCTGTGCCAGTTTCCAGGCCCAGACCTAAAGAAATCGATTTCCTACTTCTTGGAATGATCAATCTTGGAACACAGCCACTATCCTGAGGAATGGTCCCTGTGGAAAAGAACTGAATTCCCCAATCCCTTGACCCTACTGAGCTCTCAGCTGAGATCCAGCACCAAGTTACCAGCTATGAGAGTGAGCCATTTTGAAAGTGCATCTACTAGCCTCCTATAGAACTGTCCAGCTGATGTTTCATAAAACAAAAAGGTCCTATCCCCGCTCAAGTTGCAAATTCATCAGCAAAATAAATAATTATTGTTAGTTTAAGTCACTAGGGTTTGGAATGATTTGTTACTCAGTAATAGATAACTGTTACCCACCTTCTACTACGTTCATAGTGACTCAGGCCTTTCATCCATTACAATATTCTGGTATGTGTAAAATTAATTCCAGACTTCCGACAAACCAATGTTTACTCTAAATTCATAATGGGAACAACAGCAGTAAGGAGAATATATCCTTAAGCATTAAATAGTGGTTGAGTAATGTGCCTCCTGGGTTTCTCAGCATAGGTGGATGGAGAAAGCTTTGGTTAAAGTAACTGACATCGGTGACAAATGAATCAACAATCTTCATTGAAATGTAGATTCTGTGATTGATGATGACTAATACAGGACTTGTAGAAATAACTGTCAACTACGGGCGGGTCCTCAAACTATACTGAAGACTTTTAAGTCATTTATCTTTTGAAAAATGTTCTCAATAGTGTCTACAAAGTGTAGATTCTCTACTGTGTCCCCTCAGTGACCTGGGGTTTTGGAGCCCAGACCATTTCTTTAAAATGGTATTACACTGTATATAAAATAAGATTTGTATTCTAGAATAGTCCAGGGTGTATAATGAAGAGTGATGCTTCTTTCTCAGTAGCTAGATAGTTAAACTTCAATGGGCTTGTGAAATGAGGATTGATGGTGATGTCTTTGTGCTGCCACTCTGATTTTTGTAATTGGTGGCTTCTGGACCAGGAATGAGGACAGAGCTTCTGGAATGATTCTTCTTCTACATGAGGGCAGTGGCTTTCTGCTGTAGAGCATAATGGCTATTACCAACAACCATAGGGCCAAGTAATTTGGGCTAAATTCCCAAATTAGACCTTAGGCACCTTACCAGGCCTTTCTGCATTTCAGTTTCCTTATCATGGTGATAATAGTAGTGTCTATTCATAGATCTGTTTTTATATATATAAATAATTATATTTAAAGAATTTTTTGATTATATGAATGTTACACTGAAAATATAGGGGACTCCCATACTTTCCCCATTAACAACATCTTTCATTAATGTGGTACATCTGTTACAATTGATGAACACATATTAGAGCATTGCTACTAACATGGCATAGTTTACATTATGGTTTACACTTTGTACCACACAATTTTATAGGTTTTGACAAAATGTATAATGGCCTGGGTCTGTCATTGCAATATCATGCAGAACTATTCTAATGTTGCATAGAGTTTTTTTTTAAGGATAAGTAAGTTAATATATGTACAGCTCTTAGAACAATGCCTGTAACATAGAATGCACTATATAAGTATTAGCAGTTATAATGGTTAATATCATTTTTATTTACTTCTTACTTTATGGCTGAGAACCCTTCCTAAAATTAAACCTTTTGTGCATGGCCACCAGACAGAGCCTGCCACAGCCAAGAATGCTTTTATTTATTAAAAAAGTCCTGTGCATACTATTGCAACAGGAAAAACATCTTTCCTCTTTTAATCCTGAGACTAAAGCTGCAACAAAATTCCTTATCCCATTTCCACCTTCTCCCAGGAGCTGCTAACCTCCATTCCTCTTTGTGTAGTCACTTTTCAAACCATTTGGTCAAAATATATTTGAGATAAATCTTGAGGTTTGAGAGCCAGTTATTTTTTCTTCTTTTCTTCTAAAGAAGAAAAGGTTAAGTCTGTGCTTTAACCAGGTTCCTTAGAAACTGACTGAGACAGAGTGTTTTACAGAACATTCACTGGGAGAGCTCTAGGGATATATACTTGTAAAGACACAGGAAAGTGGGTGTAGCAGTTTGACATTATTTATGAATTCCAAAAAAAGAAATACAGATTGTGTTTATAAACTGGTCTACTCCTCTGGGCATATTAGATTGTATTAAATTTAGAGGTTTCACTTTTATTTGATTAACATTATGATTAAGGCTCTGTTTGGGCCAAGTCAGTAGGACATTGGGTCCCCGTGCCTTAGTAGGTGGGGACTCACAGAGAAAATGACAGGGCAGAGGAGAGAATTTGAGTTTTGATACTGGAGCCCCAGAAAGTAAATACACAGAAAAGCAGATACATGAGGAAAGAGAGAAGGTTTCATTAGACATGGCAGAGGCCTCAGGAATAGAATGAGCCTGATAGTCTATAGCTGACCTTGTGAAGAGAGCATAGCAGCTGAACATGGAAAGAAATGAGCCCCAGGGAGAGAAATGAGCCTTATGCTAATCTACAGCTAAGAACAGAAGGAGCTGGGACCATGGAGCTTGAGGAGGAAGAGGAAGGCTGAACCCTGGTAGAGAACAGCAGCTATTGCGCTCTAACATGTGTCAACAGACTTTGATGAGGGAAGTAATGTATGCTTTATGACCTGGCAACTATAAGCTACTACCTTAAATAAATACCCCTAATAAAACCCAACAGATTTCTGGTACTTTGCATCAACACTCCTTTGGCTGACTAATACAGTGGGGTTAGGAAAAAGGAAAAGCTGATGGGCAATGTGATTGGTACAGAGACTTCAGCAGATCCTACAGGGAGTGCTGTGCCTGGGAAGGTCCTTTGGAGATGTCCCAAGTTGAAGTTGAGGGGGCTGGGCTTTCGTATCTCCACATCAACCACTGATGCAGAACTCCCTGGGTGAAAGTGTAATCTTGAACAAGTTGGACAAGCCTGCTGCCTGTAGCCAATGGCAAGTCACACTAAGGGATACAACTGTGAGTCCTCTACAGCTGATAGTTCCAGCAGCTGGGGATGGAAGCATCAGCACTGATGAGAGGATGTGGATGCAGCACCAAAGTATCCATGAAGTCCAAACAAAGATGTAAATAATTTGTTTCAAGAATGATATATTTCTAGTGAGAAGAGATTTGAAGTCTACTAACAAAGAGGCAAATGATTCAGGCAAATTTTTTAATCTCTCTGAGACTTATTTTCTCCTGTACACTGGAAATGAGAACATTTGTAAAGACTACCTGAGCTCTCTAGAACTGTGTCTTTCTAATAAATGATGTTCAATAAATTTTAGTACCCTTCCTATCTTGCTCAATTCCATGAAACCAAGAACCTTAGGACAAGTAATTCTAGCCCTTGTTTTTGCAAATTATACTGGGGCCTGTACTTTGACTCTCACTCAGGGATAGTTCTGAATGAGGAAGTAAATGTCACTTAATATCTACCATAAGCCAGGTACTCTGTTAACTCATTCAATCCTCAAAACAGCACCAAGGGGCAGGCATTATCATCTTCATTTTACAGATAAGGTAAAAATGCAGACAGGTGAAGTGACTTAGTCAAGTTTATATGACTAATAGGGGGCAGAGATGGTTCAAATCCAGGTTTACATACTACTTTATGTACTGTTGCCCTGGCTCAGGTATGAATGTCCTTTACCTTAAAGCTCAAGTTTCCAGAATGTAACTGGGAGCAGCAAATTAAAATTTTATGGGGAATTAATAGTTTTAAAATATTGGCATAATTTTCTATTCTGTCTTCCTCAGTACATGATCTTACATTAGTTGGCCCAGGATACACAATTGCATATACATTTTTTGAGGGTTTGTGTATGTGTGCATACATGTGCACATGCTAGTGATAATAAATACTAAATAAGGAATACAGAAAAAGCATGATCATATTATTGAAATATGATTCTGCAGCAGTACAACTACTTTTTAAGTCAGGTTATAATCTTAAAAGTTTGCTCAATTTTAAAATACGTTATTCTCCCTCATTCCTCTTTTGCCACTTAGCATATCTAACTTTATGCTTCAAGGAACTAGAACAGAAGAGAAACATGTCAAGGGAACACAGGAAAGCCATGAGTTTTGTTGCTCAGTGCTAGAAGGAAAAGTTGACCCAGCACAAGTAAAAGAGAGCCAAGCCCCTTTCCCTCTCAGAGGAAAGTTCAAAGGAGAAAGTGGTAACAAGAAGAGGGAGAACAAAATAAGTAGATGTGGGTCCCTTATTCTTGCCTTCCAGGCTTCAATGCAGAGGTGATCTAGAGAAATGTGGGCAACCCCAAGAGTCAATGAGGGACAGCATGAATGGTCAGGGGAAGAGTCACATTTAACTTTGTGTTGCTGCAGTTACTCATTTCCTATGTGTCATAGACTCAGAGTTGAGTACCAGTGGACATTTTGTAGGGACAGCCTGTGGCTGGATGAGGAGCCCTTTAGCAGTTTTGGACTGTACTACTTACTACTGGGCCAACAGATTGGATGGCACACTTAGCAGAAACCCAGGGATATGTCAGTAACCAATGGGTGTTGAGGTAAAGCCAAGTCACCACTGAGCTTTAAACAAGCTGAGAGGGATAGCAGACTGGGGTTATACTATCCACACCATCAGCTGAATGTGGGGACAGGGCAAGGAGTGCACTCAAATGGGGAACTAAAGTGAACAAGTATGCTGCCTTGGAAGCAGAGGCCACCAACCTGAAGACCTCAAGACTTTCACAGATGGAGAAGAATTTTGATCAAGGATGGTCATATGCAGAGCCTCATCTATACCTGATTTAGATGATTTAGAAGATGAGGTTTAGGACTTCTGAGCTAATGAAACATAGGTTAAATTTTGGGCTTGATGCTGTATTGGGTTCAGAGTTTTAGGGACCTTGGGATGGGGTGAATGTATTTTGTGTATGGGAATGAATGGGAATCTTTGGGGATCAGAGGATGGACTGTGGTAGGCTGCATAACGGGCCCTCCAAAATATCCAAGTCCTCTTAACTGGAGTCTGTGAGTGTTACCTGATATGGCAAACATGACTCTGCAGATGTGGTTAAATTAAGGATCCTGAGATGGAGAAATTATCCTGTATTACCTGGGTGGGCCCTAAATATATAATAACAAATATCCTTATAAGAGAAAGGCAGAAGGAGATTTGACAGCAGAAGAGGAAGCAGGAGATGTAACAACAGAAGCAAGAGATTGTAGTGATGCAGGCACAAGTCAAGAACTGCCAACAGACACTAGAAACTGGAAGAAGCAAGAAACAGATTCTCCCCTGGAGTATTTAGAAGGAACCAGCCTTTCCAACACCTTGATTTTAGCCTCATAACACTCATTTTTTAATTTCTGCCCTCCAGTACTGTAAGAAAATTAATTCATGTTATTTTATGTCATAAAGTTTGTGATAATTTGTTAAAGCAGCAACAGAAAACTAATACAGATTTTCATGAGGGCACATTGGTCCCTACTCCTTCCTTAAAACCATGATGACTTAGATATTCTCTTCTCCTCTATACCTCCCCACTAATGTTTTTTAATTAATCCATTCCTGTGAGTGTAAGACCCTTTGATTGCATTAGATTCAGTTAAGGGACTTTGATTAGTTCAATTTATTAGATTGCTATTGATTGGACCACATCAGTGAGGCATAAGCCAGGTTGGGTCTCTACCCTCTTACTGAAGTCTTTATAAACAGAGGCACAGAGTCAGAGAAACACAGAGAAAGACAGCTGCTATTTTTACCCTGCCATGTGAGAAAGGACTCAAGGATTACTAGCAACCAAAGCTGAAGCACAAAGTTCCCAAAAGCCTGGGCCCATGGAGGAGAGCAAGGTTGAAGAGATGAGCCATATGCCTGATCACCCACAGCTAAACTAGGGGAGAAAGCAGAGCAGCTGAGACTGAGAGAGGAGACTTATAAAGAGACAAGCAATATGCATGAACACACACAGCTGAACTCTGGAAGACAGTAGATCCTGGAGGGGAAGGGAGGGACCTTGGCAGTGATCAGCTGCCATCTTGCCTCACCACATGGCAAGATGCCAGGATAACCAGTAGCTGACTTTGGTGAGAAAGCATCTCTGATGCTGTCTTGATTTGGACAGTTTCACAGTTTTGGAAATGTAAGCTTTTACCCTAATAAAGTTCCCATTATAAAAGTCAACCCATTTCTCATACTTTGCATTGGCAGCCCTGTTGGAAACTTATTCACATACCATGCAGGATTTCCATATGTTGTTCCACACTAATACCTTGACACCTTGCATTGTTACAGAACATGTGTTACAAATGAGGAAAGAAGATCATCAAAATATTACTGCTAACTATAGCTAATATCTTACATTTGGTGTATTTTTTTTCACAAACTACCCTATTATTAACATCATGTATTAGTATTGTATACTTGTTACAGTTCGCGAGAGAACCTTCATATTTGTACTGTTAACCATAGGTCATCTTCTACCACAGGGTTCACTGCATTATATAGTCCCATGCTTTGTACAATCCACTCAAAGTGTACATTTAGTGGCTCTCAGTTTTATTAGAGTTGTTCTTTTATCAACACAGTCAATTTTAGAATGTTCTTATTACTCCAAAAGGAAAAATCCCATACCCCTCTTATACCTCACTATTGTTGCCTTTTAGAATTGGTATAGTATTTTCTTTGCCATTGCTGTAAAACTATTACAACATTACATTAACTATAGTCCATAACTGGAGGTTGAGTAATATGGACCACATCAACTAGGCTCCCTTGCCTTTTGGCTTCTGGTTGTTTTTGGCCAATGGAAGGCACCAGCCAATGGAAAGCATCAGAATATGGATGGGGAGAGAGATTGGAATTCTTTTCATCCTGTTCCTTCTCTATTAATAGCAGTGAATTATAAGTGGCTTCATTCGCTTGCTGAAGGTAATATCCCCACATGGATAACACCTTCCAATATCTACAGGTCTTGCTGAGCTCTGAAATCCCTCACTCTCTTTATTCCTTTAGGCTTAGGGATGGCCGCACTCTCTTGGTGTTGTGAGTCTCAGGATGATTCTCCATCTCTTCCTGGTTTCTCTTCACCCTATCTATACTTTTGAAAGTAGTTCCTTCATTAAATGAATAATTTTGAGTGTACTGTTTGCTGCAGGGTAGAATGAATTTCTGTCCTAATTTACTCCTGACGGTGCCATTATGTTTCAATTGCTCCAGCATAATTATTAAAGCATTCCCCTGTCTACATAAAATAACATGACTTTAAAATGCTGTTTGACCTAATAATGTAAGGGGGAAATGGAAAGAAGAAATGAGTTTATATGGCTACGAGTCTCTAAAAAAGAGTCTGGAGGCTGTCAGAAGGATTGCCCTTATGCACAACTGAGCAGAGTCTGAGAGACAGATAAAGCAGATACAACCCCCCGATATCGGTTCCTTCGAGGGCTAAAGAGACCCATGGGAGTTATGGTCATGGCCGATGGGTTTAACTACCAGGTCAGATGGCCCCTCTTTGGAACTGGTGTTTATGTGTGATGAATCTGGACTCAGATGGGATCTCTCTACATAAGACTTTCATGCTAATGTGCTGGAGGTGCAGTTAGTGTCGGGGTTTAAGATATATTTAGGGGATTTGAATCTCTGGACTGACAATGTGATAGCCAGGTCCTGAGCCTCAACAGACTCCAGCACCTACAATCTGACTTATTGGGCTCACCACACTCAGCTAAGATGGAGTTGAAGAAGGACAACCACCACACCATGGAGCCTACAGTGATTACAACTGAAAGTGGGAGGATTGCATCCAGCATCCGTGTGGAATCTGAGCCTCCTCTTGACATAGAGGTGCAATGGACACAACCAATCCAATGTCCACATAGAAAAGGTGGCATTGGATTGAGAAAAGTGGACATGATGGCTGATGGGTATGGGGAAAGGCAGGAAGAGATGAGAGGTGGAGGCGTCTTTGGGACATGGAGCTGCCCTGGATGGTGCTTCAGAGGCAATCACCGGACATTGTAAATCCTCACAGGGCCCACTGGATGGAATGGGGGAGAGTATGGGCCATGATGTAGACCATTGACCATGAGGTGCAGAGGTGCCCAAAGATGTACTTGCCAAATGCAATGGATGTGTCATGATGATGGGAAGGAGTGTTGCTGGGGGGGGAGAGGTGGGGTGTGGGTGGTGGGGTTGAATGGGACCTCATATATATATATTTTTAATGTAATATTATTACAAAGTCAATAAAAAAAATACTGAAGGGAAAAAAAAAAAGCATTCCCCTTCACTCTTGAAAGATTCTGGTTTGGATAGTATCTTATGCCTGGGACCTTGAGTGATATACCATCTTAAGTAGGGCAGCAGGAGGAGGAAATACTTAATATGGTTACATTTGAACCGTATTGTACTCATAACTAATTGATTTTCCTGCTCACTAATAGGAAGGGACCAGATTGGTTATATATACACAATAAAAGGAGGTAAATTTCCTCTACACATGAAGATTGAAGTGTGAATGATTTTTTAAGCCATGTTACTCAGTTGTCACTCCTGGGGTATAGGATCTATGTAATGTATCTTTGCCAGCCCTACTATACCTAGTGCCCTGCCTTGCCTGAGGTTCATAAACTCTGTCTGAATGAACAATGAGGGAATGATGTCAACATGTTCAATCAGTGTGAAAACTCATTCACACATGGAGGTAACCATGGTACCAGTTCTTACAGGAGCTATGTATACTTCACAGAGGCTGTCACTGCTGCAGTCTCCACTGTTGGAAAAAAAGGAACTGGCAAAGTGGTCGTGTGTGTGTACGTTTGCAAGTTTGGAAGTAGATAACAATCTACATATGAATTCACAATGAAAAGCCATTTCTATTATTAGAGTAAGCATGCAATTGTGAAGAGCAGGGTGCATTTTATATTTTAAAATTCCCCTGTACACAACAGAAGTCCTTTTTTCCTGCTTTTTGTCTTTTCTGCCCATTCTCACTGCACATAACAGGGCTGGCTACTGCAATGCCTGTGTTGAGGTTGCCTCTTTCAATTCCATTGAATTTGCAAGCATTCCCTGATCATATACTGTGTGCCAGGCTTTGTGCTAGCAGGTGTCTCCTCAGAGGTCTGCCTGTATCCCAGGGTCAGTCTCCTTATGTCTCAAGTTAGAATTCACTGCCTCTACATATCACCTGGCCTCAATCTCTCTTTTTCTAAATAGATATAAGTATTTCAGTAGGGCTCCAGTTTATTCCTGTAGAGAATAAGAGACCAGCTGCACTCAAAAGTCCCACCACTACCTTTGACAACTTCTCAGGAACTCAGCCTGCAAGTCATCACTCCTGGATGGGTTTGCATTTTCTCTTAGGCTGTCAGGGGAAGAGACACTTGCTATTACCTCCAGAGGAAGAGTCCAACCACATGGAGGATAGCAACCATAGTTTGCTGGTGTTGGGGTCACATAGGCACTGCATGGAACAACACTTACTCAGTCCGGCAAGGCAAATAGATCTCACTCTGTAGCTGAGGCAGGGAGATGGTCTACAAACACCCCTATTGTTTGTGTGCTGCAGGTGAGGAATCAGATTTCCACCTCGTCAGGAACAGATACAGCAGCAGAGGTGAGCCAGGTGCCACAAAATGCACATACCTAGCCAAACAGGACCCAGTGAATGAACTGGGCTTACTTATGTTTAGGGTCAAAGAGGAAGGTATGTGTCAGCAGGCCACTGTCTTCTAGGGAATGTGATTTATCTCCAGGCACTATGGAGAAAGAAATCAATCCACAATTATCATCATGTTCTAGGGGCCAGATTCACACACCTAGTCTCAAATACAGGACTTATTTGTAGGTTACAGGGAAAGGCAGCAGGCTGCTCATAGCCTGTTTCTTGCCACATTTTCAATGATGTTCATCATTGGTGGCCAGAGAGTGGGTACTGTGACAGGAAGCCACCAGGATGGTCAGCACATGTCTGCTCCCTGGCAAAGCCCTGAGCCAGGCATGGGTGATACCATAGCCATGCTTCAGGAAATCGCCATGTGATGGGAGGCAAATACACAAGCCAAGAAATCCCAAGGACTGCCAACAGCCAGCACCCAAACGTTATTGCAGCATAGTCTGACAACAACCCTCATCTGTGCTAGTCAGGGGTGGCTCTCTGAGTGCTCTTTGATTTCAATTGCTGCTGTTCTGGGCTCCTACTCTTTGCCATTTGTGCATCACTCTGACTTGAAGCAGCCTTTGCCTTCAGGTCTGGAATTCATTCCTTAGGGATCACCTCTTTTTTATTGTAAATTATACTGGGCCTCCCTGCTCTGGATCTTGTCCCTGATATCCATGGGCTCCTTCTTACCTTTGCTTTGACTATGGCCATGAGTGGCCCCCAAATCCCTGACAAACCCCCTGAGTTTTGCCCCTACTCCTCTCTGGCCAGCCCTACTTGCTTTCTACACCCTGAAAGGACCATAGGTTTCCCAAACAAAGAATTGTGCCATGGTCTTAAATACATGGTTGCAATTTTTTGCTGCTCCTTCCTTCAAGAGGTGGAGTCTATCTGGGGATTTGTAGGTATGAGGTTAAAACTACATGGTGAGAATGTTTATTTCCGCAAATACAGCAGGGGAGAGTCACTGGTGCAAGGCTTCAGTGGTGGGGGAATATTTGGGAAAGGGGGCACCTGGGGCATGCTTCTTTGGAATATGTATGTGTTCATCTTGGTATTGGGTGTTATCTGAGTGGGTGGAGACACATATAAAAAACCAGAAAATATTAAACTCCCATCCTGGGTAGTCCTGCTGCATTCTCAAATTAGAGGGGAAAGAAATTCTTGAACATAGGCAGCACCTAATAAAAGAAACCAGACCAGCACATCAAGCACTCAATATTAACGCATGTAACTATGAAACTCATTCTTCAAAAATTGAAACTTAGTTTTTGCCACAGGTTCTGAGGGGAGGGGAAGGGAAGAATGGGTGTAACATAGGGCATTTTGGGGGAAGTGAAATCGTTCTGCAGGATCTTGCAATGACAGATACAGGCCATTGAACATTTTGTCAGAAACTATAAAAGTATATGGTGCAAAATGTAAACCATAATGTAAACCACTGACCATGGTTAGTAGCAATGCTTTGATATTGGTTCATTAATTGTAAGAAATGTACCATATTTCATGTAAGATGTTATTGGAAGGGGAGGATGTGGGAGGGGGGAGGGGATTATATGGGAATCCCCTATATTTTCTGTGTAACTTTTCTGTAACCTAAAGGGGTTTGGAAAATAAAGTGGAAAAAAAAGACACTGCAGAAACAAACAGGAGAAATTGTCAATATATAAAAAAGACAACAGATTTTATGGTGATGAAAGGCACAATACAAAGAAAATTCATTTTTTAATTTATATTTTAAATTTTACTTTATTATTATTATTTTGTTGTTGTTGGCTTTGTTTGGGGATGTTTTTGATTACAGAATGGTTGTAACTATGGTGGATTACTGGTGTGGGGTATTGGTTGTGGGGGGATGTGTGGGGAGTGGTGCACCTGGAGCATGCCTCTATGGCATATGAATATGTTCAAGTGGTCATGATGTATTCTCTTGGTGGGTGGAGACCCACATAATAACCAAAAGAATATTGAAATCCCATGCTGGGAAATTCTGCCACATTCTCTTAATTGAGTGTCAAGAATCCCTCAAGTACATGGGCAGTGCCTAGCAAAGGAGGACAGATCATTATGCCAGGCCCTTGATATTGATGGTTGTACTTAGGAACCTTGTTCTTGTGCAATTGAAACTTAGCCTGGTATTATATATTGCCTAAGATTTACCTCCTGAAAGCCTCCATGTTGCTCAAATGTGGGATTTCTCTAAGTCAAACTCAACGTATAAACACAATACATTCCCCCTGACATGGGACATGACTCCTGGGGATGAGCCTTCTTGGTACTGAGGGTTTATTACCAAGTGCCAACTAGTGATGTATTTGGTAAAAGACCTAGACCAAAAGGGGAAAATATTAAATACAAATGAGTTTTTATGGCTAAGAGATTTCAAAGTGAGTCAGGAGGTCATTCCAGAGTTTATGTTTATGCACGTCTCAGGAGGCTCTCACTGACTGCTACAGTAAACAGTGCCTCAAGTAGGGGTGTTCCTGGGGCCTCTAGAGACATATGGACACCATAGGCAGGACAGGTGACCACAGGAAATGAATACCTCATTGGTGGGCCTTACCTTGGAATATATGATAACCTATCTCCCCAAAGTATCAGAGTTAGACTCATTTACAATTTTCCTACCCTTGCTTCTTCTGCCTCATTTATTTGAACCTATAATTAGCATGATACCCATTAAATATATATCCTAGAGACTTAAATATTTGGTCTGTTCATATGCCTGTTGAGCCCTAAATCTCAGCAGAGTTGTAGCCACAACCTACTCTGCAGTTCCTTGGACTCACCTGGGACAACTAACATAAGGATGATGATGGACAATGCTCATCCCCCAGGACAGAGAGTATCTACAATTGCAAAGAAGACAGTTTCATTCATCTGCCCCATGGGATCTAATCTCCAACTCAATTGGAAGCAGAGTGGGCATCACCAATCCCAAATCCTCAAGATCGAGGAATGAACAAACCTAAGTGGGGAATGCAACTTTGATTTAAAGTAGACATATTAATATTCTAGTAATGAAAGAACTTCTAACACTGATATCAAGTCAGTGGTCACCAGAGATTCTGAGGGGAAGGAGAGGGAAGAATAGGTGTAACATGGGACATTTTGGGGCCATTGGATTTTTTCTGCATAATATCACAATGGTGGATACAAGCGATTATATATTTTGTTAAAATTTATAAAATTGTGTGGTGAAAAGTGTAAACTAAAATGTAAACTATAGACCATGGTTAGTAGCAATGCTTCAATATGTATTTATCAATTATAACAAATGTACCACACTAATGAAAGATGTTAATAGGAGAAAAGCGTGGGAAGGGAAGGGCAGGGGAATATGGGAGTCCCCTAATTTTCTATGTAACATTTATGTAATCTAAAGGTTCTTTAGGAACAGTGTGATGGAGCTGGACTCAGATGTGCCCTTTCTACACACGTGCCTTCCTGTCACTTTTACTGAACCTGTGGTTGGCGCTAGGGTTGGTGTATATTCAGGAGACTTGAATCTCTGGACTGTCCATGTGCCGGTTGGACCCTGAGCCACAGCAGAGTTGCAACTCCTACTCTCTGGTTCGTTGGACTTACCCAGGTCAGCTAACAGGGAGGTGAAGATGATCAACCACCACACCAGGGAAACGAGAGTGCCTACAACTGCAAGCAGGAGAATTGCATCCATCAACCATTTGATATCTAAGCCCCCTCTCGATATAAAGGTGGAGTGGACATCATCATCCCAGGGTCCACAGGATGGAGGAATAAAATATGGATTAGAGTGGACTTACTGATATTCTACTATAGAACTATTGTGACTAGTAATGGAAGAAATTGTAGCATTGATGTGGAGAAAGTGGCCACGGTAGTTGCTGATGGCAGGGAGAGGCAAGAAGAGATGTGATGTGAGGGCATTTTTGGGACTTAGTGTTATCCTAAATGGCATTGCAGGGACAGATGCTGGACATTATATATACTGCCATAATCCACTGAATGTACTGGGGAAGAGTGTAAACTACAATGTAAACTGTTATCCATATGGTTCAACTGTGCTCCAAAATGTATTCACCAAATGCAATGAATGTGCCACAATGATGAAAGAGGTTGTTGATGTGGGAGGAGTGGAGTGCGGGGTGTGTGGGGTATATGGGAACCTCAGATTTTTTAATGTAACATTTTTTGTGATCTATGTATCTTAAAAAATACAATTAAAAATGATGGAGGTGGAGGGGGGAGTGGGGTATATGGGAATCTCTTATGATTTTAATGTAACATTTTGTGTGATCTATTAACTTTAAAAAAGATATTAAAAAAGAAAAGAAAAAATTAAAAAATTAAAAAAATAAAGCTCCTTTAAAAATTAAGAAAAACATTAAAAAACGAATTTGTTGATACATTGGAAAATGCAACTAATGTAGATTACAGACTATAGTAAACAGTGATATTGTAATAGTTTTGTAGAAAATGCAATGAAAGTGCTATATCAATGCTAAAGGTAAAAAAAGAGAATATGTATTTAGTTTTATGAAATGGGAATATGATTAAGCTTTTTCTTTTCATTTTCTTCATTACCAAGGAGACTTTGATCATGTCATTTAACTATTCTGTAATCATTCATTCATCTTTTGGAACACTGGAGAAACAAATGAGCTTGTTTTTAGGATTAAAGAAGATAAATATGCCTGGACAGAATTTTTTATGAATGCTTCTGTAATTTGTGAAGCTGACTTTTGTCTTATTTTGTTTTTGCAAGTTGAAATAAAGTTTTAAAAAATGAATAAAAGAGGTGGAATCTAAGTCCCCCACCTTAAATATGGGCTGGCCATAAGTGACTTGCTCCTACCAAATAAAATGTGGCCAAAGTGGTCTGCAGTGACTTCTGAGGTTACCTCAAAATAGGTGATACAGATTTGGTCTGGCTCTCTGGCTCTTTTGGAATGCTCACTCTTAGAATCCAACCTGAGCCACAGGAATCCAGAACATGTGCCAATGTTCTGGCTGACAGGCCCAGTTGAGGTCCTAGCTGACGGCATTAACCACCAGAGTAAGGGGGTCTTCATTATGACTCCATCCCTAGTGGATGTCTGACTGCAACCACATAGCAGACCCCCAGGGCAAACTGGCTAGCCAAGAAGAGTCAACCCTCAGAACTGTGAGAAATAATATTATTAAATGGTTGTTGCTGTTTTAATGACACTATGTTTAGAGGTGGTTTGTTAGCAGCTCTAGAAAATCATAGTGAATGGCAAGAACTTGGAGAAAGTTCAGAAAGAGCCAAAGGGTGATTAGAATGTTATATATAAAATAAGATAATATGCTGAGGAATCTGAGTTTTTCTAGTTAACCAAAGCAAAATCAAGGGGGAAATTTAAAATGTATTTAAAAACACAGCAATGGAAACTAAACTTTCTCAATTTCTAGTGAGATCACATAAGAGGAAATCAGCTTAAGTTGCAGCATGATGGATTTGGGATTGATGTAAGCAAAGATTTTTGATTAGAAGAAAAAGCCATGGGCACTTATATTTGAATGAATCTTTATTGCCTTCCCACCCCTGTTAGGTGCCTGCCCTATTTCATGTTCACTGTAGTCTCTAAAAAGCCCTGATATAAAATGCAATAAAAATATTAATGATAAAATGCATTAATATCTTTATATGCACATTATTTTGAGTTTTGAAGAATTAAAAGAGAAAATCATGCCTAAACCAGATGTCTTAGTTTATCAATCTGCTATGACAAATATCACACAATGGGTTGGCTGGCTTAAACAATGATAATTCATTGTCTCAGTTTTGAAGAGTAGAAGGCTTACTTCCTTCTGGGGTCAACAATGTTCAGGTGCTGGCTGCCGGCAGAACTTGGGCTTCCTTGGATTGTATACCTTCCTCCCATCATGTGATATCCTTTCCTTTTTTTGCTTCTCTGACTTCTAGGTCTTTTTCATAAGGCCTCCAGTAATCTGGATTAAGATCCACTCTACTCCAGTTGACCACACCTTAACTAAAAATATCTTCAAGTGGTCCTATTTACAATGGGTTTACACCCACAGTCATGTGGGTTAAGATTAAGAACATGCATTTTTGGGGGTGTATATTTCAACCCATGACACCAGATTTCCTTAGAATGGTATCAGTTCCATAAATAGTATAACAAAAAAAATAATTGAGAACTTTGGTTTAGTTGGTTTGGGGCTATGTGATATAACTGGCCAAAGATTAAACAGGTTTAGTAGACAAGAGAGATTATTTCTCAGCATTCTTTTTCACCTTCTCTCTACTTGGAATACCATTCCTCTCCTCATCTCATAGTTCCTTGTCTGTTACTTACCGCTTATTAATGTCCACCTGCTACCCAAAATAAAATATTATGTAGTTTTACAACCATTTATATAGCTAATTATTCTGTGGGTTAGGTAGCCTTGACCCATCTCCTATGGTGTCTTTGAAATTCCAGTCTAACTCAATGATAAAGACAATGTTGTGATATGAGTAATCAGCAGAGCCATGCAATGTGTGAAGTGCTCAGGAGTTCACACAATTATGGTAACTAATGAATGGAGACTCAGGAACCCTTGGCTTGATCCCCACCTAGTCTTGAAATATGCTTTGTTCTTTTCTCAACACCCTCCACACTTAACCACCCACTGCCACTTTTTTGGCAGGGGAGACAGCTGGAGTTACAGAAAGCATCCAGAAACCACATGGACAAACAAGGGCAGCCCTCCTGCTTCATCTTAATCATAGAAGCAGAACTCAGAGAATTTTTCCTACTCCTGCAATTTTTGATGCTGGAAGGCATTTAGTTAGCTTTTATTACTTTCTTGTTAAAGAATACTTAATCTTACTAGTGGGTGGGTGTGGGTGGTGATCACGTAAGAGGGAAAAGAAAGAAATCTAAGCTTGTTTCTGAGGAAAAATATGTATAAATCATTATATGGTTGTACATTCTTTATAGCTAAAGTACAGCTCAGGCAAGAACATAATAGAATAGCTTTCAAGCCATTCAAAAAGCAAAATCAACTCTGTATAGATCATACCCTGGTTTAACAAACTCAGGGTTACGTTCTCCAGGAAACAAGATTCGTTTGCTGGTGGACATTTTTCAGAATTGACTTATTGTTTATGAAGTGCCTAGGGGCTAGAAAGTAACATTGGCTAAACAATGGGTCAGAGGTGTTTTTGACCTAGAATGTTGAAGGTTCATTACAGAAGGTCCAAGATAATTAAGAGAGTGCTTTGGAAGTTTAGAATATAAGGAGGCTAGTATCTGGGAGAAAACATCTAAATGACATTGTCAGTAACCAAATCACAGTTCAGTTAAATCTTATCAATCTGCATCTATCTTGTTACTTATACATTCAAACTCCATCTCAGGAAACAATACTCTGCAATGGGTTATCTATTTCTTAATCTGCTTGGTTTCCTTATCTGTGCAATGGGAGATAATAATAATATCTACTGTGTTAGGAATGCAGGAGGTGATGCATGAAAAGTGCTTAATCTAATGCCTGATACCTGATACTAGCTAACCTTTAGAGTAGCCATTATTATTAATTCTGGAAGGCAGTGAAATATAGGGAAGAGCATGTGTTTTTTGTTTTGTTTTGTTTTTCCTTTTTCTTTTTCTTTTACTTTATTTGTACATTTAATAATTGAAAACATGACCAATTAAAAACTAAAAGGAAAACAGTTGAATAAAAACATACATATTTCAATTAAATGTGGTGGATACATATAAAAATTTTTTTGAATCATACGTTATGTTACACAATATATTTGGTTCATAGTAACACAATCATACAGTATTTGTCTTTTTGTGTCTGGCTTACTTCACTCAACATAATGTCCTCCAGCTTCATCCATGTTGTTATATGCTTTACAACTACATTTTTTCTTACAGCTGCATAATATCCCATCATGCGAATATACAACAGTGTGTTTATCCATTCATCTGTTGATGGACACCTGGGTTGTTTGCAAATTTTGGCAATCATGAATAATGTCACCATGAACAACAGTGTGCAAATATCTGTTCGTGTCACTGCTCTCACTTCTGGGAATATATCCAGCAGTGGTATTGAAGGGTCATGTGGCAACTCTATATTCAACTTCTTTAGGAAATGCCAAACAGTCCTCCACAATGGCTGTACTATTCTGCATTCCCAACTACAGTGAATAAGTGTTCCTCTCTCTCCACATCCTCTCCAACATTACACTTGTGGTTCTCTGTCTTTTTAATAGTGGCCATTCTGATAGGTGTGAAATGATAGTTCATTGTAGTTTTTTTTCTTCTTTATTGACTTTTAAATGTTACATTAAAAAAATATGAGGTCCCCATATACCCCTGACCCCACGCCACCTACCCCACCTCTCCCACATCAACAACCTCTCCCCCAGTCCACCGTCATGACAGGGCACACAGTATCCAGCCTCCATACCTGCAGCACCACCCAGGACAACTCCAAATCCTGAAAATGCCCCCACACCATATCTCTTCTTCCATCTCCCTACCATCAGCAGCCACTGTAGCCACACTCTCCACATCACTACTACAATTTCTTCCCTTATTAATCATAATAATAGTTCCCCAGCAGAACACCAATAAATACACTCTAATCCATACTCTATTCCTCCATCCTGTGGACCCTGGGATGGTTATGTCCAGTCACCCTCTACTTCAAGAGGGGACTTAGATTCCACATGGATGACGAACGCAATTCTGCTTGCAGTTGTAGGCACTCTTGGCTCCCTGGTGTGGTGGTTGACCCTCTTCACCTCCCTGTCAGCTGGCCAAGGTAAGTCCAAGAAACCAGAGGGTAGGAGCCACAAGTCTCTGAGGTCTAGGGCCTGGACATCACATGGACAGTCCAGAGATTCAGGTCTCCTGAGTATTCACCAAACAAAACACCAACCACAGGTCCGGTAAAAGTAACAGAAGAGGCAAGTGTAGAAAGGTCATATCTGAGTCCAGCTCCATAACACTCAGGAACACATACTCCAAAGGAGGGCCAACTGACATGGCCCTGAACTCCAGAGCCATCTGCCATAACCATAGAACCTGTGGGTCTCTGCAGCCCTCAGGAGAACCAGCACCTGGATTTCCATCTACCGTTGGATGTCTCTGGGACCCAGCTGAGGCGTGCATAAGCATCACCCCTCTGATGACCTCCCAACTCTTTTTTGGAGACTCATAGCCATATAAACTCACTTGTCCTTTCCATTTCCCACTTTTGTCCAAAGTCAAGAAGCAGTTTCTAACACCTGATATTACATGTAGGCTGAGATATTCTGCTGATCTGAGTTGACCTCTTTATTCAAGGTCCTTTTCTAGTTACATCATCAGCTGATGCTTGGTAGTAATTCCTCAGCACCAGGGAGGCACATGCCCAGGAGTCATGTCCCTTGCTGGGGGGGAAGGCAATGTATCTACATGCTGAGTCTGGCTTAGAGAGTGGCCACACTTGAGCAACATGGAGACTCTCAGGAGATAACTCTTAGGCACCCCGCAGCTCTAGGCTTAGTTCATATTTCAGACACACAGGCTCATAATTAGAGCCATCAGTATCAAGGGCTCATCATTGGACCATTCATCTTTGCCATTGCACTTGGAGGATTGTTGTGGTACTACTGGGGAATGTAATAGAGCCTCCCTGGCCAGGAACTCAGCACTCTCTTATCTGCCGTTTCCAACTGAAACCACTATGAAAATATCTAAACCTTTCTATGTACCCTGTATATACGCCCTGCAGAACTCCCTCCCAACCGTGTGCCCCCTACCAATAACACCCCACACAAGTGCTCCTCCCTGCCATAGATGAACCTCTCTGTAGTCCAAAACTTCTTCAAAAAGGAAGCTCAATATATTGCCAGGTTCCATTAATAGTAAAATGGAATATAGTGATGGTTTTAAAGGTTAGATATAGAATACATAGTAATTTAGAAAATTTAAATAAAGGAAAAATAAATTGGGGTATCAAAGAAATGAAAAAATTAAAAAGATTTGTTTTTGAAATTTTGCCTTTCATCACTGCTATAGTTGTTGCCCTGTATGTACAGTAGCAAGGTAATTTCTTCCTCAATGTCTACATCCTTTCTTTCTTTTTCTTTTCTAATTATTGTTTGTCTTCACATAAGTTTCCAATCACAGTAATTCACATATACAATATATGGTACTCCCACATATCCAACATCAAACACTTTGTTCCTTCCCCAGCAATGATCTTTTAACATATTTATACTATATTTGCTGCAGCTGATGTACTGATATTGAAACAAGAGCTTTCAAACATGATTCCATTTGGGTTTACATTATGGTTTACATTTTAGACTATACAATTTTCTAAATTTTTAGTTATCTTATGTTTTACATTATGGTTTACATTTTAGCCTATAGACTTTTATACATTTTTGGTGTAATTTAACATGACCTATATCCATCATGGCATGATCTTGTGGAACACTTCCATTGTCCCACAGTTACCCTGATTCCATGTATTCAACACCTCTTTCCCCCTCCCCTCAGGGCCCACCATGACAATCTATCTTCATTACTTGAGGGACCATATTCAGAGATACTTGCAAAAATGTTGAGTGCTTGACATACTTGACTGCCTTATCCCATTGGGAGCCACCAATTCTCTCAAGAGATACAATTCCCTCTCTTTGAGAACATCAGTCCTCCCCAGGAGGTGGGTATATCTTCACTCTCATTGCATGGGTCTCCATCCCATGATATAACCCACTATGACAAAACGAGCATTCACACACTCCCTAGAAGCTTGCCCTGTGTCAGATACCGCCCCCCCCCCTTAAGCATCTTAAACAGGTAACTTTCCATATTATATTTTCTGAAGAGTTTTCTCTGCATTATAATTTCAACCACATACCTAACAATCTCCTATGTTCAAATGTTCCCCCCAAACTTCCTCAAATTTCTTGGGCAATCTGACCCATCCTCTCTTCCCTAGCCCCTCTCAATCCCACACAGCTCCACCCAAAGTTATCCCTATGCCCCCATTTGATCCCTTCCCTGTACAAATACTTACTTTGAGCTTATCATAGGTTTCACCCAAGAAGGTGTCAGCTCGCAACCTTCCCCTACCCCCCAACTTCCTTTAAGTTTATCATCCAGTTTCTTGCTCTCTGAGACAGCTTGGTTTACTTATTTCATATCAGAGAGGTCAAGTAGTATTTGTCCTTCAATGCCTGGCTTGCTTCACTCAAATAAAATTCTCAAGATTCATCCATGTTATCACATGTGTTTGTACTTTATTTGTTCTTATAGCCGAGTAGTATTCCATTATATGTATATACTACATTTTATTTATCCATTCATCTGTTGATGGGCTTTTGGGTTGATTCCAACTTTTGGCAATAGTGAATAGTGCTGGTATGAACATTGATGTGCATATATCAGTTTGTGTCCCTGTTTTCAGTTCTTCTGGGTATATACCCAGCAGTGGAATTGCTGGGTCATATGGCAAATCTGTAACTAGTTTTTAGAGAAACCGCCAAACTGTTCTCCAGAATGGCTGAACCCTTCTGCATTCCCACCAGCAGTGGATGAGTGTTCCCATTTTTCCACATCGTTTCCAACAATTGTAATCTTCTGATTTTTTGACAGCTGCCAGTCTTATGGGAGTAAGATGGTATCTCCTTGTTGTTTTGATTTGCATTTCCCTAATAGCTAGTGATTTTGAGCATTTTTTCATGTGCTTTTTAGCCATTTGTAAATCTTCTTTGGAGAAGTGTCTGTTCAAATCTTTTTCCCATTTTTTAAATGGACTCTTTGTCTTTTTATTTTCAAGATATAGGTGTTCTTTATATATGCAAGATGTAAGTCACCTATCAGATATATGATTCCCAAATATTTTCTACCATTGTGTAGGCTCTCTTTTCACTTTCTTGACAAACATCTTTGAGGCGAAGAAGTCTTTAATTTTGAGGAAGTCCCATTTATCTATTTGTTCTTTAGCTGCTCATGCTTTTGGTGTGAAGTTCATGAAGTCCTTTCCTATTACAAGGTCCTGTAGATGCTTCCCTACAGTGCCTTCTAAGGTCTTTATGGTCTTGGCTCTTATATTTAGGTCTCTGATCCATCTTGAGTTGATTTTTGTATAAGGTGTAAGTTGGTAATCCTCTTTCAATCTTTTACATATGGATATCCAGTTCTCCAGGCACTGTTTGTTGAAGAGGCTGTTCTCTCCCAGTTGAGATGGTTTGGTGGCCTTGTCAAACACCATATGGCTGTATATATGAGGATCTATATCAGAACTCTCAATTCAGTTCCATTGGTCAGTGTGTCCATCCTTGTGCCAATACCATGTTGTTTTCACTACTGTAGCTTTGTAGTATGTTTTGAAGTCACATGGCATGATTCCTCCAATTTCATTTTTCTTATTCAATATGTCTTTGTCTATTCGGGGCTTCATTCCTTTCCAAATAAATTTCATAGTTTCTCTAGTTCATTAAAGAATGTTGTGCTGATTTTTATTGGGATTGCATTGAATCTGTAGATCAGTTTTGGTAAGACAGACATCTTAATAATATTTAGTCTACCTATCCATGAACAGGAAATATTCTTCCATTTATTTAGGTCTTCTTTGATTTCCTTTAACAGTGTTGTGTAGTTTTCTGTGTATACGTCTTTTACATCTTTAGTTAAATTTATTCCTATGTATTTGATTTTTTAAAAATTTACTATTGTGAATGGTATTTTGATTCCTGATTTCCTCCTCAGATTGCTGATTATTGGTGTATGGAAATGCTACTGATTTTTGCACATTGATCTTATAACCTATGACTTTACTGAACTCATTTATAAGTTCTAGAAGCTTTGTTGTAGACTTCTCAGGGTTTTCTATGTATAGGATCATATCGTCTGCATATAGTGAAATTTTGACTTTTTTTTCCAATTTGGATGCCTTTTCTGTCTGGTTCTGGCCTCAGTGCTTGAGCAAGTACTTCTAAGTCTATGTTAAACAGGAGGGGTGATAGTGGGCATCCTTGTCTTATACCTGATCTTAGAGGGAAAGATATTAGGATTTCACCATTGTAAATGATGTTAGCTGTGGGTTTTTCATATATACTCTTTATCATGTTCAGAAAGTTTCCTTCTCTTCCAATCTTCTGCAGTGTTTTTATCAAGAAATGGTGCTGTATTTTGTCAAATGCTTTTTCTGCATCTATAGATATGATCGTGTGAATTTTTTCCTTCAGTCTGTTTATGTAATGTATTACATTAATTGATTTTCTTATGTTTACCCGCCCTTGCATACCAGGAATGAATCTCACTTGGTCATGGTGTATAATTTGTTTAATATGTTGTTGAATACAATTAGCAAGCATTTTGTTGAGGATTTTCGCATCTAGGTTCATTAGAGAGATTGGTCTGTAATTTTCCTTTCTTGTGGTGCCTTTGTTTGGCTTTGGTACTGTTGGAATCACAGAATGAGTCAGGCAATGTTCCTTCTGTTTTCATTTTTTGGAAGAGTTTAAGCAAGATTGGTGTTAGTTCTTTCTGGAGTGTTTGGTAGAATTCATCTGTGAAGCTGTCTGGTCCAGGACTCTTCTTGTTTGGGAGGCTTTAATGACTGATTCTTTCTCTTTACTTGTGATTGGTTGAGATCATCAACCTCTTCTTTTGTCAATGTAGACTGTTTACGTGTTTCTAGGAATTTGTCCATTTCCTCTAAATTGTCATTTTTGTTGGAATATAGTTTTTCAAAGTATCATCGTATGATAGTCTTTTTCTATGGGATCAGTGGTGATATCTTCTTTCTCATTTCTTATTTTGTGTATTTGCATGTTCTCTCTTTTTTTTCTTTGTTAATCTAGCTAAGGGTTTGTCAACATTGTTTATCTTCTCAGTGAACCAGCTCTTGGTTTTGTTTATTTTTTCAAGTGCTTTCTTATTTTGTATTTCATTTAGTTCTGCTCTGATCTTTGTTGTTTACTTCTTTCTTCTTCCTTTGGGTTTAGTTTGTTGTTTTTTTTACTAATTCCCCAAGTGTGCAGTTAGTCCTTCAATTTTAGCTCTTTCTTCTTTTTTGATGTATGAATATATGGCTATAAATTTCCCTCTCAGTACTGCTTTTGCTACATCCCATAAGTTTGGATGTGCTGTTTTATCATTTTCATTATTTTCAAGGTAGTTATTAATTAATTTCTTTTGAGGTTTCCTACTTGACCCATTGTTTTTTTAAGAGTATGTTGTTTAACATCTGTATCTTGTTTCCACATCTGTGTCTCTGGCCCTTGCAGATTTCCAGCTTCATTCCACTGTGGTCAAATTATTCTGTATGATTTCAATCTTTCTGAATTCATTGAGACTTTTTCTGTGGCCTAGCATGTGGTCTATCTTGGAGAATGATCCATGTGCACTTGAGAAGAATGTATATCCTGCTGTATTTGGGTGTAATGTTCTGTATATATCTATTAGGTCCAGCTCCTCTAATATATTGTTCAATGTCTTTGTTTCTTTATTGATTCTCTTTTGAGATATTCTGTCCAAAGTTGATAGTGGTGTATTATAGTCCCCCACTATAATTGTAGAGGCATCTATTCCTTGACTTAGTTTTTCCAGTGTTTGCCTCATGTATTTGGAGGCATCTTTGTTAGGAGCATAAATATTTATGACTGTTCTTTCTTCTTGAAAGATTATTCCATTCACTAACATATAGTGTCCATCTTTGTCTCTCAAAATTGTTTTGCATTTAAAGTCTATTTTGTCTGATATTAAATATAGCTACTCCCGCCCTTTTTTAAAATTACTGTTTACTTGGAAGATTGTTTTCCAGCCATTCACTTTGAACCTCCTTGAATCCCTGGGTCTAAGATGCATTTCTTTAGACAGCATATAGATGGGTCATATTTCCTTATCCAATCTTCCAATCTGAGTCTCTTGACAGATGAGTTTAATATATAGACATTCAGTGTTATTGCTTTCAAGACCATATTTTATTTGGATTTTTGTTTGTCATTTTTTGCTTTTCTTTTTCTATTTTTGTCTTTTTAGTTGCTCTTACACTCTCCTCCAACTCTGTCTCTCTTGTTTTTTCTTTCTTCCTGCAGAACTCCCTTTAGTATTTCTTGAAGGGCAGGATTCTTGTTGGCATACTCTCTTAGTTTCTGTTTATCTGTGAATATTTTGAACTTTCCATCATTTTTGAATGCTAACTTAGCTGGGTAGAGTATTCTTGGTTGGAAATTTTTTTCTTTTAGTACCTTGACTATGTCATACCACTGCCTTCTTGCCTCCATGGTTTCAGATGAGAAATCAGCACTTAATCTTATGGAGTCTCCCTTCTATGTGATGGTTCTCTTTTCTCCTGATGCTTTTAGAGTTTTCTCTTTGTCTTGAGCATTGGATAACTTGACAAGTATATGTCTTGGGGTAGGTCTGTTGGGATTTATGGTGTTTGGGGTGTGTTTTGCTTTCTGGACTTGTCCATCCATGTCCCTCAGTAGATTTCTTAAATTTTCAGCCATTATTTCCTCCAACACCCCTTCTGTCTGTTTTCCCTTCTCTTCTCCTTCTGCTCCTCTTCCTGGTTTTTAGTTTGTTCATTGGATTCTGCCATGTTTTCCTGATTATTGGCTCAGTTTGTAGTTTTTTGTTGCTGTCTGGTCATCATTTGATCTTGATGGGTTTAATCTTAGCTTCTTTGTGTAGTCTTAGGGATTAATTATTTGTTGTTCATGTGTAAGTGTTATGTCTTCTCTTTGTCACTTTGTTCTTCTTACTCTATTTTCTTGTTTCTGGCTAAGTTTACTTTGAAGAAATATATTAGGGCCAGGGAAAACAAAATGAGTAAGAAAAGAAAATGTATAAAGTATTATTGGTAATAAATGTTGACAGAGCAACAATGTGAGATCCTTGAGAATGCATATTAGACTCATGTAAGTTGTTTAGAGTTATAGCAATAAGTAGAGTACCTATAATGAGACAGTCAACTGACTATGGGGAGGAATACAGTATGAATTAAAAGTCCACTGTTTTCATGAGAGAGGGAAAGAGAAAAGAAAGACAATAATATCAAGAGTGGATAAAAGGGAAACGGACTTTGGCCCAGTGGTTAGGGCGTCCGTCTACCACATGGGAGGTCAGCGGTTCAAGCCCCGGGCCTCCTTGACCCATGTGGAGCTGGCCCATGCGCAGTGCTGATGCGCGCAAGGAGTGCTGTGCCACACAGGGGTGTCCCTCACGTAGGGGAGTCCCACGCGCAAGGAGTGCACCCATAAGGAGAGCTGCCCAGCACGAAGGAGGGAGCAGCCTGCCGAGGAATGGCGCCGCCCACACTTCCCGTGCTGCTGATGACAGCAGAAGCGGACAAAGAAACAAGACGCAGCAGATGGACACAGAGAACAGACAACCAGGGGAGGGGAGGGGAATTAAATAAATAAAAATAAATCTTTAAAAAAAAAAAGAGTGGATAAAAATAGAAAACAGAATAAAGGTATTAGAAACAAAAAATCAGACAGTTTGGGGCCAAAGAAAGTGAGGTGGAATGCAAGAGAAACAGTAGATGATGGAGGATAGAAAGATGTAGGGGAAAGGGGATAGTGTAGGTGGCCAAAATCAATACACCAGAACAGAGGAAATGGAGAATGAGGAGACACAGTGAATATGAGGTGCTCACTGCAGCACCTATTATATAAAGAACATAAAATAAAAAAGAAGAAAATAGAGAAAAGAAAAAAAGAAGAGAAAAAGGGGGAGGCAAAAAAGGGGGTGAACAAGCAAGAAAAAGAAAAAGAGAAAAAAACTAAATAAATGAAAAAGGACCTTGGGGATAACACAGGAGAAAAAAACAGGAGATACTGCAATATTAGGAACCACAACCACAACAACAACAACAACAAAGAGAACCAAGATTTCAAGTTAGGAATCCTCTTTGTAGTTAAATAATATGCTTAGAGATCTGACCTTCCCCCTTTCTCCTTCCTCACTTGTTTCTCTCCCATGGCAGCAGGAAAGCTGCCTTAGAGGTCCAGTAGGAGATTCAAGTAGGTCCTTGTTGAACCAACTCAACACAGAACACTATGGCTCTTTATTTCCAGCACGAGAGCACCTACACCTCACCAGAAACCCCAAATATGCTATTGGAATCTTGGTTAGCACCTCCTACAGTCCCTCCCTCTTAGGTGGGCTAGGGAAGTCTAATTTATTTTCTGACTCTACCTTTTCCCAGACCAAGTTTCTTATCCCAGGGCGTTTAGGTAAATTGGGCTTTCTCAGCAGATTTACCTCTCCTTTCTTCCCAGACTCTCCCCACATCAGCTGGTACACTCCTCCAAGCGGAAGGAGAGAGAATAAAGGAAAGCAACACAAAACGTGGAGGGCTAGGGTAATCAAGGACATTGGTCGGACCTCAGGCTATGATGGATTTGGGGATGCGAAGTCCGGGATATTGCAGACTCACAGAGTGTGGGTCTCTGGAGTGTGGGCCACCAGGGTTTAGGGGACACAGACCTGGGAACCATGCATCCAGTAAACACAGGGTTTGGGAACACCACAGCACAACAAAGTTTTCAGGGATTGCTGCAGCCAGGCCGCCAGCCCTAGGGGAAAGGGTGCCACCCACAACTTCTGACCTCCATGTCAGAAACCCAAAATTCCACCTCTCACAAGAATCTCCTCTGTCACTGTCTCACCAAATCGACATCCAGACACCTCCTGCCCTGCAAGCCCCCGGAAGAGCCTGCTCCAGTATTTACTTTTGAGGCACTCCCAGTTATCTACTTCTGTCTTTTGTCAATTGTACTTTGGTCCAAGAAACCACCACCAACTGCAAGATCTTGAAGCTGTTTCCCTAAATTTTCTTTTAAGAGTTTTATGGTTCTAGTCTTAATATTTAGGCCTTTGGTACATTTTGAATTAATTTTTATATAAGGTATGAGATAGGGACCCTCTTTCTTTCTTTTAGATATGGATATCCAGTTTTCCCAGCACCATTTGTTGAATAGGTTATTATGACCCCACTGAATGGGTTTGATAGCCTTTCCAAAAATCACTTCACTCTAGATGTGAGGGTTAATTTTCAAACTCCTGATTCAATTCCATTGGTCAAACTATTTTTGTGTCAGT